>NW_006921651.1:3564884-3688284 GCF_000298275.1 Orycteropus afer afer | reverse complement strand
AAAAAAAAAAAAAAATTTACAGCTTTTCTTGTCGTATATATGTCCACTTACATGACTGTTATATTTTCTGCCCACACACATGGATATGTTTGTGCGTATATATTACAGCCCCTGAGTGTGCCACATAATTGTGGACAACGTGAGCAAATAATCTTTGGGTATGAACTAGACTAAGCTCTTTGAAGGCAGGAATAGCATACCTTGGCTTTTTTTCTACTCGATCCCAAATTAGGCACATTGGCCAAAGACTTTGTGCAAGTATCCACCTTAGGGGTAGGCTTTTGCAAGGAACATGCCAAGCTCTTGTTTTTTACCCCCGTTAGTCAAACTAATGAATGAGAAGGGCAGCTGTTGAACTGTCACTGATTTTCAAGCCCGCTATGTTTGTACCATCATTGAAAGCAAGGACTGGGGGCCACACTTGGATTTGCATCTCAGCTCTGTCATTTTCTAGCTAGGGGCTCTATCTTGAGCAAATCAAATTAACCTCTTCAAGCTTTATTTAGTTTTTTCATCTAGCAAATGGGGATCATAATTTCAGCCTCACTATAGAATATGTAAGGAGCTCTGGTGGTGTAGTGGTTAAAGCATTCAGTGGCTAACCAGAAGGTCAGAGGTTCAAACCTACCAGGTCCTTCCTGGGATCAAGATGAGGCAATCTGTTTCCCTAAAGGTTTACAGCCTTGGAAACCCTATGGGTCAGGTCTGTTCTGTCCTATAGGGTTACTTGTTGTTGTTGTTGTTATGTGCCATTGAGTAGGACCCGACTCACAGCGACTCCTCCTTGGGTTTTCGAGGCAGTATCACTACGGAAGTAGGTTGCCCCATCTTCCTTCCGAGGAGTGGGTGGTGGGATTGAACCACCAGCCTTCTGGTTAGCAGTCAAGTCCCTTAGGCACTATGCTACCAGAGCTCCCATAAGGTCGCTATGAGTTGGAATTGACTCGATGGCGGTGGGTTTGGTTTTGGTTTATGGTATACGTACTCCAAGAGGGGCTTTTGATAGTGGCAAACAGGTAAATTCCTGCTTAACTAATGGGAAACTCGGTTTGTTATATACAGTCAGTTTTCCTGAGGAAGGCCTTTTTGACTAAAAGTGTATTATACATGAGGAGCCCTAGAGATGCAGTGGTTAAATGGTTGGCTGTTAACTGAAAGGTCGGTGGTTTGAACCTACCTGTCGCTCCACGGGAAAGATATGGCAATATGCTTCCGTAATTACAACCTTGGAAATCCTGTGGGCAGACATACTCTGTCCTCTGCCGTCAGAATTGACTTGATGACAATGGATTTATTGTATTGTGAAATATGCATATCTGTATCTTCTCAGTAGATTGTTGGTTCTTCTAGGACAGGGTGCCTATCTTACTTGTCTTTGTAACTGGCTTATAGAATCAGATGCCCAGGAAATGTTTACTGAATGAATAAATGATGCATACTTTCCTTCGAGACTACATAGTATATGCATTTCAGGTCATAATGTTTCCTTCTTACGCTCAGTGAGAAACCCAGGTGGTGGAAGGTTTGCTGTGTGGAGGGAGAGTCTCTGACATTTCCAGTACACAGAGTGGGCTGATACCGATGTGGTGTGACTGGAACATTTGTTCCCTCACTTCTTCAGTGATTGCTCTTTCACCCTCTGAAGCAGATTTTTCCTAGGAATTAGGCTAAGACTCTTGTAACCTGGAAGAGGTAAAGGAGTTCTGGTGGCACAGAAGTTAAGTTCTCAGCTTACTGATCTGAATGGCTGCAGTTTGAAGCCACCAGCTGCTGTGCTCCACGGGAGAAAGACATGGCAGTCTCTTTCCGTAAAGATTTACAGCCTTGAGAGCCCTAAGGGGCAGTTTTACTCTGTCCTAAAGGGTCGCTATGAGTCGAAATAGACTCAGTGGCAACGGGAACAGGTTAAGGTTTTCTTAGTTATACAGCAGCAGTGCCTAGTTTATCCAGTTTTCTCTGTAATTGGTCAGATTTCTCAGACTGCTGCAGCTTTTATGTAACTTTTTCTTAAAGAATTCTATTATTGGCAAATTTCGGAATTCTTATTTTTGGTTCTGTCTGTTGCCTCTTGCTTATGATAGTGTTTCCTCATATTGCTTGTGAGGTTTTGGTTTTTGTTCCCCACCCCCACCCCTTGAAGAGCTTTTTCAATGGGCGTCCTGTGCAGCTTTAGTTGAGGATGTATCCGTTGTTAATTTCATGACTTAGTGGTTCTAGGACCACTGAGGTAATCAAAAAAACTAAACCCACGTGAAGTACAGGTCCGTAGTTACACATTTCCTTCTCTCCAAGTCAGAGTACTGGCCGAGGCCCATGACGGCCTTGGCGTCTTACTCTGCTGGGTGGGCAGATTCTTTTTAGTATACTCTTTTCCTAAAGGTGCAGCCGTTCGAAGGTTCTGGATTTATGTAGAATCTTAACTCCTACACCTTCCTTTCTATAAGCCATAGTGAAGTTTGCAGACAGAATCTATTCTATCTACTTTAAGGAAGATTACCATAAAGCATTACATGTCTACAAATTGCTGGAAGAGTTGAAGAAACAGGTTGGTTCATTCAGTCATCTCCTCAGTGTGGGTTCGTGGGGGATATGTTAGTGAATAAACCAGAAGGCTTCTACGCTTACGGAGCTTGCATTCTAGCAGGATTGCATCTTTAGCAGCAACTCCCAAGCCACACCACAGAACTGGGGCAACAGAACTCAACTCACGCCATGGAGTCAGATCCGACTCATAGCGACCCCTCCTTGGGTTTCCGAGGCGGTATCACTATGGAAGTAGATTGCCCAATCTACACCACCAGAGCTCCTGGCCAAAAGAAGAGCTGCCCAATCAGTTTTAAAGACCACATCAGAACAACACCACGACTGATGACGGAAAGCCACCATGATCCAGAAGTGTCCACTAATGCTGCCATCTCCAGAATCACGCATATCTGCTTTGCTGCACACCAAGATCCATGACCTGCCTGTTGATGCTCACGAAGCTAGTGACTAGATACTGTGAACTCTGCTAATTATGCTGCAGAAAAACCAAGGGCCTTACTGTACCTGTTTGGGAAAGCAGCAGAAGCAGGGTTTTGGTTCAGTTTGACTTTCCAAATCCTTGGCAGTACATGGGATCCAAACCCAAGACCCACTGCCATCTGACCAATTCCGACACATAGTAACCCTGTAGGACAGCGTAGAACTGCCCCATCAGGGTTCCAAGGCTGTAAATCTTTACTGAAGCCGACTGCCACATCGATCTTTTGGTTAGCAGCGAATGCTTAACCATTGTGCCACCCGGGCTCCTTTTTGCATAGTATCAAACCAAAACCAAACTCACTGCCAATGAGTCAATTTCAACTCATAGCGACCCCTTCCTGGGTTTCTGAGACGATATCACTACAGAAGTAGATTGCCCAACCTTCCTTCCAAGGGTGGCTAGTGGGTTTGAACTGCCAGCCTTCTGGTTAGCAGTCAAATGCCTTAGGCATTATGCCACCAGAGCTCCCTTGCATAGCATCAGTGGTACTTAAATTACATCAGGAACCATTGCTGCCAGGGGGTCTGGGAAATGTAGTTCTTAACTTAATTCCCTATGAGGCGAGTCGACTGTGTATCATGCCCCGTTCATTCCATCGTATCCACCACACCTTCCTTTCTTGTTCCTGCTCAGTCTTTAAAACATCATCTCCTATTTTATGAGCATGGCTATCTATCCTCTCATCCCAGCATAGAAGAGAGACAGCTCACCCACATGTGTGCATGTGGTTTTTAGTTCCCTCAGCTTTTCTGGCACCTGGGGATTTCTCCTTCTTGCTAACTGAATTATGCCTTTAAAAGAACGTTTTTAACATAGCATTTTTAAGGAAAGTTTTCAGGTTACGGAGTTTTTGAGGAATTGGTTGGTACTACCCAAGGACTTCAAAGCAGGATTGTTGATGTTAATTGCCCTCTATCATGGCCACCCCAAGCACAATGGGATTGGATCAGTGTCTTCCACAGGGTTTTCACTGACTGATTTTCAGAAGTTGATTGTCACCAGGCCTTTCTTCCTGGTCTGTCTTAGCCCTGAAGCTCCCCAGAAACCTCTTCAGCATCACAGCAACACGCAAGGCTCCATCGACAGGCTAGTGGTGGCTGTGCCTCACGTGCACTGGCCTGGTGTCAGCCTGGTCTTCCGCGTGGAGGGGGAGAATTCTGTCACCAAACCACCACTGAACCTGCCCTCTAAAAGCAGGACTCACCTGATGCAGTGGAGTCAATTCTAATTTATAGTGACCCTACAGGACAGAGTACAGCTGTCCCATAGGATTTCCAAGGCTGTAAATCTTTAAGGAAGCAGACTGCCACTCTTTCTCCCATGGAACAGCTGGAGGGTTCCAACTGCCAGCTTTTCGGCTAGCAACTGAGTACTTTTACCACTGCAGCACCAGGGCTCCAAAAGCAGGATTAAGCCCCTAGCTGCACACAAGCCAGCATGTGGCTTTATCACTCATATGCAAATGATTTGAGCTTCAAGCAGTAGGGTTGGTGCTCAGAGATTTACTACGGTGGCAGGTGGCAGCAGTGGAGTAGTGCCTAAGGCATTTGACTGCTGACCAGAAGGCTGGCTGTTCAGACCCACCAGCCACTCCTCGGAAGGAAGACTGGGCAATCTACTTCTGTAGAGAAACTGCTTCAGAAACCCAAGGAGAGGTCACTATGAGCTGGATCAGATTCAACGGTAGTGAGTTTGGTTTTTTGAGTTTATATTTGCAGGGCCTGTTCTGCCTGCATCTGGGGCAAGGAAGCCCCTCTGGGCATCATTTAGTAATGTGGCAAAGGAAATTAGACTGGCCTGGCTAACCACATCAATATGCATAATTGACACGCTACTCAATACTTTCAAAGATAAGTACTTTCCACTCTCTTTTCTTTAGCTATCAAATGTAACTAGCCCCATGTAAGCATTATACTATAATGTATTATTTTCTGACTGCTATTTTGTTACAGATCTCTTATACACACGTGCTAATTCTCAAGCTAAGCAAATTCAAAGAACTGGAAAAACACTGGCTTGCCTTGAAACCTGAAAGCAGGATGGTTTTTAAAGCATGAATGTGATTATAATGGAGTGAAGAATATGTTATCCCTAAAATGGGATAAAGGAGCTCTGGTGGCGTAGTGCCTAAGGCACTTGACTGCTAACCAGAAGGCTGGCGGTTCAAACCCATCAGCCACTCCTCAGAAGGAAGGTTGGGCGATCTACTTCCATAGAGATACTGCCTCAGAAACCTAAGGAGGGGTCACTATGAGTCAGGTCTGACTTGATAGCACATAACAACAACAACAACAAAATGTGATAAAGCAGGCACTCAGATTTACTATCTTATTTGTAGGTGACATAATCTTGTATATAGAAAAATCCTAAGGAATCTACCACAGAATAGTGGGATTGCAGAGTGTGAGAACAGTATACAAAAATCACTTGTATTTCTATACACTTACAACAAACAATTTGATAATGAAATTAAGAAAAATAATAACTAACATCGTGTTGTTGGGTTGTGACGTTAATGGATATAATATTTATAATAATAACACCACAGAAAGGAAGAAAAGGAAATAGAGCTATATAGGAGTAATGTTTCTGTGTATCACTAGAATTCAGGTAGGGTAAATCTAAGCTGATTCTGGTAAGATATGCGGGGTAAACCCTAGGACAATCACTAAAAAATAAAAAAATAGTGAAGAAAATCACTAAAAGGATTAAAATGCTACATTAGAAAATAGTCATTTAGTGCAAAAGAAAATAGTAAAGGAGGAACTAAAGAACAAAAAAGATGAGACGTAATAGAAAAGAAAATGGCAGATGTAAATACTGCTGTTATCAGTGATAGCATTAAATGTAAATGGATTAGCCCATTAAAAATGCAGAGGTTGTTAGATTGAATTAAATATAAAACAACTGTATGTGGTCTACAGAAGACACCTGTTAGATTCACAGATACAAATAAGTTGAAAGTAAAGGAATGGAAAAAGATATTATCATGCAAGTAGCAACCACAAGAAAGCTGGAGTTGCTATACTAATAGCCGGCAAAATATTGATTCAAAACAAAAAGTGTTACTAGAGATAAAGAGGGGCATTTTATAATGATAAAAAGGTCACTACATCAGGAAGCTGTTATAACAATTATAAACATATATGACCTAACAACAGAACACCGAAATACATGAAGCAAGGACTGATAGAAATGAAGGGAGAAATCGACAGTGCGAGTTGGAGACTAAACCCGCTTTCAGTAGTGGATAGAATAAGTAGGCAGCAGATCAACAAGGAATTAAATGATAACAAGTGTTGGGAAGGACGTGGAGAAATTGGAATGTTACTTATTGCTGATGGGAATGAAAAATGGTGTAGTCACTTTGGAAAACAGTTTGGCCGATCCTCAAAATGTTAAAATATGGTTACCCATGTAACTCAGAAATTCCACCCCTAAGTATATTCCCAAGAGAAATGAAAGCATGTGTCCACCCAAACACTTGTACACGGATGTACATGGCATTATTAATTAAATGTGGTATATCCATACAGTAGAACATTGACCATAAAGAGGAGTGACGTACTAATAGCTGCTGCAGTGGATGACCTTAAAAACATTATGCTAAGTGAAGGAGGCTGTAAATCTTTTGGGAAGTCAATCGCCCCATCTTCCTTCTGCGGAGCAGTTGGTGAGTGTGAACTGCTGAACTTCTGGTTAGCAGCTAAATGCCTTATTGACTGTGTTGTCAGAGCTCCTTAAGTGAAAGAAGCAGTGGTGAAAGACTGTAACATTCCAATTTCTGCACGTCCTTGCCAAGACTTGTTATTATTTAATCCCTTGTTGATCTGCTGGCTAGTCAGTCTATCCATTACTGAAAGTGGGATTAGTCTCCAACTGTCATTGTTGCATTGTCAATTTCTCCCTTCATTTCTTTCAGTTTTGGCTATATGTATTTTGGTGTTCTGTTGTTAAGTGCATATATGTTTATAAGTGTTATAATAGCTTCCTGATGTATTTTATCATTATAAAATGCCCCTCTTTATATACATAAAAAATGGAGCTCTGGTAGGGTAGTGCCCAAGGCACTTAACTGCTCACCAGAAGGCTGACGGTTCAAACCCACCAGCCACTCCTCAGAAGGAAGGTTGGGCAATCTACTTCCATAGTGATACCACCTCGGAAACCCAAGGAGGGGGCGCTATGAGTCAGGTCCCACTTGACATAACAGCAACACATAAACAAAAAGACTATATATTGAATGATTTCATTTATGTGAAATGTCCAAAGTAGGCAAATCTATAGAAACAGAAGGTGGATTAGTGCTTGTCTAGGGCTGGGGGGAGACCTGAGGGGAAGTGAAAGTGGATTGTGGATCTCACCTCCCAAAGAGAACTATTTTTAAGATTTTTATGTGTTTCCCGTCAGTACTTTTTGAATGAGCTTTTTAATTGAAGTGTAACATGCATACAGAAAAGCGCACAAAACACATGTATATAGGTTGGTGGAAATCATGTAAAACCATGCATATAAAGAAGTAAGAGCATTCTTCTTTTTCAGTCGGTAGATCCCCTCACAGTAACCATTGTCTTGACTTTAAAAGCATAGGTTACTTGTTATGTGTCCTTTTGGTCTGGCTTCTTTTACATAGTGTTATATTTGTCAGTTGTAGAGTGTTTATTCTCATTAATGAATAATGATAATGTGTATTTACATCACAGTTTATTCTTTCTATTGTCGATGATCCATTGAATAGTTTTTTGTTTTTGACTATTATGTATAATGTTACTATGAATATTCTCATACATGTCTTTTGGTGGCTTACCTGTATGCACTTCAGATGGGTGTATACCAGGGAGTAGAACTCCTAGGTCATAGAGCTGTTATTGTTGTTGTTGTATACCGTCGAGTTGGACCTGACCATAGTGACCCCTCCTTGGGTTTCTGAGGTGGTATCACTACGGAAATAGATTGCCCAACCTTCCTTCTGAGGAGTGGCTCATGGGTTTGAAACGCCAGCCTTCTGGTTAGCAGTCAAGTGCCTTAGGCACTACACCACCAGAGCTCCCAGGGTCATAGAGCAGGACTTCTCAAATTGATAAAATGCAGATCTTGTTTTTTTTATATATATTAAAAAAAAAGATTTTGCTTCAGTGAATCTGCATGGGACCTGAAGCTAAGCATTACTAACAAGCTGCCAGGGGGTGCTAGCTTTGAGACTAACAAGGTCCGTTTTAGTAAATTATTGGTTCAATTTACCTTCCTACCAGCAATATATGAAATTCCTTTGTTTGTGTATGTGTGAGTCTTCTGGACTTTCTATTCTGTTCCATTGATCAGTTTTTCTCTTTGCACCTGTATCCCACTCTTAATTACTTTAGCTTTTTATGACTTGGTATCTGGTAATGTTATCAAGTGCTGAGGAGCAAGGATATCTCCTTGAGGACTAAGGTGCACCTGACACAAGCCATGATATTTCCAATTGCCTCGTATGCATGTGAGAGCTGGATAATGAATAAGGAAGACCGAAGAAGAGTTGATGCTTTTGAGTTGTGGTGCTGGCGAAGAATGCTGAAAGTACCATGGACTGCTAAAAGAACTAACAGATCTGTCCTGGAGGAAGTGCAGCCAGAATGCTCCTTGGAAGCAAGAATGGCCAGACTTTGTCTCACCTATTTTGGTCATGTTGTAAGAAGGGACCATTCCCTGGAGAGGGATGTCATGCTTGGTAGGGTGGAGGGTCGATGAAAGAGGGGGAGGCCTTCAACTAGATGGATTGACACGGTGGCTGCGATGATGGGCTCAAGTATAGCAGGGATTGTGGGGCTGGTGCGGGATCGGGCAGTGTTCATTCTGTTGTGCATGGGGTCGCTATGAGTCGGAAACGACTCGACGGCACTTAACAACAGCAACATCTGGTAATGTTAGTCCTCAAACTTTATATTTGTTTTTCACAATTATTTGGGGTCTTCTTAGTCCTTTCTACTTTCATACAAATTTTATAATCAGTATCAAAATCTACTAGAATTTTGATTGGAATTGCATTAAACCTATAAATCAATTTGGGAAGATGATATCTTTATAGTATCCAAATTTCTGAGCATGGTAAAGCCCTTCATTATTCAAGTAGTCTTTAATTTCTTTCAAGAGTACTTACAGTTTTTCTTTTCCTTTTTTTTTTTTTTTTTTTTTGTGTGTGTGTGTGTGCATCCTTTATTTCCAGTCCTTAAAAATACTATTAGGTTATTCCTCTGGACAAGCACAAAGATCACCTCCTGCAGAAACTTAGAAATTTTATGCACAACTTCACCGAATAGTGGTCACCACTTCAACTGAAGCCTGCCCCCTGAATCAAACTTCACTTGCTATCAGACCAAGTCTTGTGGTGGTCACAGAAATGGAGGCTGTTTTTGGAAGGTTCATATACAGCATGGGGGTTCCATTTTTCTACTTGGCTTCACCCCTGGCTGAGGTACAATTAGGTCAATGTAACTCAAGTTCCTGGCGAGCAAACTCCTGCAGCAAAAAGTCCCAAGTTGAGGTTCAAGTCTCTCGAGTAATCATTCCTATCAGTAGGATAGGAGCAATATTTTTGTATATTGACCTTTAATCCAGAAAAATAGATGTGCTATGTGTAGTTGTGCTGAAGTCAACACCACCCCCACCTCCCACCCCACCCCTGCTATCTGGGATTTAGGGAGTTTCATTTGCAAATCCCAAAGCATTTCCTTTGACCCCGCTGGAATACTTTTTGTTTTCTGTGTAGCAGTTTTATTTTGTTAGTTTGTTCATAGGTATTTAATATTTTAGTGCTATTGTAAATGGTTTTATTTTAAACTTTTTATTTCATAATTATTGGTGGCTGGTATATAGAAATAGGAGCTCTGGTGGTGCAGTGGCTAAAACATTTGGCTGCTAACCAAAAGGTTGATGGTTCGAACCCACCAGCTGCTCCATGGGAGAAAGATGAAACAGTCCGCTTCCATAAAGATTTACAGCCCTGGAAACCTTTGGGGGCAGTTCTGCTCTGTCTTACAGGGTCACTATGAGTTGGAATCAACTCGATGGCAGTGGGTTTGTTTGTTTGTTTGTGTGCTATCTAGAAGTATGATTATTTTTGTATATTGACCTTTAATCCAGAGAAATTGGTTAGTTCAGTTATTAATTTTCCATAGAGTGGAAAGTGATGAAGCCCATAAAGATAATGTTGTTAACTTATTTAAGTAAAAGAGTAGACTTAAATTACACAGGCTAAGAGGAGAAAAGGAGGAAGAAAACAAAATAGAAAAATAGGAGTTTAATATCTTTATCGTACACTATCTGTAGTTGATGGAAAATAAAGGTATTATTATCTGACTTAAAGTTATGAAGCTAATCAATAAAGATTGTACTTGTTGTTGTTGTTCTTTGCCATTGAGTCGGCCCCGACTCACAGCAACCCCTCCTTGGGTTTCCAAGGCAGTATCACTACGGAAGTAGGAATGCCCAACCTTCCTTCCGAGGAGTGGCTGGTGGGTTTGAACCGCCAGCCTTCTGGTTAGCAGTACTAGTGATAAGCATATTGGAGGATGGAGGGCTACAGGTGAGGATGAAATCGATCTGTAGTAAGTGGACGTATGTAGAGAGTGTCTGGAAGGGATAAGTCAAGAAACGGTCATAGCCAGCTCTTGGTAGACAGAAGTTGTTGCCATTTTGGAAGATTACATCACTTATGGCCAGGCATCTGAAGGTATTTACGTCATTAATACAGCACATGTTTCTTAGTCTGTGATGTTAGCTGTCACATGCAAAGAGAGGAAATTTAAGACTTTATTTTCTATCATTAGTGGAGATATTTGAAATGCAAGGATCTCATTGAACTTCACTAGGAAAGGTTATTTCATTAAAATCTTACAAAATTTCAAAAGGAAACAATGATAGAAACATTATTTAGAGAGATGGAAATAATTACAAAAGAAACTGCCAGAAGAATTTGGGACAGATTGGAAGAGATAAGTGGGGTCATATTTAATCACATATGTATTACTTTGATTTATAACAAAATTGAAAACATTGTTATATTTCAATAGTGTATTTTATAATATAGGAAAAAAATGCTTATATGTAGTCTTCAAGTAAAAATAATACATTGTAGAATGGAATATATGATATGATTCCCATTTTTGTTTTTATATGTGAAATGCAAAACCTTTGGAAAGATAAACTCAGAAATATTAATAGTTGTTCTCTCTTGGTAGTGGGATTAAACATGATTTCCATTTATGTTTTCTGTTATTCTGGCTTTAAGAACAAAATAAAATAATGAGCCTATCTTCTTATTTTGTAATCAGAAAGAAAAAGCTATTTTTATTTTGAAAAATAAAGTAATAATAGTGACATAACTTTAAGCAGGGACTGCAGATCTTTTTGTTTCTAACATCCCACACAATGCTTGTCATGGGGAAGACGTTAGTAAATATTTGCACATACTCAGGAAAGATGTGTGTCAGTGAGTACCTCATCTTTGCTTAATGAAAGCCTTCCATGGCCTTTGACAAAGCAAAATAAGCAATTTTAGGCAAAAAGTTATTAATAGTGCTTGAGAATCGTAAAGCCTAGAGAATGTAATTATCAGATAGAAATAAAGAAAATTCAAAAGGCAGTTGGTAAAGTTTTTGATTTTTTTTTTTTTTTTTTTGCGTAAGTAATATACTCATCAGGTATACAAATTTTAAAGTACAAAAGGATGTATAGTGAAAGTTCTCCCCCTTCCACCAGCACTCTCTCCCTAGAGGCAATCAATATTATTAATTCTTGTGTAGCCTTCCAGAAATATGCAAATAACATGTATTATAATTCCCTCCTTTTATTAATCTGGTATTGCACGCACGTTTTTATGCCTTTTTTCATTTTACAATGTGTCTTACTGCTAGTTTTATATTGGTGCATAACAAAGCATCCTCATACTTTCTCATGGCTACTAGTTGTGTTTTTTTTGGTAGCTGCTGTTGAGTCAGTTCTGACTCATGGTGACTCCTGTGACAGTAGAACTGCTCGGCAGGGTTCATGTGGCTGATGTTCTCAGAAGTAGATCACCAGGCCTTCCTTGTAAGGAGCTTCTGGGTGGGCTCAAACCTTCAGACTTCTGGTTATCTGCCAACCAGGTTAACCGTTTGTACCACTCAGTCACTCCTTTTATATGGCTAATAGTGTTTATTGTATGGCTGTATCCATCATTTAACTCACCAGTCTTCTGTTGATAGAAGGAGCTCTGGTGACACAGTTGTTAACGCATTCGGCTGCGAACCAAAAGATTGGCGGTTCTGATCTCACCAGCCGCTCCGTGGTAGAAAGATGTGGCAGTCTGCTTCCATAAAGATTTATAGCCTTGGAAACCCTAATGAGGAGTTCTACTCTGTCCCGTAGGGTCACTATGAGTCAGAATCGACTCAGTGGTGGTGGGTTTGGTTTGGGTCTGTTGACGGATGTTTGTTTCTCAACTTTTCACTACTTTTAATAATGCAACAGAGAATTTCCTTGTTCATACATCATTTTACACTTCTATTAAGTTTGCCAATAGGATAAATTCGTAGAAGTGGAATTGTTGAATCAAGGGATATCTATATTTGCAGTTTTGGTAGATTTGGCTATCCCATTGCCTTTCAATGAAATTACAGTAGTTAACACTGCCATCAGCATTGGATGAGAGGTTGCATGTTATAATTTGATAATGTTTAAGAATTTCTTATATGCCTATGGGAGTGATTAAATGATAGATGAGATTCACTATGGACAAGGATAAAAAGTATATGCTTTTTGTCAGAGCAGTATGAATGAAGATTTATTAAAAATCATATTCTAAAAATGTTCTATACTTTGATGGATAAATTACTGGACATTGTTAAGGAATCTGACACTAGATGCACCATCCTAGTCTTGTATTAAAATCATACAGTTTTATATCTAAAATACTGGTTTCAGTTTTAGATACAGTATCGCATGAAACACATGACTGAGTTGGAAAAGGATAAAGAAAATAGTTAAGAGGATGACTTGGACTAAAATATAAGTATTTCTGTTTGGGAAAAAAAAATGACAACTAATGAGGGTAGGAAATGACAACTACATCTTACAAAATCACGAGTATATTGATGTGGCGCATAGAACCTTTTGATCAGCATGTCTTGAAATTGTATTACTTAGAACTGCATGGGACATTCAGAAGCAGTTGGCCACTTGTATCAGAACAAATTCTAGTTGGCTCAGCTGCAGGAGAATACATTGTTTTCATTCTTTTGATCAGGGAAGGCTTTTCTAAGACGACACAGCATACAGGATTGACAGATTGGACTACAACACATTCATATGATGGGAAGAAACCATAGATTGGGAAAATATTTGCAAAATAAATGGCCATTACAATTTACTTAATTTCGAAAGCATTTTTAAATAGAAGTTTTAAAAAAGGATGAACACATCAGAAAGAAAACTAGGGAGGATATGAGCCAAAGAAGAAATACCAGTAATCAGTAAACATGAAAATATGTTAAATTTCCCCAGTAATTAAAGGCATGAAAATAAAACATCATACTTTATGTACTTCATTAAACGAGATGCAAAAATTGACAAACTCTAGGTCAAGAGAATAGAAAAATACTTTGTCTTGTACTCTTTCTAGAATGCAGTTTGTATTAAACATTAAAATGAACCCTGTCATCTATTTTAAATGTTCTCCCACAGATTTGTAATAGATTTGCTTACTTTTAGTCTATAATACTACTCATGTTCATTGCTATGCTATAAAAATATATTGAATACACTATTAAGTATTATTCATTTAGTATCATTCACATTGCTTGGTACTACAGTCAACGCCAATGGAAGCAGCAGTCAGGACATCAGATGATGTATTGTTGTTGTTATTGTTGTTATATGCCGTCGAGTCAGCCCTGACTCATAGCGACCCCTCCTTGGGTTTCCGAGGCAGTATCACTACAGAAGTAGGATTGCCCAACCTTCCTTCCGAGGAGTGGCTGGTGGGTTTGAACCGTCAGCCTTCTGGTTAGCAGTCAAGTGCCTTAGCCACTATACTACCAGAGCTCCTATAGCACTGGGTATATGGGCTGCAAAGGACCTCTTTCAAGTGCTGAAGAGCACAGATGTCTCCTTGAGGACTAAGGTGTGCCTGACACAAGCCATGGTATTTTCAGTTGCCTCATATGCATGTGAGAGCTGGACAATGAATAAGGAAGACCAAAGAAGAGTGAGGCTTTTGAGCTGTGTTGCTGGTGAAGAATGCTGAAAGTACTATGGACTGCTAAAAGAACTAACATCTGTCCTGGAGGAAGTGCAGCCAGAATGCTCCTTGGAAACGAGAGTGGCTAGACTTTTTCTCTCACCTACTTTGGTCATGTTGTCAGAAGGGACCATTGCCTGGAGAAGGATGTCATGCTTGGTAAGGTAAAGGGTCAACAAAAGAGAGGAAGGCCCTCAACGACATGGACTGACACAGTGGCTGCGGCGATGGGCTCAAGTATAGCAAGAATCGTGGAGCTGGTGTGGGACCAGGCAGTGTTTCGTGTTTCATTCTGCTGTGCATGGGGTTGCGATGAGTCAGAGACGACTTGATAGCACCTAACAACAACAACAACAAAAATTAGTCATTTCTGACTCATAGCGACCCCTCCTTGGGTTTCCAAGGCAGTATCTCTACAGAATTAGATTGTCCAGTCTTCCTTCTGAGGAGTGGCTGGTGGATTTGAACCACCATCCTTCTGGTTAGCAGTCAGATGGCTTAGGCACTCATCTTAGTTCTTTTCTGAACAATAGAAATATTAATTTATATGATTAGGATATTATTTGGGTTTGATTTTATAAACCCTTTAAAATGTAAGCTTGAAAATACTTTTGTACTTTTTGTAGAATAAGTTAAAATGTGTAGTTGTAGATTTCAGTTGGGATTATTTGATACTGAAATTTTCTAGTTGGAGACATTAAAGAATTTAACTCAATAAAAGGAGTTTGGTGATTTCTAAATACATAGATGCTCCTTGAAGTTCCTGTCTTAAATTCTGAGCTCATTTTATTTTATATTTATTTATTTTTATTGTGATTTGGGTGCAGATTTACAGAACAAATTCACTTTACATACAGCAGTACACATACACTTTGTCTCATGACATTGACTACAATTTACCCCAATGCAACAGCTCCCTTCCCACTTCCTCCCGATAGTTGCCTCTTCCCTGTGCCCATCTCTCCATGCACTCCTGCCCCCTGAGCTGTCTCACTGTGCATAAACAGCTCTTCTTTCTCCCATGACTGTTCACTCCAAGGAGTGTACCTACCTCTGGTAAATGTTCAATTCAACTCATATGCCTGTCTTTTGTTTGGCTGGAAGCCACAGGTGTGGGTTCAGTTCCAGACCTGAAGGGTAGCTAGGGGCCATAGTCTCAGTGGTTCCACCAAGCTCTATCAGACCAGCAAACCTAGTCCCCCCCCCCTTTTTTTTCTCCCAAATGATTTTGAGTTTTGTTCCACATTGTTCTCCCTCTCTATCCAGGATCTCCTGCATAGATCCCCCTCCGAGTGGTTGACAGTGGTAGCCGGGCACCATCTAGTTCCTCTGGTCTGATAGTCATATAGGCTGTGGATTGCATGGTGTACCAGTTGCTAGGACTAATTGTTTCCATGCCTCTTTGGTTTTCTTCATTCTTCTTTGCTCTGGATGAGGAGAGACCCATCGTTGCATCTAGATGGCTGCTTGAAAGCTTTTAAGATCTGAGCTCATTTTAAAAAATAAATATTGAAAATCAATAAAGCCTGCTAGATATACCATTGATGAAAAATAATCTGCTATAACTGCATTTTTTTCAAAGGTGAGTGAAGCTGAGCATTGAATACAAGGTTGAATTTTGAAAGTAATTCCTGTGAGTAAGAATCGTGGAATCACAGGCTCTAAAGATAAGGGAGAGTAAGTACACTACTCAGAAGTGCCCTGAGTGGAGCGCTGTGTGATACAGGTTACAGAATAACCTGTTGTAATTGGGTTTGGAGAGAAAAGACAGATGACCTGACACATCTGTTTAAAAATCCAGGATTGAATTGCACAGTGGTTGAATTTATTTACCTGCAAGCCATGCAGTTAACTGAGCTTCAGAGATTATTGATTAGCGAAAGCACTGGAGGATGTTCTAGGAAGGATTTGGTACTTAGTGTTTCCCTATGTCTCTAGCCAGTTTGGTGTAGTCTGCTGCTATAGAGAAGAGTTTAAGGCCTTTTAGAGGGAAAAGTTATCACAACCTTTCTTTTTTTCTCCTTTCCTTTCCCTGTCTTTCTTCAATGCAGAATAAGAGGTACAATGCAAAATAAATAGAGCCTTTTCTGGGAGACTTTTCATTTCTTAGCTGACAGTGGAAGGGAATTCAATGCAAAATCTCATTAAGATGTCTAATAACATAGCAAAATAATCAGTATTATGGATTTTAGAATTAGACCTGAATTCTAGTTCTCTACACTTCATAGCTGTGTAATCTTTGATCTTCAAATTAATTTATAAAACGAGTATCATAGCTCATAGGTTCCTATTGTGTAACAGGAAGTTGCTTTGATGAATCTACTAGTACCCTTTGAAGGGGAGGATAGAGCCTAGGGAATGTTAGTTAGTTAGCCTTTAAGGCTCTATTTAGCCATTTGTAACATGGAATTAATTTTTAGTGGTTAAATGATATTTACAAGTACAGTGCCTGGCATACAGAGCTCCCTCAACGATTGTGAATTACTGCTGTTACTGTTGTCATCAGCTGTCTGTTGATGGGTGGATGTCCTGTGTAGACTTCATCTGTGCGTTTGTTGTTGGGTGCTAGCAGGCTGATTCTGACTAACAGCACCCCTGTATGGCAGAGTAGACCTGCCCCATAGGGTCTTTTCTGCCATGGAGCTACTTGTGGGCTCGAACTGCCAAACTTTCTGTTAGCAGCTGAGCACTTAACCATTGTGCCACCAGGTGCCCTGATCTGTACTCCAGGGAAAGGTAACTTTGCTAACTGGTGGGTTAGATAAAACAGTTTGCTTTGAAAGATCATTAGAAGGCAAGCACAGGGTGCAGTCGGTGAAGTGTGACTGCAGGATGCGAGAAAATTGGGGTTTGAAGTAACAGCCCCCTAATCCAGGCAGAAAACAGAGTCTGACGCAAGCAGTGCTTTCTAAATGGCCATGAGTGGAACAACCTACCATCAACATTTTCCATCTGGAATACCAGTAATTAACCCACATGAGACTAAACTGCTGGATAATTGCAAGAGCAATGGAAAATAAGAGGGCGCCTTGTATTGAATGGGTTAAGGGCTGTATTGTACTTTAATCCAGAAACAGGTTTTGGTGGTTGGAAAAGTTAAAGTAATGTTTTCTAGAGTGAACTGTGTTAGAATAAATTTATTGGAGGGAACCACAAATTCTGTATTAAATCTGTGTGATTCTAGATCTGAGATTTAGATCTAGATCCACTATTACCATCTAACCCCTAAAAAAGAAATTCTCTTAGTATAATTTGGTCTTTTGAGAAACTCATAAAGTAGTTAGAAACCATTAGGGATTCTATTTTTTGACTATAATAAAGTGTTGAGGTCTTGTTTTTCATTGAAGGAGCCTATTCGGTGCTGTGGTTAAGTTACTTGACTGCTAAATGAAAGGTTGGCGGTTTGACCCCACCAGCAGCGGCCCCATGGGAGAAAAATGTAGCAGTCTGCTTCTGTAAAGATAACAGCCTTGGAAATCCTCTGGGGCAGTTCTACCCTGTCCTATAAGGTCAACGTGAGTTGGAATCCACTGGATGGCAATGGGTTTTGGTTTTGATTGGCCCTTTTCTCTTTACTCCTGCCATTTAACATGTCTGGTTCACTTTATGCATTTTGGCTTGAAACCGACAACCTAATAGCTAGAGTTCATAGACGAGTCAGTTGAATTCAGGCAATATCTGTTGGGTACCAGGCAGTATGCTAAGTGCTGGGGATATGGAGAGGTACATAGATATAGATACTGCCCTTGCCCTCAAGGAATTTATTGTCTTGTCGGTTGACAGCAAACTATAGTGATACTAACAATGATAATAGCCTATTATAATCATAGCTAATGTTTATAGAGTATTTACAATGTGTTCTGTAACTGTTCTAAGTGCCTCATATATATTAGCTTCACTTGATCCTCATAAAGACTCCACGCGGGTACCCTTATTTCATTTTTTCGTACGAGAACCTTAAAGCACAGAAGATCAAGTAACTTGCCTAAGGCTGACTAGCAGGGCAAGAATTTGAATCTAGGCTCCCTAGACAGCCTGAGACAGCCTCTGAGTGACTGATGCTTTGATTAGAGTTTAGCTTATTAAAATTAGAGTTTAAAAACCTATTCTTCTATAAAAAGACTAGTCAGACTAATCAGACTAGTCAGATGCCCAGTTCCTAGTATTAGCCTGCTCTTCCCTGCAGTCTCCTCCTCCTGGTGTCACTGTGTGAGTGAGCCACTAGGTCTCCGCCTCTTCCTGCTCACTTCCCTGTGGTTGTCTTCCTTTTCTTTTGTTCTCTTTGTCCAAAAACCCATCTCACTGTTACTTTTTGTTTTTTGAGTTTATAGTACTTTGTCAATTTTGTTTTCTGTTTTTTTTTCTTTTTTCTTTTTTTTTTTTTTTTAGGATTTGGGTGAAGATTTACAGAGTAAATTCACTTTTCATACAGCAGTTCACATGTACTTTGTCTCATGTCATTGACCAAAATTTACAATGCAGCAGCTCCCCTCCCACTTCCTCCCCATAGTTACCTCCTCCCAGTGTCCATCCCTTCATACCCTTCTGCACCCTGAGCTATCTCCCTGTGCATAAGCAGCCCTTCCTTCTCCCATGATTGTTCTCTCCAGGGCGTGTGTCTACTTGAGGTAAATGTTTAACTCACATGCCTGTACTTTGTTTGGCTGGAAACCACAGTTGTGGGTTCAATTCCAGACCTGAAGGGCAGCTAGGGGCCATAGTCTCAGTGGTTCCACCAGGCTCTATTGGACCAGCAAACCTGGTCCCCACCTTCTTTTTTTTTTTTGCCTCCAAATGATTTTGAGTTTTGTTCCACATTGTTCTCCCTCTTTATGCAGGATCTCCTACATCCCTTCCAAGTGGATGGCAGTGGTAGCTGGGCACCATCTAGTTCTTCTGGTCTCATAGTTGTATAGGTTGCAGATCGGATGGTGTACCAGTTGCTAGGACTGATTGTTTCCATTAATTTTGGTTTTCTTCTTTCTTCTTGATGAGGAGAGACCCGTTGTTGCATCTAGATGGCAGCTTCCTAGCTTTTAAGGTCCCAGTCGCTACTCGCCAAAGTAGTAGGTGGAACAATGTTTTGTATAGTACGTTATGCCAATTGAGCTTGATGTCCCCTGCGACTATGGTCCCAAGCCCGCAGGATCAACTACTTGGTCCCTCTGGGTAGCTGGCTGTGACCAAGTAATGACCATAACCTTGCCCCTTGTCAGCTCTACTATACACCTGGAAATTCTGATCATTCACATGAACTTATAGGCCCATTGTCTGCCAACCCTATATATGATCTTGGATACACTCTCCATTTAGACATACCTAATTGTTTAGCTTGTTCACCCATCTGTCCGTCCCTATACCCATGTTTGCTTTCACTGACAACTCAGTACTGTATATGCAAAGGGGTTCATATTTGTTGTCTGTACTGCCCATGTAACTCTCTATGTCTTTCTCACCCTCAATGCTGCCATATTGGTCACTCACATTTGGTACATTGCCCTTCTCTTCACCCAAATCAATATTTATCTCTATCTATCTAACAGCATTCCCTCCCCTCCCCTCCCACCCCTGGTAACCAACAAAGAAAATGTCCTCCAATATATAAACCTTTCCTTAACTTTTACAATAATGGACTAATACAATATTTGTCCTTTTGTGTGTTTTCTGTTTTTTAAAAAGCAAGTGAATTAAGTGCTTTTCTCTCCTTAAGGTTTTCTTCATACCTGGTTTGTTGCCTAGGTGAAGTAGGCATTTGTGGATCTCAACTATACTTTTGTAATGTTTTCTTTCTTAAGCTGAGTGGTTGGTGCATAGGTATCTGTTTTATTTTCTTTCATATCTTTTATGTCTGAAATATTTTGTGATGATTTAAAAATTGTTATACTTCTCTATGACTTGATTTTTGATAGTAGGGGAAGAAGATGGATCATTAGCCTCTAATAAACTAATACATAAAGATGATGACTGAGGATCAGTCAGTATTCACCTGAGAAATATTTATTAGGTACCTACTATGCCAGGCAATGTTCTAAGCATGGAGGATATGGTAGTGAATAAGATAATACCCCATAAGCATATGAGGTGAACATTTACGTTAGGTTGATAAACTCCTTGGAGAGATCAATCATGGGAGAATACAAGGGCTGTGTATGCACAGGGAGACGGCTTGGGGCAGGAGTGCATGGAGGGAAGGACACAGGGAAGAAGTAACTATGGGGAGGAAAAAAGAAAGGTGCTGTTGTACTGTGGTAAATTATAGTCAGTGTCATGAGACAAAGTGTATGTGAGCTGCTGTATGGAAAGTGAATTTGCTCTGTAAACTTTCACCCACATCACAATTTAAAAAAAAAAAAGAGAGAATGTCCCAGCCTTCCTGGAGCCTATATCTAAGGGGAGAAGCAGACTAAGCAAAAAACTAAATACAAAATATAATACCAGATACTGATAAGTACCATGCATTATAGCAGGAGGCAGGCATAGTGACTAGGGTGGGAGAGCTGTTTAAAGTAGAATGAGTGGGAATACCTCTATGAGGAGGTAATGTTTAAGTAGAGACCTGAATAAAGTGGGGAAATAATAGGAAAATTTGGGGAGAGTGACCCAAAGTGGGCATAGGGAGAGCAAAGACCCACCGGAAGTAATACGTTTGGCGTATTTAAGGAACAATAAGGAGGTCATTGTGTCTAGGAAAAGCAAGCCAGGCCAAGAGGGGTGGGCCATTATGTCCTAAAGATCAGCATGAGCCAGTGAAGCCTTGCAGGTGTGGTAAAGGGTTTGTTTTAACCCCAGGTATGATGGAGGGTTTTGAGCCAGGGGAGTGGCAGAATCTGAATTACCTTCTTAAAAAGATCACTCTGGCTGTTATGCAAAGAATTTTTTGTGGAGAGTAAGAATAAAACAGAGATACCAGTTAGTAAGCTATTGTAATTCAGGTGAGAGATTTTGGTGGCTTGGACCAAAAGGGTAAAGGTGGAGATGATAGGGGAAAAAAAGTAAAATTCTGGATATCTTTCAAAGGATTATATGAGAGAAAGAGACAAGTTAAGCATGATCAAGGTTTTTGTCTAGAGCAACTGGATGACTGTGACACATTTCTCATCCCACTACAGGACAGACTTAGAGAAAGGATTAAAGTTGGTCTACCTGGTAGACAGCTTCGTGGAGATGTTAAGCAGGTAATTGGACATACAAATGTGGAATTGAGAGAAACACTTTGGATGGAGACATAAATAGGGGTCATCAGCATTGGGATGACATTGAAGACATAGTTGCAATGAGATAGTCTCAGGAGTTAATGTGGATAGAGAAGACAAGAGGTCCAAGAATGGAGATTGAGCATACGCATACTTTTTAAAATGTGGGGGATTGTGGAACCAGCAAAGGAGATAGGGAGTAGCTTTAAAGGTAGGGGAAGATGAGGAAAGTGTGGTGGAAGCATCGTGAAAAAAATTGGTTTGTAAAAGAAGTAATAAAAACATTGAATCAGATGAAGGGTGGAGATTGATCATTGGATTTAGCAAAATGAGAGGTCACTGGAGGTCTTCATAAGACAGAACTAATTGGGACAAAACTAACTTGGAGCATGTTGAAGAGAAAAATGAGGAAATGGAGACAGTGCACATAGTTCATTCAAAGGCTTTGCTGGGAAGGGAGGTAGAGAAATGGAGTGATGGCAGGAAGGAGGCATGAGATCTGGAGGAGTTTTTTGTTTTAAAGATGGGAGGTAATTCATCTTTTCAGTGTCCTGGTGGAAACTGTCTAGAGAAGGAAAGTCCAGTGACTGAGGGGGCAGTCTTACCAGGTGTTGCTCTGTGGACCTCCTCCCAATTCTGTTGATGTGCATGTGGCGGCCAGAGAAGAGGTGGCCTTACCAGGTGTGAGTATCAAACATTATACAAGACTGAACCACTGGAAACAACCGAATGTCTAACCTAGAGTAATTATATGCTTTGTTGTGTAGCCATGATTTTTATATAACCATAGATGGACTACTGTTCAGCCTCTAATTCATTGTGAGATTATGTTGATGGGGGGCAGTGATGGTTCAGTGGTAGAATTCTCACCTTGCAGGAGGGAAACCTGGTTTGATTCCCGGGCAGCGCACATCGAGGCACAGCCGGCACCCCATCCATCAGTGTAAGTCTGCGTGTTGTATGATGCTGAAAAGGCTTCAGTGAAGCTTCTAGACTAAGACAGTCTAGGAAGAAAGGTCTGCCAGTCCACTTCCAAAATATTAGCCAGTGAAGACCCTGCGGATCACAGTTGTCTGATCCACAGCCAGTCATGGGGACGGCACAGGACTGGGCAGCTTTTTATTCCGTGAATTGGGGACCAGCTAACAACAGCAACGACGTTGATTGATAGGGAAAGATTTTTTAGATTTAAGTGAAAAAAAACTTTTGTGTGGAAAAAAATATGTAACATATATGACCAAAGTAAAAGATTAATTATATAGGGCGCTAACGCAGGTAGGATGGGAGCTCTGGTGGCGTAGTACCTAAGGCATTTGACTGCTAACCAGAAGGCTGGTGGTTTGAATCCACCAGCCACTCCTCAGAAGGAAGGTTAGGCAATCTACTTACATAGTGATACCGCCTTGGGAATCCCAAGGAGGAGTCGCTATGAGTCGGATCCAACTTCATGGCAGTGAGTTTGGTTTGGTTTGAATGCAGGTAGAAGGAGCTCTGGTGGCATAGTGCCTAAGGCATTTGACTGCTACCCAGAAGGTTGGTGGTTCAAACCCATCAGCCACTCCTTGGAAGGAAGACTGGGCAGTCTCCTTCCGTAAAGATTTACTGCCTCGGAAACCCAAGGAGGGGTCGATATGCATTGGTATTGACTTAATGGCAGTGAGTTTGGTTTTAATGCAAGTAGATGGGTAGAGGTCATAGGAGCTTGAGAACGTTCTTTTTCGATAGTTTCAATTTTTCCACTGGAATTGGAAGCAAGGTGATTCATCTGAGAGTGTGAGATTGAGGAAAAAGGGTAGTTGTGAGGAAAGAGGAGAAAGTATGAAATAGCCTTTTAGGGGATTGGAGGAGGAATTTTCCTTACCTTAATGGTCACTCCATCTCAATCTCCTTTGCTGGCTTATTGTATTCTCTCTAATCTCTAAAAGTCAGAATACTCTCAATCTTCATTCTCTGAACTTTTCTCTTTTCTGTCCACACTTACTCCTGAGATTATCTCATTTAGTCTCAATGTCTTAAATACCATCTATACTTTGATGACTGCTATTTATGTCTCCATCGAGAGAGCTTCTCTGAACTCCGGATTTGTTTGTGCAGTTTCCTACTTAACATCTCCACCAAGGTGTGTACTGAGTATATCAACTTCATTCCTTTCTCTGAATGGCTGAGTGGTATTCTTTTGCATGTATGTACCCATCTTGTTTATCCACTCATCTGTTGATGGACATTTCAGTTGTTTTCACCTTTCAGCCAGTGTGAAAGTGTGGCAGTGAACATTGGTGTACAAGTTTCTCTTTGCATCCCTGCCTTCATTTCTTCTGGGTATATATTTAGGATCGGAATTGCTGGGTCATGTGGTAGTTTTATGGTCTACTTTTTGAGGAACTGCCAAACTGTTTTTCACAGTGGTTATACTATTCTACATTCCCAGTGGCAGTAGATGAGGATTCCAGTTTCTCCACAACCTCGACAACACCTGGTTGTTTTTCTTTCTTTCTTTCTTTTAAATCATTGCTATTCTAATCAGTGTGAGGTATTTCGTTGTAGTTTTAATTTGTATCTCACTAATGGCCAGTGATATTAAGCATCTTTTCATGTACTTACTGGCCATTTGCATATATTCTTTGGTGAAATATTTGTTTAAAGCCTTTGCCTATTTTTTTATTAGGTTATTGGTTGGTTTTTTGGGGGTTGTTAAGTTGTAGACGCTTATCATCAATGTATAATATCATATCTATATGATGTTAGACCTTTATTGGATATATGGTTCCTGAAGTTATTCTCCCAATGCGTAGGTTGTCTTTTCACTTTTTGGACAAAATCCATTGATGAGCAAAAGTATTTAATTTTTATGTGATTCATGAATTTTTTGCATAAGTAATACATTCACATTGTTCAAAATTTAAAAGACTCAAAATGATAGACTATCTCCCTCCTACCTGTCTGCAAATTGCCTAGCCATTCCATCTTCTTCCCCTTCCCTCAGGCAACCACTTTATGACTTCTTAAAGTGATGACATCACCATTTAGATTACACATCAGGTTGTTGTTGTTAGGTGCTGTTGAGTCAGTTGTGGCTCATAGCAGCCCTGTATACAGTGGAATGAAACACTGCTCAGTCCTGCCCATCCTCACAGTTGCTGTGTTTGAAGCCATTGTTGCAGCCACTGTGTCAGTCCATCTCTTTGAGGGTCTCCCTCTTCGCTGATTCTCCACTTCACCAAGTATGATGTCCTTCTCTAGGGATGGATGCCTCCAGTTAGAATGACCAGAGTACCAATTCTTCAGGTTAAGAAATAATAGTAGGAAGTGCTCAGTAAGTTAGCCATTATTGTGTACCAAGCATTCTGCTGGAGTATTTTATACTTAATCTTCATAATAACCCTTTGAGGAAGATAACTACACTTTTTCTTCTCTGCTCAAGCCTCTTCCTCCTCTGTCTTCCACGCTTGGTTGGTGAAGGTTACCAATCTTACTTTGCTTTCTGCAAATCATCTACTCCTTCTTCGCTCCTGATACAGCTCAGGTGTTTCTCTGTTGTGATCTGGATCCAGGTTGATGCTGGAACTGGCACCCATCAGCTCAAAAGACTTATTGTACCCATTTCATCCCAACTCTATATTCAGTGACATGTTGGAAATTGGAAATCTGCCATAGTTAGAATATTTACACCATGGAAATTGGCAAATACTACAGATTGGACTATTTTTTTCCAGAGAGCCAGTTGATAAACATGAGCGTTGGTATCCTCTCCCCTTCTTGGCCTTAATTACTTCATTAAAAAGCAAAGTTAGCTAAAGTATGGAGTTATTTAAAATGATGTATATATACCTTAAATGTATTATTTTAAAATAACAAATTATTATCATTTGACAAATTTTTGAAAAATGTTGATTATGAAAATGTTCAAAAATGTAGAAAACTTGAAAGACTATTATAATGACACCCATATACCTATTACCTAAATTTGGTAATTCTGATTTTTTTTTCCTGAACTGTTTGAAAGTCAGTTGCAGATATGGCACTTTATCCTGAATTGTTTTGGCGTACATTCCCTACATAATCTAAGTTCCATTATCACTACCAAGAAAATGGATAGGGTTCCTCCCAGCCACTTACTACCTAGTCCATATTCATATTTCCCAATTGTGCCCCAAATGCCGGTTATGTTATTGTTGTTGTTAGGTGCCCTTGAGTTGTCTCTGACTCATAGCAACCCTATACACAGCAGAACGAAACACTGCCCAGTCCTGAACCAGCTCCATGATTCTTGCTGTACTTGAGCCCATCACTGCTGCCACCCTGTCCATCCACCTCATTGGGGGCCTTCCCCTCTTTCATCGACCCTCCACCTTACCAAGCATGACATTCTTCTCCAGGGAATGGTGTCTCTTCTGACAACATAACCAAAGTATGTGAGACGAGTCTGGCCGTTCTCACCTCCAAGGAGCATTCTGGCTGCACTTCCTCCAGGACAGACCTATTAGTTCTTTTAGTAGTCGATGGTACTTTCAGCATTCTTCACCAACACCACAGTTCAAAAGCATCAACTCTTCTTCAGGTCCCCCTCACCCACCCCCACACACCCAAAACCAGGATCTAATCAGGATTTGTGCATGACATTTGGTTGTTAATGTCTCTTTTGTTTGTTTTGAGCTAGGATAATCCTTTTTCATGGCATTAACTTTCTTGAATTTTTTATAATTTTCAAATATTTGCAGAAGTAGAGAAAAAAAGCCAGTGAACTGCAGTACACTCAATACCAATTTAATAATTCATCAAGATTTTTTTTGCCACTTTTGCTTCACTTATCTTTTTTTTTTTTTTTTTTTTAGGATTTGGGTGAAGATTTACAGAGTAAATTCACTTTTCATACAGCAGTTCACATATACTTTGTCTCATGTCATTGACCAAAATTTACAATGCAGCAGCTCCCCTCCCACTTCCTCCCCATAGTTACCTCCTCCCAGTGCCCATCCCTTCATACTCTTCTGCACCCTGAGCTATCTCCCTGTGCATAAGCAGCCCTTCCTTCTCCCATGATTGTTCTCTCCAGGGTTTGTGTCTACTTGAGGTAAATGTTTAACTCACATGCCTGTACTTTGTTTGGCTGGAAACCACAGTTGTGGGTTCAATTCCAGACCTGAAGGGCAGCTAGGGGCCATAGTCTCAATGGTTACACCAGGCTCTATTGGACCAGCAAACCTGGTCCCCACCTTCTTTTTTAATTTTGCCTCCAAATGATTTTGAGTTTTGTACCACATTGTTCTCCCTCTTTATCACTTATCTTTTTTCTTTGCTAAAATATTTCAAAACACACCCAAGACATGTCATTTCATCCCTCATAATTCTAAAACATAAAGTTCTTTTTTTTTTACGTAACCAAATGGCCATCAAACAAAATTAATGACAATTGAATTTTTTAAGAAACCAGGGTAGTTGGTCAAATGTACTGCATTTTGGATTTGTATGATTATTTTCTCATAATATCATTGGATGTTTTTCTATCCCTTATATTTCCCAAACACTGAAAGTTAAGCCCAAATTATTCATTAGATTAAAGTTAAACACTTTTGGCTCGATTGCTTCATAGAGGATGAAGCGTACTTTGGAATGCATCACGTAGGGCGCATGTCTGGTGATTCTAAATTTGATCCCTTGACTAAAGTGATGACTAATCATTGTCTTCATTGTGAAGATATGTTTTCCCCTTTGGGATTAGCAATAATCTGTGGAGTGATGCTTTGGCATCCCAGGAATATGTTTTTTTTTTTTTTTTTTTCCCCATCAACTTTTTCCTTAATGGTTTCAGCAGCCATTGATGTTCTTTATTGGAATCAGTTTATTTCAACAGATATTTGCCAAATAATGTTGCATTCATCTGATGTAGAACCAAGGCATTTTCTTTGCTCATGGGTTTGGTGATTGGTATTTTTTGTAATGGTGTATGAAGCACATCCATAACATAACTTCTCTAAGTTCTGGTTTTCTTTCAAGTAAAGCAAGACTATAAGTACATTTTCAAAGCATTATGAATGCATACTGTTTCTAGATTTTTCCTCACCTGTCAGAGTTGTTTGCTGTTGCTAGGTGCTGTCAAGTTAGTTCCAACTCATAGTGACCCCATGTACGACAGGATGGACGCTGCCTGGTCCTGCACCATCCTCACATTCATTGCTATATTTGAGCCTAGAGTTGCAGCCACTGGGTCAGTCATCTCATTAGGGTCTTCCTCTTTCTCTCTGACCCTTTACTTTACCAAGCATGATGTCTTTCTCCAGGGGCTGATCCCTCCTGATAGCACATGCAAAGTATGTGAGATGGATTCTCACCTTCCTCGCTTCTAAGGAGCATTCTGACTATACGTCTTCCAAGATAGATTTGTTCATTCTTCTTGCAGCCCATGGTATATTTAATATTCTTTGCCAACACTGTCATTCAAAAGCATCCATTTTTCTTTGGTCTTCCCTGTTGATCATTTGACTTTCTTATGCATATGAGGCAATTGAAAATACCATGGCTTGCATCAGGTGCACATTAGTCCTCAAAGTGACATCTTCTCCTTTAAATAAATCTTTTGTGGCAAATTTGCCCAATGAAATACATCATTTGATATCTTGACTGCTGCTTCCATGGGTGTTGATTGTGGATCCAAGTAAAATGGGATTGTTGAAAACTTCAGTATTTTCTCCATTTGTCAAGATGCTCCTTACTGGCCCAGTTGTGAGAATTTTGGTTTTCTTTATGTTGAGGTGTAATCCATACTGAAGGCTGTATGTAGTCTTTGATCTTTACCAGTAAGTGCTTCAAGTCCAGCTGACTTTCAGCAAGCAAAGTTGTGTCATCTGCATATTGCAGGCTGTTACTGAGTCTTCCTCCAATCCTGATGCCATGTTCTTTATATAGTTCAGCTTCTCGTATTATTTGCTCAACATACAGATTGAATAAGTATGGTGAAAGGATACAACCCTGACACATACATTTCTTGATTTTAAATAATACAGTATGCCCTTGTGTTCTGTTCAAATGACTACTTCTTGATCTATGTATGGGTTCCTCTTGAGCACAGTCAAATGTTCTGGAATTCTTCTTTGCAATGGTATCCATAATTTGTTATGATTCACACAGTCAAATGGCCTTTATATAGTCAATAAAACACAGGTAAACATCTTTCTGGTTTTCTTTGCTCTTAGCTAAGATCCATCTAACATCAGCAATGGTATCTCTTGTTCCACATCCTCTTCTGAATCTGGCTTGAATTTCTGGCAGTTGCTTGTTGATGCACCACTATAATCATTTTTAAATTATCTTTAGCAAAATTTTACTTGCATGTGATATTAATGATATTGTTTGATGATTTCTACATTCTGTTAGATCACCTTACTTTGGCACAAATATGGATCTGTTCAGGTCGGTTGGCCAGGTAGCTGATTGCCAAATTTCTTGATATTGGAGTGCTTCTAGCATTGCATCCATTTGTTGAAACATCTCAGTTGGTATTCTGTCAATTCCTGTTTTTCACTAGTGCCTTCAGTGCTTGGACTTGTTCTTTCAGTAGCATCAGTTCCTGATCATATGCTACCTCCTGAAGTGATTGAACATCAACCAATTCCTTTTGGCACGACTCTGTGTATTCCTTCCATCTCCTTTTGACACTTCCTGCACCATTCAGTATTTTGACCATAGCAACCTTTGGTGTTGCAACTCGAGGCTTAACTTTTTCTTTAGTTCTTCCAGCTTGAGAAATCCTGAGCATGTTCTTCCCTTTTGATTTTCCAAGTCTTTGCACATTTTATTATAGTACTTTGTCTTTTCGAGCTGATCTTTGAAATCTAATGTTCACTACTTTTACTTCATTTTTTCCATTCACTTTAGCTACTCTCTGATCAAAAACAAGTTTCAGAGTCTCTTCTGACATTCATTTTGGTCTTTTCTGTCTTTTTAATGACCTTTTGCTTTCTTCATGAATGATGTCCTTGATGTCATCCCACAACTCCTCTGGTCTTAGGTTTTTAGAGTTCAGTGTATCAAAAATATTCTTGAGATGATCGCTAAATTCAAGTGGGATCTCCTCAAGACCATACTCCAGCTCTCATGGATTTGTCTCAGTTTTCCTCAGCTTCCACTTGAACTTGCATATGAGCAATTGATGGTCTGTTGTGCATTTGGCCCCTGGCCTTGTTCTGACTGATGACATTGAGCTTGTCTCATTGTCTCTTTCCATAGATACAGTTGATTTGATTACTGTATATTGTATCCAGTGAGATCCACATGTATATTCTCTGTTCATGTTGTTGAAAAAAGGTATTTACAATGAATAGGTAGGTCATTGGTCTTGCAAAATTCTATCATATGTTCCCAGTGTCATTTCTATTACTAAGGCCATATTTTGCAACTACTAATCTTTCTTCTTTGCTTAAAATTTTTGTATTCCAATCACCAGTAATTATGAACACATCTTGATTGCATGTTTGATCAATTTCAGACTGCAGAAGTGGGTAAAAATCTTCAATATCTTCATTAGTGGCATTAGTGGTTGGTGTGTAAATTTCAGTAATAGTCATATTAACTGGTTTTCCTTGAAGACATAAGGATATTATCCTATCACTGATAGCTCTGTAGTTCAGGATGGATCTTGAAATGTTCTTTTTGAAGATGAGTGTGATGCTGTCCCTATTCAGTGTGTCATTCTGGCATAGTAGACCATATGATTGTCTTATTCAAAATAGCCAATATCAATCCATTTCAGCTCACTAATGCCCAGGGTTCTGGTAGCATAGTGGCTACGGCACTTGACTACTAACCAGAAGGCTGGAGGTTCAAATCCACCAGCCACTCCTCGGGAGGAAGATGGGGCAATCTACTTCTGTAGTGATACTGCCTCGGAAACCCAAGGAGGGGTCGCTCTGAGTCGGGTCCGACTTGATGGCAAACAACAACAACAATGCCCAGGGTATTGATTTTTATGTGTTCCATACTTTGTACATTCCATGGTCTGATTTTTAATGGATGTTTGCAGTTACTTCTTCCCATTTTTGAGTAGTGCCACATCTGCACATGAAGGTCCTGCAAGCTTTACTCCATCTGTGAATCAACTCTCCTTGTAGGAGGCAGCTCTTCCCCAGTCATATTTTGAGTGACTTCATCCTGAGAGGCTCATCTTCCAGCACAGTATCAGGCAGTGTTCTGCTGCTGTTCATCAGGTTTTCACTGGTCAGTCTTTCTGGAAGTAGATGACCAGGTCCTCCTTCCTAGTCTGTATCAGTCTGGAAGCTCTGATGTCCATCTACTGGTATCTGAAAACTGGTGGCATAGCATCCCTATGCCTAACTCAATAGTAGGTTTCGTGTTTGATTTTTAGCAGCTTGCTTTCACTGATTGTTTCCAGAGGAGTCATCATAATTTTCATAGAAATAACAACTCTATTTTTATTCTCACAAGTTTATATTATATTTATAGTACATAATTGCAGAATTAAGAGCAGATGTCACAAGTTTGGGGACAGAAATGATCAACTTTTAGTAAGCATTCTACTTAATCTAGGAGACTAGACAGCACCTAACAATATACAGTAAGTAGCCTACCAGCCAGGAGCATTCAGTGTGCTGTGGGCCTCAGTCAGTGTATTTTATTGGGAAGATGGAGTGTCAGTTAATCAGGAAGTTGGTACATGAAAGTCAGTTATGGGAGAGCCTACCATATTGTAATTTTATTTGCTTTGTCTTCTAGTAGACTCCTTGTTCTTTGACAGAAGTACTAGCCTTATTTGTGTGTATTTTGTTTCAATCCTTAGTATTTAGCATAATGGCTAGCAGATAGTGAGTGTTCAGTAAAAATGTTTGTTGAATGAATCCATGGCCAGCACCGGAGAAGACCATATTGACCATAAGTGAATTCTGATCTTACCCACTGTAATCTTTGCAGATGCCAGGGTTGGTATAGTCATTGTGTATAACTTACTCTTTCATTGGTTTTTCTCTTCTCATTCTCTCAGTCTTTGAGCCTTTCTTTGCTCTGTGCTGACCTTCTTCAATTTTATGTGTATTGTAAACTACCACTGTTTATTACCACTCAAGTTTCCTGACAAAGATGAAGAAAAAAAAAAAAAGTGTAACAATTTGGTGCAATGGAGCAATGCACAAAGAGAGATGAGATTCCTAGGAAAATACAAAGTAGTTCCTTAGTTCTCTCTTCTAGAGCTTAACCAATCCCAAGAACTGAAGTCTTCTGTTTCTTCACAGAGGAAATATGACAAAGGCAGTGGCCGTACAAGCTTCCTTCATGGGCCGCCCTCCCCACTGCCTCATCCAGTAAAGCGGGAGCAACTACTTCTAGAGGTGAGAGGGGAGGGAGGACAATCTCCATCACCCATGTGACCCCCTACCTGCAAAATTTTGATTTTTGAGAAACAGATTGAACAATTTAGAGTTTCTATACTGAAGAACTTTAAATAGGAACGACTTTCCAGGCAATATAAATTATGCTCTTTGATGGATATCTAGAATCTATATTTTTAAAGAGGGAGCTCTGGTAGCATAGTGCCTAAGGCACTTGACTGCTAACCAGAAGGCTGGCGGTTCAAATCCACCAGCCACTCCTCGGAAGGAAGATGGGGCAATCTACTTCCGTAGTGATGCTGCCTTGGAAACCCAAAGAGGGGTCGCTATGAGTCGGGTCCGACTTGATGGCACATAACAACAACAACATTTCTAGCTGAATAATCCCAGTCACCCTAATATCTTGTTAGTGTAGGTATTAAAAGATATCATATGTGTACATCTGAGGTGATTTTTAGCTTCCAGAACCAAGAGAAAGTTCATCAATAATATAATCCTTATTTACTGAGCATTTGCTGTGTGCCAGACACTGGGTTAATGTTTTTTCATTCACTTTCCATAATAAATTTAGGGTTTAGTTCCATTTTACAGACAATTAAAGTGAGAGGCTAAGAGAGGATACACGACTTGTTCTCCATCACACAATTAGTGTATAGCAGAGACAAAGAATACAAACCTAGCTCTGTCTAATAACAGAGTTTAAGGTCTTAATCAGTCCCATCACAGATACTTGAACTCTGACCACTGACTTTTTGTTGAGGGATCAGCAACCAAGAATGATACAGAGCTTCTGAACGTTGTGTTCAGGACCAAGGCAACGCTCTTATCAGGCAGTTATAGTCCCTACTCCGAGAAAGCTTTTAACATACTGTTATTGTTACCTAAAAGCAGATCCCTCAAAAAGGAAGGTGGTTTATATTTAAGAATCTTTGTACAAACAAATGAATGTTGAGCTCTTTTGACCATTCATATACTCGTTAGCTGTTCATCTTTTCTCTCACTCAGTAAGCTAAGTGCAGATCTTTTTTTTTCCTTGGCAAGCCATCATATTAGAATGCCTGAGCCTGGGTTTGCAGTCTGAATTCATGTATGTTGGGAGAACAGTGAAAATCTTTGAAGATGTTCTCAAGCTCAACAGGAAGGAGCTTGGGGTTAGAGTTCTGCCTGTAGTTCAATTTGGTTCATCTAGAGACAAACTCTGTAGTAATTTTTCTAGAATTTGTGCCATTAGGAGTTAAAATGATAAAATCAATGCAATTAAACTGAATAGAAAATGAGTGTCTTTTAGGTACAAGGCCTTAGATTAGGTAACAACCGTTGGTCACTCTTCTGGGAAACTTGCTAAAATTACGATCAACTGGCAGACATTGATTGGCATCCTTCACTGTCTTTTGTCCCAGGAAGGACAACAATTTTGTCTTGTGGTAAGAGCTAATCAAGCTCTCATACATGTGGGCTTCTTCCAAGACCCTGGGAAGGACCCTAGCAAATATGTCCACATGGCCATATCTATACATTGTAAAATCTGCAAAATCATGATATTTTAAGTACAATTGGTCAAAATCACTCTCTTTTGACTTTAACTACCCTCCCTCCCTCCTCTTGTGTCTGGTCCCCAGCCATTTTTGGGATCCAGCCCTGAAGAAGTTGAGCTGCGGATGCATTTACTTGGGGCTTTGTGGAATAAGCTTATGTGGTTTTCATCACTGTGATGTGTAGTTATGGCTCTCCAACCCACTGTAGGGATAATATTCAGGCTCACTGTACCTATTCACCCAGTGTTGTGACTGTATAAAGATAGGAATTTGTCCTAACACATGTGGTGCTAGAGTCATGAGATTTAGAAGAAGATGAAATATCTGAAGCCAGAAACTAGTTGGTAGAAAAATTTTCTACTCACCTAAGGCACTAGCCTGAAAGTCAGCCTGGTACAAAGGCTTGTGTGCAGGGACTTTTTATTTGGAATGTGATCTCAGGGAGCAGGAGTTCAGAACAAGGGAAGTGCAGTGGGAAGGAGGGAAAGAAGATCCAAGGATGTGATACCACCTTGAGGACCACAGGCAACAAGTCTTCAGTCCCCACTAGGACTCTTGGAGGAGCCTTGTGAAACGCTCTCAGAACTGTTGGCTGGAATAAAAAAGGGGAAAATATTTGTCCCAGGAGCATTGACTCCTCCTCATTTCTGAGCCGCACATGCATAATTGTGGAATGAGATTCAAGAAAAATCCCAGGGCAGGAAATGAGTGGCACATTGAGCTACACTGATGAGATGATGTCTGAGTGCACTGCGTGAGTGTGAGGTTGACTAATGCCTACCTGGAACTGGTCACCGTGGCTGTAGCTAGAGTAAAAGATGGGCCCAGCAGATTTAGAAGTGGCATTGAAGAAGTGTCTAATAGTAAGCGTAGTGCCTAAGGCACTTACTGCTAACCAGAAGGCTGGCAGTTCAAATCCACCAGCCACTCCTCTGAAGGAAGGTTGGGCAATCTACTTCCATAGAGATACTGCCTTGGAAACCCAAGGAGTCGTCGCTGTGAGTTGGATCCAACTTGACGGCAGTGAGTGAGTCTTGTTAGGATTATGCTCAGTAACACAATTATACATCTACCTTTCTTTTTAACACAAAATAGACTTACTCAAGATTAAGTTTGTTTGTAGGGCACAAACTTATAAACTCTCTGGATGCCAGCAGAAGCTCTGGAGTGAGTCTCCAAGCCCCCTTCACTTCTGACCTGCCAAGTACAAATTCAAGAGTTCCCTCTTCCCCATCCTGGTACCAGCCCAAAGCTCTAGAGTTCCAGGCCCCTTTGCCTTCTGACCTGCTGGCTTCTACTACTCCCTCAGGTTTGATGTTTGGCTGGAAGGACTCACAGAATTTGTATAAAGTGCTATAAGTATCATAGTGCTACCACAAGCAAATGTCAGCCAACATGGTACTATTAACTGTTTCTTTCTAGAATTTTTTATGTATACATAATTAATACAAATGAGATCACACTGGTATATCACAATTCTGTTTCTTAACAATGTATTTCAGGTAACTTTTCATAACAATTTTTATAGATTTATTTTTATTGTTTTTGATAGCTTATATTACTCTATTGTATGGATGTACTAGAATCTTACAGAAGATGTAACCGGTCTTCTGTAAGTGGAAGTTTAGGTGGTGATATTTTTCTAATAGAAAAACTTCTTATCTCCTACACATATTTAAGAGATACTGGGGGGGGGGGAAGACAGATAACCAGAGTGATGGGAAGGAATTGGGAAGGAATTTAGAACATGTTTGGTTTTTTTTTTTAAGGTCATTTGATTGTATCTTTTTTCTCTTTCTCTATTATGACAATGAAGTACTTGAGGCTTCTGGGGACAGGAAACAAGAGTAAGAGTAAAAGTAAAACAAGAGTAAAATTTCTCTCAGGATAATGAGAAAAACCTGAAAATAGTAATTAGAAGTGATGATTTAAAATTTTCCTTCCAACTTCTATATTCAGTTTGTTTGTTTTTTTAATTTATAGTTTTGACAACTCTTTTCCCTCCTATCACGTGATCATTAACTGATAGTAACTCCACCTCTTCGTTCCAGATTGGGGTGTTCAGGAAGAATCTTCATGAAACGGGGAGACTTGAGTGAGTGGAAAATCTAATCCCAAGTCTCACACCAAACTGTAAGGATCAAGCAGATCAGGTCAATCCAGTTCCCCACTGTTACCCTGACACCAGCTGTACCTCACAAGTTTAAGGGCATAGTCCTCCAGTTTGCCAAGTATGCCTAAGACTTCAGATGCCAGTCAGAAGCTGGCATATCCTTCTGAACCCTCACTTCTGACCAGCTGGCTACAAATTTTCCAGTACGCCTTCTGGATGCCAGAAGCAGCTCTGGAGTGAGTCCCCAAGCCCCCTTCACTTCTGACCTGCCAAGCACAAATTCAGGGGTTCCCTCTTCCCCCTTTCGGTACCAGCCAAAATGTCTAGAGTTCCAGGCCCCTTTCCCTTCTGACCTGTGGCTTCCACTACTCCCTCAAGTGTGATGTTTGGCTGGAATGACTCACAGAATTCATATAAAGTGCTATAGTTAAGATTACAATTTTATTATGGCAAAGAGGATACAGATGAAGAGATGTATAGGGTGAGGTTTGGGAGAATTCCAAATATGAAGTTTCCATGTCCCTAAGGATGTACTCCCTTTCCACATGCACCAATGTCTTTCACCAACCAGGAAGCCCATAGAGCTTCTGTGTCGGAGCCCTTACTGGGCCTCAGTGCAAAGGCATGGTTGATTGAATCATGTGCCCCACCCCCCATCCCCCATCAGCTGATATCCCTTTTATGGCCCCTTCTGAGTCACCTCATTAGCATAAATCCTCAGGTGTGGTCTGGAGGCCTCATCAAAGGCACTTTAATCACCTGGAAATTCTGAAGTTTTAGAAGTTATCTCTCCGGAACCTAGGACAAAGACCAAATTCTTTGGGTAAAGTTAAATTCTTTACTCCACAGTGAGAAAGATAAGATCTTTCTTCTTTTAACAAAACCAATCCTTGGCTTTCCCTTTAAACTCTAAAGCCAAATTTATGGGATCCTGGGATCCAACTCATAGCGACCCCTCCTTGGGTTTCCCAGACATATCACTGTGGAAGTAGATTGCCCAGACTCTTTAAGCAGGTTAAAAAAGAACTGATGAACTCATCCCTCTCCTTAAAAGACCTGATACCTAAAGCAAACGTGCACTGTGGTTTGGTCTGGAGTATTTTTTAGCACATTGTCTTCGCTTAGGACTTTTTGTTCACTGTGAGACTCATAGGAGGACTATGTATTTGTGTATGACTTGGTATAATTACAGATATTGTCTACTTGTGGAAATCACCTAAGAAGTTAATTTAATTGAAATCAAGAGGTTGGCCACAAAACAAAGTTCTAAGTGACTATTGATCTAGAAATTAAGACACATAAGGAAGAAATAGAAGAGAAAATAATAAAATCAAAACACTACTACCTGGCCTTAGCAGTGGACATATAGTTCTCTTTTTAAAATATCTGACTATTATAGGATACATTGGACTCTTAGTAATCTGTTGGTTTAATACCTAACTAGTATAGTCAGTCCGCTTATCATCCTCACAAAGGCTACAAATAAGTCTAAAGCAAAGACAGAAATAGCCTCATTGGTTCCAAAATAAACCCCTCAGTTCTATAGAAGAACTACCTGTCTCTTGGGAAAGATGAGAAGGTTCCCATCGTCTCAGCCTGAAAGCCATCTTTTGTCTTAGCCATGTTTTCCATTGCTGATCATTTACTAGGAAAACATTCCAGTGAGTGTACAGTAAGTGTTACAGACCACCAAAAAAGATGAAGTGGAGATGCCCGGCATGCCTCACTATTTATAAGAAAATATTTCCCTAAAAGATGGGAAAATCCAAGTCTTTAAATACTCTGGGAGAGAGGAATAATGGAAAAAACTCTTCAGTTTCTGTTCTGTTGGTTCATGAGATTTTCTCACAAATCATTTGGATGGGCCATTAAGCAAGTCACATAATGACTGGAATCTTACATTAATGCCTCACTTTGGATTTCTGGCTAAAGTATCTGGCAGCAAAACTGAAGCACAAGCAAGAGAGAGGAGGGAACTGGTTGTGGTGTGGGAATGAGAGCCCATCATTTCTGTGGGTGAGAATCCTAACATAGCCGGGAGGGCCAAAGGGTTTGTCCCTTAATAAGACAGTTCATTTGGATGTATGGAAGTTAATGACTTGGCTTTGTGCCTTTTAAACACAACCACAGTTTAGTCTCGGCTCATTTTTTGTTCCAAAAGGTTACTCTCTTTGCTATGCTCAATATTTCCACCAGGGAGTTCATTGAGCAGCCTACATTTTAATTTCCCAAACCGAAGACAATGGCTTGGGAAATGAAAACTTAAGTTTAATCCTAGTTTTCATTTGGTATCTGCTTTATAAAACTTTGTGAGGTGTGAGTATCAGTCAGGGTTCAATCAGAGAAGCAGAACTAAAAGTACACACATCTATATCTACATGTACACACACACACACACACACACATATTAAAATTTTGTTATAAGGAAATGGCTTATATAATGGTGAGGGCTTATATAATTGTCTAAGATAAAGTCCAGCGTCACTCGGGCAGACCATCAGGAAGGGAAGATCACAGGCAGGCAGAACTTTGCAAGCTTGGACTGAAGCTGTTGTCTGCAGGAAGAATTCTTGTCTTTGCTTTTAAGGCTGTCCAACTGATTAAGTCAGATCCCTCCAGGGTAATTTTCCTTAAAGTCAACTGATTTGATTAGGGTCTTTAATTACATCTGCAAAATCCCTTCACAGGCACCTACATTAGCATTTAGTTGGGTTATTGGAGACTGTTACTTACCCATGTTGATACGTCAAAAAGCCATCACAATATGACCTATCCAGAATAGGCAACTCCATAGAGACGGACAATAGATTAGAGGTTACTAGGGAACGGGGAGAGGAGGGAATGAAGAATGATAACTTATTGCATATAAGTGTGTTTTTCTGGGCTGATGAAAAGGCTTTGAGATGAGAAAGAACTGATGGCTGCACATTATTGTACGTACACTAAATGTTCCTGGATTATATATTTTAAAATAGTTAATTGTTATGTGAATTTCACCTCAGTTTTTTAAAAGAGAGTGATCACAATGACTCATATGCAAGTTCAAGTTGAAGTTGAAGACAATTAAAACAGGTCCTTGAGAGCCAAAATATGACCTTGAATATATCCCTCTTGAATTTGGAGACCATCTAAAGAATAGATTTGATGTATTGAACATCAATGACTGAAAACCAGAGAAATTGTGGGGTGACATCAAGAACATCATCCAAGAAGAAAGCAAAAGGTCATTAAAAAGACAGGAGAGGAAGAAAAGACTAAAACGGATGTTAGAAGAGACTCTGAAAATTGCTCTTGGATGGAGAGTAGCTAAAGCCAATGGAAGAAATGACAAGATAAAAGAGCTGAACAGAAGATTTCAAAGAGCAGCTCGAGAAGACAAAGTCAATTATTATAATGAAATGTACAAAGACATGGAGTTAGAAAACCAAAAGAGAAGAACACGCTCACCATTTCTCGAGCTGCAAGAGCTGAAGAAAAAATTCAAGCCTCAAGTTGCAATATTGAAAGATTTTATGGGCAAAATATGGAATGATGCAAGAAACATCAAAAGAAAATGGAAGGAATACACAGAGTCACTGTACCAAAAAGAATTGGTCGATGTTCATCCATTTCAGGAGGTGGCAAATGATCAAGAACCAATGGTATTGAAGGAAGAAGTTGAAACTGCACTGAAGGAAGTGGCAAAAAACAAGGCTTCAGGAACTGACAGAATATCCATGAGATGTTTCAATAAATGGATGCCACGGCAGAGGCACTCAATAGGCTATGCCAAGAGATTTGGGAGACAGCTTCCTGGCCAACTGACTGGAAGAGATCCATATTTGTACCCATTCCAAAGAAAGGTGATCACACAGAATGTGGAAATTATTGCACAATATCATTGATATCACACACAGAGAAAATAGTATTTCTATTTCCAAATTTTTAAGGAAATGCCATACTGTTTTCCAGGAGCTATGGTAGTGTGGTGCCTAAAGCATTTGACTGCTAACCAGAAGGTTGGCAGTTCAAACCCGCTAGCCACTCCACAGAAGGAAGACTGGACAATCTACTTCTGTAAATATTTACTGCTTTAGAAACCCAAAGGGGGTTGCTATGAGTCAGAATCGACTTGACTGCAGTGAGTTTGGTTTTGGTAGTCTGTGAAAGCTATCATATCCATTAAGTCAATACATCAGGTTCTATCCTTGAAATGATCTTATTAGGAAACGTTGTCTCTATCAAGTAAATTCCTGCTGAAAACTCAAACTCACTGCTGTGGAGTCAAATCCGACTTATAGCCACCTCTCCTTGGGTTTCCGAGGCAGTATCACTATGGAAGTAGATTGCCCAATCTTCCTTCCGAGGAGTGGCTGATGGGTTTGAACCGCGAGCCTTTTGGTTAGCAGTCAAATGCCTTAAGCACTATGCCACCAGAGCTCCCAATGCTTACCAACAATAAAATAAAAAATTACATTTTATCTCTAGGAAACCTTCATTCCATATTCCAGCCTGGTAGACCTCACTGGTAGCTGTGATAGATAGTTCAGGCCTGAGAGTGACGTCATTGATGGCTGAGATGACTCCCACATGCCTGGAGTGGAGGAACTGTCCTGCAGGGAGATTTTGATCAGACTCTTACCAGTGGGCCATTGGAATTTCTGGAAGTAGTAAAGCTTTTGGTAAAAGGGGCTTTTGTCTCCTAGAATAGCAACACTTATCAGCACTTGAAACCAGTGATTACTATATACAGCAAATGCTTCTATATATATACAAATGTATTGTTTACATAGGACTATTTTAAGATCTGTGTCACATTTTTCTGGTGTATTTTATGGTGGGAAAATTCAATTGGAAAAAATGTACTTAGCTCTGGTGGGGATGGTAAGGTAAAATAAGCCCTATTTTTTTTTTTAGCATGAAATTTGTTGTTTTGTTTATATTTAGTTTTAAATAGTACAGAAGTAGTTAGGTGGTAGCTCTCTAAATAAATTGCATTGCATCTTCTTCAGCAAGTTTAGCCGTTGTAACTCATATTGTACAACTAGCCCTGTCACCATATTAGTCAGTAGAAGACCTGCAAAGCATATGTAAGATTTCATCCATGTGTTCATTAAAAAAAATCTGGAGAAAATGACTTTGTGTTTGTGTTATGTGGCTTATAATCCAGGCTAATATTTTATCTTAATTTTGTACCTGTTGAATTGAGAAGGAAATGAATAGGAAAAGGACTTACCTATTATTGAGACTGGGAACTCTGGTGGCATAGTGCCTAAGGCATTTGACTGCTAACCAGAAGGCTGGAGGTTCAAACCCACGAGCCACTCCTTGGAAGGAAGGTTGGACAATCTACTTCCATAGTGATACCACCTCGGAAACTCAAGGAGGGGTCACTATGAGTTGGATCCAACTCGACAGCAGTGAGTTTGGTTTTTGGTTTATTATTGAGACTAATGTGAATGTTGAGAACAAGACACTCCCAGAATCCAGGGACTGTGTCCCCAAAAGATACATGTTGTAAGTCCCACCCTGTATGCCTGTGGTTATAATCCCATTTAGAAATGGGTTATCTCTTAGGATAATGAGACAGGATTAGTGAAAGGTATGTCTTGAGTCAATCTCTTTTGAGCTATAAAGGAGATTAAACCTAAGATAGCAAGCAGAGATGAGGGAAGAGAGATGCCAAGCCACGGGAAGATTGTCCAGGAGCAGAAGCTCAGAAGAGACAGGAGCCTTCCTCCAGAGCCGACAGTGAGAACAAGCCTTTCCCTAGAACCAGCGCACCCTGGATTTGGACTTCTAGCCTCCTAAACTGTTAAAAAAAAAAAATTGTTAAAGCCATGCATTTGTGGTGTTTCTGTTACAGCAGCACTAGATAAACTAAGACAGAATTTGGTCTGGGGAATCGGTGCTGCTCTAACAGCTAACTAAAATGTGGAAGCAGTTTTGGAATTGAGTCACGGGAAGAGACTGGAAGAGAGTTTTAAGGTGCCTACTAATAGAAGGAAGGAGGTTTGGTGGCATAGTGGGTAAGGCATTGGCTGCTAAGCAGAAGATCAGTGGTTCAAACCCACCAGCTGCTCCTCAGGAGGAAGATGGAGCGATCTACTTCCCTAAAGATTTGCAGCCTTGGAAACTCAGTAGGGGTTGCTGTGAGTTGGAATCAACTTGATGGAAGTGGATTTGGTTTTTGGTTTTAATAGGAAAAGCCTGGATTGCCTTGAGGAGACTGTTGGTAGAATTGTGGACCTTGAAGACAGTTTTGGTGAGGAATCTGAAGGAAGTAAGGGGAGTTCCAGTAAGATGGTGGAATAGACAGACAAACTACACAGATCCTCTGCAACAAAGAGAAGGAGAACCAATTAATATGGATACAGAAGTTAATCCTGGAGCCCTGAGCTTTGGAAGGAAGGATACAGAAGTAGACTAGACTCCAACTAGCAGAAGAACCTGCATGAAAACACTGGAAGAGGAGACATATAATGCTGTGGTCTGTCAGTGATCCTGACAGCACGGACAGCTTGGATATCGCCCAGTGGTGTTCCAAACCAAACCAAACTCACTGCTCTTGAGTTGATCCCGACTCAAAGCGACCCCTCCTTGGGTTTCCAAGGCAGTATCTCTATGGAAGTAGATTGCCCCATCTTTCTTCCAAGGAGTGGCTGGTGGGTTTGAACCGCCAGCCTTCTGGTTAGCAGTCAAATGCCTTAGGCACTATGCCACTAGAGCTCCCAAGTGGTGTTAGGACCTAAGAATTAACCTAAAAATCGGCCCTGCTGGCCAGGGGCTGCTCAGAGGGCTGCACTGGTGGCTGGTGAATAAAAGGGGAAGCAGCGAAGAGGAAGGTGGCCTGAGCCGTGGACTTTTGCCTGTCCAGAGGGTGCAGCCACTTTGAAAGTTTACAAGCAGTTCGACCATTTTGGATATTTAAAGCAACAGTGTTCTCTCAGATTCCAGGGACCTAAGAGTAGGCTCCACTTTCTGGGAACCACAAAGACATTTGGGGCATGAATGACTAGAAAGGTGCAGTGTTCCCCTTGTTACTCTAATACTCCACACCTTCTTATTGAATGGAGGTGTGGCCATCCCTCATTCCCACCCACCTTCTGGGCTGGCAGGAATTCCATCTGTCTGTGTGCTCGGATGGAGCCTGGGTGCCCTGCCCCACCCTGCCCAGAATTTTTTTCTTTTAGTTTGTTTGTTTTTGTCTGTTTTAAAACTATTATTATTATTATTTTCATCCTTTTTTTTATTATTCTTTCCTTCTCAGGTTCTAGATTTTAGCTTTTTCCCTCTTCTCTGTTCCTGGTTCCCATTTTTTTTCTTTCTCATGGTTAACCCCATTCCTTGTTTTTCTTTTTTGCATTTTTCCTATTTTTTCCTTCATTATTCTCCTACTCTACTTTTTTTCTCTTATTGCCCCTTCCCCAGATATTGCAGGGTTTTTTTTTCTTTTCTTTCTTTTTTTGGTGATTGTTCTTGTGTGTTTACACAGTGTGTTTTTTGTCTGCTTGCTTTTACTTTCTTGATGGTTTTTTGATCATTGTTTTTGTCTAACTGAGTGGGAGACAGCAACCATGCCCATACAACACAACCACACCCACACCTCCTGCAGCTCCACTTACTGAGTGAGAGCCACCACTTCCTTCTCCACCAACTGGCCAACGATAAACGACCACCAAGAAAAGCTTGACTTACCCTTAACTGTTCTTCACAAACAGTTAACAGAGATCCTAAATACAACAACGTCACAATGTCTCGGAGACAACAGACCCTCGTAGTCCACACAAAGAAGCAAGATAAAGCGGTAGAAACAAGGGAACAGGATACAGACCCAGAACACATCCTTGAGGAAGAAGCAGCATTGGAACTCCCTGATAAGAAGGAAGTGAGGAAAGCTATAAAGTCTCTCTATTATATATATGGCACCAGCAACAGAATGTTGCTAGACATGTGGATATTAAATGTACTTCTGGTGAGGCTTCAAAAGAAATTGATGAACATGTGATTGGACAGTGGAAAATGGGAGATGCTTTTTATGCAGTGGCAAAGAATTTGTCTGAATGATGTTGAAATGTTTGGTGGAAGGTATAACTTGTAAGTGATGAACTTGGATATCTGGCTGAGGAGATTTCTGAATAAGATCTTAAAGGGGCTGCATGGTTTTTCCGTATTGCTTATAGTAAAATGTGAGAGGAAAGAGATGAACTTAAAAATGAACTGTGCAAAATGGAAACAAAACTTAAAAGATGTGGAAAATTCTGTTGTAGAAACTAAGTACACATGTCCTGGAATTTTCACCAAGAATATAGCTACACAAATTTTTGTAGAAGAGATTAAGCTTATGACTGAGGGATCTAACTAACTACCACAGCAGAAAACCCATCAGCTTAGACTGACGGGGACAGAGAAAGAACAAAAGGAAGAAAACATTGTCTGCCTCTTGACATTCTGCAGGAGGAAACAGGCCAAAGGAGCTTCATCCATTATCCTCTAAGAAGGGATAGGACCATGCTTGGAGCAACTCAGAGATCAGCACAACTGTTGGAAGGAGCAAGGGAAAGAGGGCTGCCTAGATTTTAAAAGGTGGAACCATGGCCTGCTAGGTTTCAAATGGTGGAGCCACAGCCTTCTAGGTTTCAAAGAGACATATATTCATCAGCTCATTCTGGCATGTGGGGCTGATGGGGCCTGTGGGGGCTGAGGTGGAGGGGTCTCAGATGGACTAGGGGGCTGCCTAAAGCCAGGGGAGCAGAATTGCTGTCCCAGTGGGCCTGAAGCCCAGCGCCCAGAATGTAAAGAGCACGGCCAACACCCAGAATCTGGAAGATAAGGCTATTGCCCAGACGGTCCCAAAGAACAGAGGATTATTTTCAAGCCTTGAGAGCTACTGTAACTTGTTCTCCTGGGTTTTGGACTTGCTTGGTGCCTGTCATCCCTTCTTTTCCTCTAGTCTCTCCCATTTATAATGAAAATGACTGCCTTGTGCCTGTTCCACCATTGTACTTTAGAAACAGATAACTTGTAGTCTAGATTTCACAGGTTCACAGATGAAGAGGAATTTTGTCCCCAGATGGAATACACCTGAAATCTCACCCATATTTGGGTTAGATGATTCAGAAGATGAGATATTAGACTTGGAATTGATTTAAGACTTTGGGGATGATGTGATGAGGTGAATGTGTTTTACATGTGGAAAGGACATTAGTTTTGGGGGGCCAAAGGGTAGAATGTTTGGGATTGAAATGTGTCCTCAAAAAATGTATTGGAAATCCTAACCTCTGTGTCTGTGGTTATAATCCCATTTGGGAATGGGTTGTCATTGTTATGTTAATGAGACAGGATTAGTGTAAGGGTGTATCTTGAGGTATAAAAGGTTATATCTTTTGAGATATGAAAGAGATTAATCACAAGGTAGCAAGAAGGGAAGAGAGATGCCAAGCCACTTGAAGATCACCCAGGAGGAGCGATCAAAGACAGCAGGGCCTTCATCTAGAACTGACAGAGAAAGAAAGCCTTCCCTAGAGCTGGCACCTGAGTTTGGGTTTCTAGCCTCCTCAGCCATGACAAGATCAAGTTCTGTTTGTGAAAGGTACACATTTGTGGTGTTCCTGTTATAGCTAGAGTACACCTTAGAAACGAGAACAGCAAGACTGTCTCATGTACTTTAGACATGTTATCAAGGGGACAGTCCCTGGAGAAGGGTATCGTGCTTGGTAGAGGGTCAGAGAGAAAAGAAGAAGCCCCTCAATGGGATGGGTTGACAGAGTGGCTGCAACTATGGGCTTAGACATAGCAATGCTTGTGGGACAGCACAGGACCGGGCAGTATGTTGTTGTGCTGTACATGGGTCTCTGGGTCAGAACAGATTCGATGGCACGTAGCAGCAGCAACAGGATGCTACTGGAACAGAAACAGGAAATTAAGAGGCAGCGTGGATTCTCTAGGGTTGAGCTTGATTTTACATATTTTGAGGTTCTGGTAGGATGTTTAAGGCGCTCTGGTGATGCAGTGCCTAAGGCATTGACTGCCAACCACAAGGTTGGTGGTTCAAACCCATCAGCTGCTCTGCAGGAGGAAGGTGGGGCAATCTACTTCTGTAAAGATTTACCACCTTGGAAACCCAGTGTCACTGTGAGTTGGGATCGGCTTGATGGCAGTGGGCTGTGGTAGGATATTTGGGTGGAATTTTTTGTTCTCATGCTGCTGTTTCAGGTGCCCCCTTTAAAAACAGGCAGCTGACAAGAGTACTGCTTGTCACCATTTACATTCAGCAGGATTTACCTTTAACTTTCTTGAGTTGGAAGGGACCTCAGAGATCATTCAGTCCAACGTCCTCTACACTGTCATTGACAGCATCTGCTTAAATATTACCAAGGATGGGAGTTTGCTGACACACAGAGCAAGGTGGAAACCCAACCCTGTTTGAATGACTCTTATCGTTAGGTAGCATTTTCTTTGACATATTAAGATAAAATGTACCTTCTCATGACCTCTAACCGTGGATTTTGGTTCAGCCTTCAGGAAATAGTGTAGAGAATAAACTTTCATTTACCTGCTAACATTGACATTGACTTCAGCAACTCTGAAGGCTTGTTTTGTGTGAGATATGTTGTGCTGGATTTGACTGGGGGTGGGGATGAAGAGTCATAGTAACATAAGTAAAACAGAGGCCCTGCCATCAAGGAGTTTATCAGGCAGACAACCTTGTGCTAAACTTGTGCTAAACTGAAGTACAAGTGTGCAGTTAGGAACGAGAACCAAGTGATCACTTTTCATTTCAGATATTTGAAGACTACTTCCATCTTTGCCCATGTTTGTCTTCTAGCTAAATGTGCTGGCTTATTTAATTGCATCTAGTGTGACATAGTTTATATATTTTTCACCTTCTTGGTGATTCTTTTCTGTATGCATTTCATTTTGTCCCTTGTAAAATACACAGCCCAGACTTGAACGCAGTTCCAGCTGTGGCTAAATGTCGTGGGAGAATTGCTGCCCTTACTCCCAAGCTGTACTGCTGCTCCATCATCATCGTATGTTGCACGACCACCATGTGGTCTCTGTATCCTTTAGGTACTTGCTATCAACCAAGAGAAGGGATTGGGTAGACCAAGTTCATTATAGCTTTATTCATGAAAAGCTGAAAAGTGGAAGCATCCTAAATGCCCATCCACAGAGGAATGGAAAAACAAAATGTGGTACATGCATATAATTGAGTACTACCCTGCCAGAGAGAGAAATGAAGTCCTGATGCATGCTGCAACTTGAATGAGCCTTGAAAGTGTATGCTCAGGGAGATAGTCACAAAAGGGCAAATATTATATAAAACTCTAGTAGCATAGTTCCTAAGGCACTTGACTGCTAACCAGAAGGCTGGCGGTTCAAATCCACCAGCCACTCCTTGGAAGGAAGATTGGGCAATCTACTTCCGTAGTGATACTGCCTCGGAAACCCAAGGAGGGGTCGTTATGAGTCGGTCTGACTCGACAGCACATAACAACAACAACAACTTATATGAAATATTGAGAGTAGGTAAATGTATAGGGAATAGTCTATTAATGGTAACAGGGATAGGAGGCAGGGGAAAAGAGGGAGTCATTGCTCAGGGCATGCTTATCTTCTGGTAAGAAAAATGGAGAAATTTGGAAATGGATCATGGTGGTGGTTATACAGTATGATGAAAGTAATGTCGCTGAATTGTACTTGTAAAAAAGTTGAGATAGCATATTTTTTGTTATATATATATATACTCACTACAATTAAAAGGAGAAAGAAGGGATTGGGGTTGGGGAAGTGTAGGTCTTACAGAAGAGGCCACATAGGGCTGTATTCTTTTTGAAACCTGAATTCTGTTTAACCTACTAAGCCAATTCTTTTATTACTCCCTCTTCCCCATCCTCTTACCCCCAGCCTCTGCCCTATTCACCTCTCTATCAGTTGTCATTGCCCCGATTCCTGCTCACCCTTCTGTTCACTTTCTCTTGCAGATCATCCATGGCATCCTGACTCTTGACTTAGCTGAACCTTGACTTGTCCCTCACAATACCTGTTCACTTTGCCTCCAATGGAGGCCTCTCCTTTTAATCTCTCTAACAAGGGTTCGATGAAGAAGGCTTTAATATTCTTGCTTTCAATTCCACCCATATATTCTCTCTCCTCTTCCCCAGTCCTCATGACTCCACCCACATTCTAGGGCACTCACTTTTACAGAGTTTTCCATGATTTTAGCACACGACTAACAAACACCCGGTCTCCACTCCATTCTCTAAGCTGACATTTGTGGACCACCTGCTGTGGTAGAAGAAATAAGCTTGATGCTGTGGGCAGTACAGAAGTGGCTAAGACACTGTTTCTGCTTGCAAGGATAAAGCATGCACAACCAATGATTACAATATGAAGCAGAAAATCACATATCTTAGGAGATTTAGACATGCATTCTGAGAATTAAAACTAGCCAGAAGAAGGCTTTGTAAACAGAAGGAACATTATGAACAAGTGCATATGGCTGGAAAAGCATATATATAGGAGCTCTGGTAGCGTAGTGCCTAAGGCACTTGACTGCTAACCAGAAGGCTGGCAGTTCAAACCCACCAGACACTCCTCAGAAGGAAGGAAGGTTGGGCAATCTACTTCCGTACACCTCAGAAACTCAAGGAGGTGTCACTGTGAATCGAGTCTGACTCGACGGCACATAACAACAATAAATCTGTGTGTGTGTGTGTGTGTGTGTGTATACACACACAGATATGTTGTTATGTGCCATCGAGTCGTACCTGACTCATAGTGATGATAAATATATATATATTTATTATATTATATGTATAATTCAAGTAGCAAGTTTGTCCAGAAACTATAGTTATGTGATACAAAGGAATACACTTAAAAGAGCCTTGAGGCACAGAATTTAGCAATTCATTGGAGGGAGGGAAGGAGGGAGAGAGAGGCGGGGAAGGGGGGAGAAAGAAGAGAGCTAAAATTAAAAAGATAATACCAGGCTGGCCAGGAAGTGAAGCTACAGGAACTTTCAAATATGGAAGCTCTTAGACATGGTTCGTGGGAGTATCAATCAGTGCAACCACTGTGGTTGTACTGAAACTGTGAATATGTACTAAAGTTAAATATTCACCTGCCCTGTGATCTAGCGATGTTGTTCTTAGTTATATACCCAAAAGAAATTAGTGCATTTGTTCTCTAAAAGACATGTACAAGATACTCATACAACTTTATTCACAGTAACCTGAAACTAGAGTAATTCAAATGTACATTAGCAGGAGAATGAATAAATTAAATTATGGTAAATTGCTACAGTGGGATACTACACAGTGTTGTTGTTGTTAGGTACCGTTGAGTTGGTTCCAACTCATAGTGACCCTGTGTACAACTCATAGTGACCCTGTGAACAACAGACAAAACACTGTCCAGTCTGCTCCACCCTCACAATCATGGCGTGCTTGAGCCCATGGTTACAGCCACCGTGTCAGTCCATCTCGTTGAGGGTCTTCCCCTTTTTCTCTGACCCTCTACTTTACCAAGTGTGACACCCTTCTCCAGGGACTAGTCCCTTCTGACAACATGACCAGAGTATGAGAGATGAAGTCTGGCCATTCTCGCTTTTAGGGCATTCTGGCTGTACTTCTTCCACAACAGATTCATTCTTCTGCAAAAGGAAAAAACAGCCCCCTGCCTTCGAGTCAGTTCCAACTCATAGCTACCCTATAGGACAGGATAGAGCTGCCCCGTAGAGTTTCCAAGGTTCTGAATCTGTGGAAGCAGACTGCTTCATCTTTCTCCCACAGGGAGTGGCTGGTGGATTTGAACCACCAACCTTTTGGTTAGCAACCAAATTGTTTAACCATTACATCACCAGAGCCCTTGTTCTGGTTGTTGTTGTTGTTGTTGTTGTTATGTGCCGTCGAGTCAACCCGACTCATAGCGACCCCTCCTTGGGTTTCCGAGGCAGTATCACTACGGAAGTAGGATTGCCCAACCTTCCTTCTGAGGAGTGGCTGGTGGGTTTGAACCGCCAGCCGTCTGGTTAGCAGGCAAGTGTCTGAGCCACTATGCTACCAGAGCTCCCCTTGTTCTGGTAGCCCATGGTATATTCAATATGCCATGAATATACCTTGTTCTGGTAGCCCATGGTATATTCAATAGTCTCTGCGAACACCACAATTCAGATGCATCAGTTTTTCTTCTGTCTTCCCTATTCACTGTCCAGCTTTCATATGCATATGAGGCTATTGAAAATACCATGGCTTGGGTCAGGCACACCTTAGTCTTCAAAGTGACATCTTTGGTGTCCAACACTTTAAAGAGGTCTTACATAGCACATTTGCCTAGTGTATAGTGATAAGAACAAGTGATGATTCACACAAAAACATGGATAAATCTTCTAGACACACTAGAATATATGATTAATAGGATCATATGCTCTCTATATAAGATTTCCCTTTAGGATTTTCCAGAGTAGGCAAAGATAACCGAGGGTGATAGAAGTAAAAATAGTGGTTACCTCTTTGGGGGTGTAGTTATAGATGCTGAGTATGAAAGGAAAATCTCTCAGGAGGTTGAATTGTCTCTGTTCTGATCTGGGTCATATTTCCACAGCTGTTGTTCATGTTGTCAGAAGGGACCAGTCTCTGGAGAAGGTTGTCATGCTTGGTAAAGTAGAGGATCAGAGAGAGAAGGGAAGACCCTCAACAAGATGGATTGACACAGTGGCAGCAACAATGGGCGGAAGCACAGCAAGGATTGTGAGGGTGGAGGAGGACGGGGGGTGTTGGGTTCTGTTGTACAAGGGGTCGCTAGGAGTCAGAGCTGACTTGAGAGCACCTCACAATGACATACATATTTAAAAATTAATTGAGCTGTGCTTTTCAGGGACTGTAAGTATGTGTGTGTGTGTGTATTCTTCAGTTGAAAAGGGGAAGGGAGAAGGAAGAGAAGGAATGAGGGAGAGAAGAGACAAAGATTTCAAAGTTTTATGCCTGAGTGAGTGGAAACCTGATGGGGTCATTTCCACAAAAGGGGACTCAGAAGAGGAAGGAGTGGTATTTTGGGGAGGAAGTTTGCTTATGGACAAGCTGCTCTCTGTCCTAATAGCATAGGCCTTTTCTCTCTGGTTAAGGCTGCCTTGCCAAAGCAGCCTAGTTTGTGAAGTAGAAATCTCACCAGACAGGGACTGCAGAGTCTTGACATGTCACTTAACCTGTAATCCTCAGGTTCTTCACCTGTGACCTTTCTTATCTTCAGCATCTTTTAAGACCTTTGTACTGCTTTGGATACTTTTGGAATGGTTTCTTTGACGTCCAAGAGACCATGCTCTTCATTTTCTCCTTACCCCACTGGCCATTCTTTCTCAGTCATCTTTTTGTTACATCTCAACTTCCCAATCTAAAAATCTTTGGCATGCCTCAGGGCTCAGTGCTTGGATTTCCTCTCTGTCTATTCCCACTCCCTAGGTGAGCTCTTTTTATTTTTTTTTTTTAATTGCGATTTGGGTGAAAATTTACAGAGCAAATACACTTTCCATACAGCAGTTCACGTCCACTTTATCTCATGACATTGACCACAATTTACCACAATGCAAACAGCTCCCCTCTCACTTCCTCCCCATAGTTACCTCTTCCCTGTGTCCTTCCCTCAACCTTGCCCCTCGTCAGCTCTACTATACACCTGAAATTCAGATCATACATATAAACTTACAGGACCATTTTCCGCCAACCCTATACATGTTCTTGGGTACACTCCCCACTTCATAGACACCTACTAGTTCAGCCTGTCCACCTGTCTATCTACCCGTTTACCCATGTTTGCCTTCACTGACCATGCAGTACTGGATGTCCCAAAGGGTCCATCTTTGTTGTCTGTACCTCCCATGGACCTCTCTATGTCTTCCTCTTCCTCAGTGGCACCTAGGTGAGCTCTTCAGGTTTCTGGCTGTAACTACGATCTATACGTCAGTGGAGGTGTAGTGATCATTTACTGGTAGAGTTTTTGCCTTCCTTGTGGGAGGTCCGGGTTTGGTTGCCGGCCAGCACACCTCAAGGGCAGCTGCCACTGTCAGTAGGGGCTTGTGTGTTGCTGGGATGCTGAACGAGTTTCATGGAGCTTCCAGACTAAGACAGACTAGGAAGAAAGCCCTGGTGACCTACGTCTAAAAAACCAGCCACTGAGAACTGCATGGATCACAGTGGTCTCATCCTGTTGTGCATGGGGTCGCCATGATTTGGGGGCTGACTCAACAACAGCCAACATCACCCACAACATAAACAAATGACTCCCACATTTTTATCTGCAGCTCACATCTCTCTCTCTTTTGAATTCTGGACTCATGTATTGAACTGCCTGTTTGATACAGGATGGAACTTCTGAAACTTATCAAAACTTAAGCTGTATAAAACAGAACTGACCTCTCTTCCAAACTTGACTGAGTCCTCCTCAATAAATGGTAACTATTTATTACCCAGGCCAAAAATCTTATTTCTTCCTTTTATCTTTCTCTCCTGCCCCACATCTAGTCCATCAGCAAATCCTGTTGACTGTGCCTGAAATACATATCCAGAATCCAGGAATCTGCTCATCCCCCTCACTGTTAGCACCCAATCCAAGGCAACATCATCTCCCATTTGGGCTATTGAAATAGTTTCCTAACTGGGTTTCCCAGTTTCTACCCTTCCCAGCTGCCGAGGGTTTTCTTGACACAGCAGCCAGGGTGACCGTTTTACAACACATACAGATCATGTCGTTCTGCTCAGAACTGTCCGGTGACTCCCGTCTCACTCAGAGTAAAGGCTGGAGTCTTCACTCATGATGGTCACATGATCTGCCCGCCTCCCCACCCCCCATACCTCGTTTTTACCCCTTTGCCTCTTCCCTGCTGGTCCAGCCAACTTGTCTCCTAGCTTTTTCTCAAGCACACGGAGGCTCCCTCTGCTGTTCCTGTGCCTGGGACATCTTACCCAGACCCGTATCTATATTCATTATCCTTCCACTTTACTCAACTGTCACCTACTTAAATAAACAAAAAAAAAACACTGCCATCAGTTGATTCAAACTCATAGCAATGCTATAGGACAGAGTAGAACTGTCCCATAGGGTTTCTAAGGCTGTAAATCTTTCCTGTCTGATCTTTCTCCTGTGGAATGGCTGGTGGGTTCAGACCACTGACCTTTTGTTAAGCAGTTGAATGCTTTAACCACTGCACCACCAGAGCTCCTTATCGCGTTGTTAGGGAGACCTTTCTCTGACTGTCCTGTATTAAATGTACTCCTGCTTCTGCATGCTTGTTCTCCATAGCACATTTACTGTATGTACTACTGTATGTCACACCCAGTCTGACGTGCCTTTTCATCGTCTGTTTCCCTTATTGTCTGTTTTCCTGTAGAATGTAAGCCCCTTGAGGGAGGACAGAATTTTGTTTAGTTCCCTGTGATATAGACCTGACACACAGTAAGCATTCAAATATTACTGACTGAATAGATGAAAATGGTATGTCTGTAATTCATTGTTACTTATGTAGTATATTTTGTGGTTTAAAATTATGTTCACATACAGTTATCTCACTTGATCAGTTTCGTTTGATTTTTGTAAATCAGACTAAATTCAGTTCTAATCATATGCTGTTTAAACTGGGTGGACGACTTTGACTATTAAGTACAAACTGACTTCCTTAGGGGACCTTGTTGTTGTTGTTGTTATGTGCCATCGAGTCGGCCCCGACTCATAGCGACCCCTTCTTGGGTTTCCGAGGCAGTATCACTATGGAAGTAGATTGCCTCATCTTCCTTCTGAGGAGTGGCTGGTAGGTTTGAACCACCAGCCTTCTGGTTAGCAGTCAAGTGCCTTAGCCACTATGCTACCAGAGCTCCTTAGGGGACCTTAGTAATGGCCATTAAAATACATCCTTGATCTGATTTAGTCCATGTCTGAGACCTAAATTCTGATTTGTGGGGCACTTATTTTTTCAGTCACTGATTTCATAGAACTCCTTCCTAGGAACTTTATTCCTACTTACTGAGTTGTTACTGTTATTTTTAGGTTAGATAAACCGAAAATCCTTTAAAAACAGACATGTCACCTGGCTTCGCTTGCCCTATTCTTGGTTAGTGAGGGGGTCGGAGCATCGCACAACTTCAGGGAAACCATTAGGTCCTGCTTCTTTGCTAATGGCACCCCCTGGAGTTGTGCAACACAGCAATAATGGTGAATATAAAATGTTGGCTTGAGTTTCTCTTGATTGAATCTTCTGTTTGTTTTCTTCCTGCTGCTTAAGTGTCATTTTGGGACCCCACGGGCTTTGTTTGCCTTGTGCACACTTTATTAGGTCTTCTTGACTACTGTATGTCACTTTTTCTTATTAGTACAGCTGTGTCAAGTTGTTCTTAATTCCACTTGACTTCATCCATCTTCTTGGCTTACTTCCTTAGCTATTTCAGTTAGTCTGTTGACTGTTCCATTTCACCTCACTGACACCAATCTTGTGTGATAGCCAGAGAGTCCATCTTTTCCTCAAACAGTTACAAGTATACTTTGTCAGCCTAATCACTATCCTGTTGATTATTCCCATCAAAATACAGATGGCACCTGTCATTCACAATTTGAGCCTAGAAGTGTGGTATGGTTAAAATATGCAGCTATGGTAACCCTCCACCATTCTGGCCTAGTTAACCAATCCAAGGATTGATAAATTTTGGTTTGGAGAGCAGTGGAACCAGGCAGCGGCTGAAATTTGATTCCTGTTTACCTTTGTATGGATTATTTTAGTTATTTAGCCCTTTTCACAATGAAGATATGGTTCCTGTAACTTCATTTGTCCAAGTGGCCCATGTTGAGCACATGGCAGTTACAGAAATAGGAGCAATCCAGGTTATCATTTCATAATAACTTGCCTATGAGTCTGAATTTGAACTGAAATGTATTCATATTCTGAATATTATGTGCTCTGAAAATAAGCCTGCTTAGATTCTCTTGGGCCTGGCTTCCTCTTGTTGGGTACCTTTGAGTTGATCTCAACTCAGAACAGCCTCCTGTGTCGGAGTGGAACTACCTCATATGATTTTCTAGGCTGTAATCTCTGGTAGCATAGTGCCTAAGGCACTTGACTGCTAACCAGAAGGCTGGTGATTCAAACCCACCAGCCACTCCTCGAAAGGAAGGTTGGGCAATCTACTTCCATAGTGATACTGCCTCGGAAACCCAAGGAGGGGTCTCTATGAGACAGGGCCGACTTGACGGCACATAACAACAACAACAACAACAGTCTTTACAGAAGCAGACCACCAGGACTTTCTCCAAAGGAGCCACTGGGTGGGTTTGAAACTCCGTCCTTCTGACTGGCTTGCTGACTCCTTTTCCCTCTATTTCTAGGACCAGACTAGGAGGAAAGGAGCTAGAGGTTTAAGTTTCAGGACAGTGCAAAACAATTGGAATATGGCAAGACCTCTTATAGCTAGACTACGAGGGCCCTCTCCAAGCCTTGATCGTGGCAATAATTTATTTGTTCCATATACAGTTCATCAAGTTTATTTAATCTATGTTTATTAAAAAGCTTTAGTGTTATTTAATGCCTGTAATTACATAATCTGCTGATGGCTATGTGTTCATTTTTCTCTTTGGAGGTTAAGAATCCATCAGTTCGTGGTCAATTTTCTCAAAGTTGCTTTTCTCCTTTCAGTCTGACTGACTGCCTCCAGTGCTCAGGTTAAGTAAGGCCCTACCTTAGCTCATTTTTCAAATTTCTGTCCTGAATAATGGTGTACGTTTTCCTTGGGATTGATCTCTTGATGAGGCCTGAAGAGTGAGCTCCTTCCCTCAGTGGATGGTTAAGTGGGAAGGGTGTCCTGTGCCACTCTTCTCTGAAAGCCTGAGTAGGGCAAGGGATGCCACTGTCTCACTGTCCATGGGGAAGAAGGTCCAGCAAAGAAGAGTCCTCACCAGGAATTACAAAGCTGAAAGATTGTGGTTCTTGGGTAGATGCAGAAGTTCCTAATGTTGAACGGAGTATGAATGGCTTCAAGTGAGCTCTGAAGAAAACAGGCATTCATTATCTAAAGATATTTAATAATTTGCAGTCTAAGAAGCCTAATTCACACAAACAAGTTCTCCTGGAGTAAGGCCCTTTCCAGTCTGATCCGTTGGTGCTATGGAGCTGGTATTTCAAGTATGTCCATCTGCATGTAAACGAATTGCTCCAAGACAATCTGATTATGCGGTAGTTACTTTGGTGAGACTAGCGCCTCAGTGGAATGGAAACTTCATTTTGAGTCTAATATTAGACCTTGCTTTGGAAAATTCCTTTTAAATGATCACAAGCTGGGAATAGCAAAAGAATTTCACTTTCGACAGACAGCGTTCACCAAGAACTTTTAACTGCTTATGCTGGGTCCTCGGGAAAGCAGATGTGAGAAACTCACCGGACTGCGTGGGCTGGACTAGAACGGACTTGACCTGCTGCAGTGTTTATAGCTATTGCTGATAAGTTTCCCTCTGAGTCTTAATTTGTTCAAAATATTTTCATTCTTTGAGCGTGAGCAGGCTAGGGATGAAAATTGTTAGGATGCCTAATTGTCTAATAATCGAAACGTCTGGCTTCCAGACATTGTTGCCTATACAGGGATCTGAGGCAGGGCCTGAAGGGGCTTAGACTGCAGAGTTAAGAAAAGGGTTGATAAACCTACAGAGCCAAAGCTAGTTTCTTGGGGAGTGCCGGGAACTTGATCAGAACTGGCCTTCGGAGAATATTTTTAGTTTGTCTGGCTAGTTGTGTCTGGCTGAATGGGTGAAACATCCAACTTGAAGGTTTAAGTAAACTTTGTATAAAAGACTTCATCCCCTTTCCCCCCAAAAAAACCTCTGCCATTAAAAAAAATGGTAATGTAAATGTTAACTGATGACAAAGTTTCCAAATCATGTCTGCGTGGCTTGATTTATGGATGTGTTTCAGATGCCTCACATACCTTACATTGAGAAGACCCAATATTGGAGTTTGAGTGATGAGTTTAATATTTTAAAAGATCTTTCTGAAATTTAAATACTTCTTTTAGTATGGCTAGGTAAAAGGAAATATACCCATGACCATGTATGAGTTTGGCAGATGATATTTCTGCATATGTATTTATATGTGCTGTAAGAATATCCATAGATATAAGAGAGCTAACAGGCAATGTTACGATAACTTCTTAGCCATAGCCAAACACCTTGAGGGAATGAGTCACTGGGCCTGTGGGCTGGGGCTCATGGTCACAGAGGACGTCAAGCTCAATTGGCATAATGTACTACAGAAAAACATTGTTCTACACCCCACTTCGATGAGCTGTGACTGGGGTCTTAAAAGCTTTTGAGCAGCCAAGATGCAACAATTGGTCTCTCCTTGTCCAGAGCAAAGAAGAATGAAGCAAATCAAAGGCACATGGAATCAGTTAGTCTAAGGGACTAAGAGGGCCTTGCAAATCTCAGCCTCCATGACCCTGAGACCAAACCAGATGGTGCCTGACTACCACTGCCAGCCACTCAGGGGTCAGAATTGGAGCTACTGGGTAAAGTAGGAGAAAAACGTGGAACAAAACTCAAAATCATAAAAAAAGACCAGGTTTACTGGTCTGATAGAGCCTGGTGAAACCCCTGAGACTATGACCCCTAGTCATTCTTTGGGCCTGGAATTAGACTCACTCCTGAGGCTTCCAGCCAAACAATAAACAGGCATATAAGGTGGGAGCTCTGGTGGCATAGTGCCTAAGACATTTGACTGCTAACAGGAAGACTGGAGGTTCAAACCCATCAGCCACTCCTCGGAAGAAAGATTGGGCAATCTCCTTTCATAGTGATATCGCCTCGGAAACCCAAGGAGGGGTCACTAAGAGTCAGATCCGACTCGACAGTAGTTAAGTTTAGGTTGTTTTTGGTTTTACACCAGGTAGGTACACTCCTTAGACCAATCAACCATGGGAGATCAGAAGGGTAGCATTTGCACAGGGAGATATCTCAGAGGGCAGAAGGAATGCATAGGAAAGAAGGGCACAGGGAAAAGGTAGCCACAGGGAAGAAGTGGGAAGAGAACTGTTACATTATGGAAATTGCAATCTATGTCATGAAAACAAAATGTGTAGGAACATTCTAATCATGAGGAAAATGTTAGACAAACCCAAATTGGGTCATTCTGTAGGGAACCTGGCCAATACTCCTTAAATCTTAAGAATTTCATGTCCAGGTCATGAAAAACAAGGGAAGACTAAGAAACCATCACAGGTTTTTGAAGACTAAGGAGGTAAGACAACTGAATGCAATGTGGCACCTTGATTGGATTCTGGAACAGGAAGAGGGCGTAAATGGAGAAAACAGTGAAAAAGTCTGGCGGTTACTGGACTAATAATGTGAAAATGTCAATTTCTTAGTTTTGACAAAGGTATGACTCTTGTTAATGTAGGATGTTAACTGCTGGGTTAGAGGTATACAGGAACTCTCTGTACTGTCTTTGCAACTATTCTGTAAATCTAAAATTATTACAAAATAAGATTTTTTTTTTTTTTTTAATTCATTGGTCTGTCTTGCACTCTGAATGAGCCATTTATCCATGATTCTGTAACAGGGTGCCATAGCCATTTGGAAAACACTGGTTCACTAACTTACTCAGATCTCCAAATGTTGATATCTTTTATTATACAGTACCAAAAAGTCAACATTTTTAACATTATCACCTGTGCCATCAAGAAAGTCTTTAATTATCGAGAGGCTGTCAAACTGATGTTGGCAGATACAAGTTTTCCAAAATCCTGATTTTTGCTTAAAAGCTCAAATTTTATCGTTGGCAACAAACAATGTCAGTTGTTTTCCTTTCTGAGATAGGCTCACTACATTCAGTTTTAGAAAATACCTGCCAGATAACGCGAGTCTTAATAACCATAATTTGCCTATTAATCATTCTTTCAAATAAAAATGGTGTTCCATTAAAAAGAAAAAAGTCGCTTGTTTCTCTTGCAGCACAAACAGTATGCAAGGGCTTTTCCTCAAGACAACTGTCATAGTTCAGGATGTCACAGAGGGTTTCATAGCTCTTTCCATTTTGACACACAGAGCATTAAAAGATGCACTCACGGGTCAAGATCGAATAAAATTAGTACTTTTTGCTGCTTCATCAAGGACATTCATAAGAGAAAATGACACACACACACACACACACACACCCTTTTACTGTGGGAGTGTTTGAGTGGAGAACACAATGACAGTAGTCTGGTTGGCTGCCCCTGCCTTGATTTGTGCTAAGGTGCTAGCGGCTTAACTCGGCATTGCTTTTGCACTATCGGTTCCAATAGGAAATACAGTGAAAAAGGCAAATAGCGTCTTACTGTTATTATGAAAATTGTTTGACCTCATCGACCTCCTGAAGGGGTCTTGGGGACTTGTAAGGGTCCATGAACCACACTCTGAGAGGTGCTCTTCTGAAGTGGCAGTTGCTAGAAAGGTTACAGAGGACGAGCTGACAGGACCGAAGACCATACTCTTCAGGAAGCAGAAAACCGTGATGCAATACAGTATGTTCAGAAGATGACACTCTTCTGCCTTAATTTGTCTTGCTTTTGATGGCTGATGGCACTTTTCCATTTGTTTGTGATATTATATTTAAAGGCTGCAAACTCTGACTGTGGAAACTTGGTATCTGTGTTTGCTACTATTTTTTTTTTTACTATCATTATATATAAAACTTAATTCAGGGAATTCAGATTCCCTCTTACACTTTGTTTTCTTTTCATTGAAGGTAAATCTCACCTTGCTATTGTGCAGCGGGTAAACAATGAAGGAGAAGGGGATCCCTTTTATGAAGTTCTGGGAATCGTCACATTGGAAGATGTGATTGAAGAAATCATCAAGTCTGAGATCCTAGATGAAACAGATTTATACAGTGAGTGACCTGTTCCTTTGCTTCTCTGTCATCTGACATCTCTCCAGGTCATTGCGTGTTTGTAAATAGGCCCAGTGTTGTGGGCTGTGCCCACAGGGTATCCCAGCCCCTTCATGGGAGGGGAAGGAAGGGGCAGATCCTGCCACGTCAGGTGGCAGTGTTTCTTGAAGCCAGCCACTTCTAACCAGTGATCTGGACAGTATTTACCCTGACCAGCAAAGTCTGCCCCATTCCACCAGTTAAATTGATTGACATGAATAAATGCACTCTTCTTCTTTTTTAATTTTTATTGTGATTTGGGTGAAAGGTTACAGAGCGAATTCACTTTCCATGCATTAGTTCACATACATTTTGTCTCATGACATTGACTACAATTTCCCACAGTGCAACAGCTCCCCTCCCACTTCCTCCCCATAGTTACCTCTTCCCTGTGTCCTTCTCTCCCATGCATTCCTGCCTCCCGATCTGTCTCCCTGTGCATACACAGCCCTTCTTTCTTCCACGATTGATCTCTCCAGGGAGTATATCCACCTCATGTAAATTGAACTCTTACTAAATTTTCATTTTATACAACCAGGTAAATTGTTTTCACATAAATTTCTGTTTCTACTTGCATTCCTAATTCAAGGTTGTAAAAAGTGAGTGGGATTTGTTCAATTGATGATAACAACTCCTTGGTCCAGAACTTATGAGTCAAGGGTAAATGTAGGTTTGCAAGTTTATAGTTTTACTGGGTTGAGGTAGGGGGAGGAGGCAGGACAGGGTCAGGTACATAATAAGAATGTGTTTTTCCTATTCTCTGCCTTCTTTGGGTGGGTGGGGGGGGGGGGGGGGATGAGCGTCCATACCTTGTTTGCCCAGGAAATAGTTCAGCTTGAACCTGGGCTGAGCCTTGAACTTGAATGTTTTCTCTTCAAAGTGTACAACTGATTCATTGTACCAGGGAGCTTAAACCTTCTTCCTCAGCCTCACTCTTAATTGTGTAAGACTCAAGCTTTTCATAAAGCCAGGGATAGCCCAAGGCTTGATATGTTTGGGAGTCTGGGGGTTAGAATCGAGAAAAAGCGTCTGGGCTCTGATTCTCCTGTTTGGGGAACATGGATCGTTCAGATGCGCTGGGCAGTGGAAACAGCGCCTGCCTTGTTCAGAGCACAGGGCTTTTATTCAGCCCCCTGGAAGATGATGTCCCCCTTTTATAATTAGGAAAGTTTTCCAGGTAACCCTTAAAGAATAAATTGTATAGTTAGCTAATGACTATCTTCTGAAAATGTATCCTATTTTTTTTCTTCACAATCATGTAAACCAAAAACCAAACGCATTGCCATCAAGTTAATTCCAACTCCTAGTGACCCTGTAGGAAAGGGTAGAACTGCCCTATAGAGTTTCCAAGGCTGTAATCTTTACGAAAGCAGACTGCCTCATCTTTCTCCCCTAGAGGGCCTGGTGGGTTTGAACCACCGACGTTTTATTTAGCAGTTGAATGCTTTAAAACCACTTTAACCAGAACTTCACATCTGTATAGCGTCCTTTAATGTCTGTTTTATCCTTTTGACGATTGGAGCGTGGTCAGAGGACTTACAGTAAAGAACACTATGGTGTGTGCGTTTCTGTTCTTTTCATCCTTCCTTACAAGTGATTGTTGAGTGCCAAGTGTGTCTCTGTGTCTTTCTGTTTCCTCAGGGGTTGTATTCATCATAAGAAAAAAGAATGAAAACATTTATAACATTTTACGTTTACACTTCAGTTCTATATACATTGTTAATTTCAAGTTTTTTTAAGCCTCGATCAAACGGATTTCCTATGAAAGTATTGCTGAACTTGTGTTACTGGTAGAAAATGCTGAACTTGTGGTTTTGGGCATAGTTTGCAAATTTCTTTGGATCTACATATGATCACTGATGATGAAATCCGTTGCCATTAGAAACTTGTTTTCCAATTTTATATTGATTTCTACTGTCTAGTGCTCACAAGAACTGGAAGCACAAGAAAACGGTAAGTTGTGATAACTTTCTCCCCAGGAGGAACGGAGTCATCAGTCTGGTTTGCTGGGACAGAAAGTGGTGACGCAGTGACTGGCTCAGGATTCCTGGGCAAGAACCGGCAGCTGGGCTTGTGGCTTAAATTGGTTTTTATCTTGATCACTACTTAGCCCAGAAAAATGCTTAAAAAATGGTTTTGCATTAGACACCTGCCAAGGTTCAGCAACCTATAGCCCCCAGGCGTCTACCACCTGTTTTTGTATGGCCTGTGAACTAAAAATGCCTTTGCACATTTTTAGACATTTGAAAAAAAATCAGAAGAAGAATCCTATTTCCTGGCGTGAAAATTGTGTGAACCTCAAGTTCTAGTGTCCACAAATAAAGTTTTATCGGAACACAGCCATACTCATTCATTTATGTGTCGTCTGTGGCTGCTTTTGCTGCAGCCGCCAAGTTGAGTAGTTGCTGCAGAGACCCTGTGGCCTGCAGTGCTTACAGTATTGACTGACCCTTCAGGGAGGAAATTTGCCAGCCCCTGTTCTAGGTCACCTTCTTTGTATTTGCTTGACCTTGAGGATCTCATCCATGAAAATGAAGCAAACAAATAATAAAGTACTGTTCTGTGACATAAGTCATCTTTGTGTGTGTGTGTGTGTGGGGGGTTCTGTTTGATTTTTCTTTTCTGGCAGAGAATACATGGCTATTAAAGGCAGGGACACACACATCCCTTGTGTCCTCTGTAGCACAGTGATTGTTTTTCACGGAAATGTGAACTGAACAGGGTGAGCCTGTACCCCAGGGAGTCCCTGGATGGTGCAGTTAAGTGCTTGACCACTAACCAAGAAGTTGGTAGTTCAAACCCACCCTGGAGTACCTCAGAAGAAAGCCCTGGTGATCAGCGTCCAAAAGGTCACAGCCTTGGCAGCCCATGGAGCGCAGCACTGCTGTGCATACACGGGGTCTCTGTAAGTCTGGATGGACTTGACAGCCACAGCTTTTGTTTTCCTTTTTCGGTGCGTGCATTACAAGTTTAGATCATCTGTTGCTATGTGGTTATATAAGTTCTATGAGGCTTTTTGCCCAAGTCTGCCAATAATGTGCTTATTAAAGGGCTCCTGTAAGCATCTTCATGAAGTATGTTCATAGTAATCAGGTGACTGTCCTCACTGTGGATTGTGTCATGACTGTGCTGTGCCAACTTGACAAGCGTGCCCTCTCTCCCTTCTTGTTTCCGTGTGGTGTTTTGATGTAGCGTGTCCATATCAGGAGAGGGTCTAGCCTTTCCAGTAGATTTTGTCTTTTTCATTCAACAAGAGCCCTGATGTCAAAGAACACGGTTCCTTATCCTTTCCTTTTCTTGTTCCTCCTCAGCTGATAACAGAACGAAAAAGAAAGTTGCCCATCGGGAGAGAAAGCAAGATTTTTCTGCCTTTAAGCAGACAGACAGCGAGATGAAGGTTAAAATATCACCACAGCTTCTCTTGGCAATGCACCGTTTCTTAGCAACAGGCAAGTGCAGCTTATCACAGTTTGAAATCTCTACCAACCCTGGAGCGTGTTTCTCACCCACCACTGACTGGGGTGGGCTGGGGGTGGAGACCGGGAAATGGGGTGATAAGTAATGCCACTTTTGTGTTTTGTTTTTTTTGTTCTTTTTTTGTTTTGTTTTGTTTTTTTCTTTTTAAATTCTCTCCTCTCCTATGTTCAGTGTCGGCATGAACCCTCTGAGACATTTACCAGGGGTGGACCAGTAACTTAAAATTGGTCTGAAAGGTAAGGATGAACGTTAGTGCCACACTGCATGTGTTCAGTAGGCCAGGTCATCTACCTCCAGCTAAGCCCATGGTAGAACCAGCTGTTGGAATGAGCTAACATGCCAGCCAGACACCACCTCACTGTTTGACTGGACAGTTGCGTAATTAATTCTCTCTTCAGCTTGCCTTGGAAGAACAGTTGGACATCAGTTGTAACACAGGTCCTATGAGCTGCAAAGAAGAAAAATAGATTTTCAAAATTAAATCTTTCTCTTTTATGGTTTTAATGAAATCAGAAATTCTAAGAACTTTGGCATGGATTTCTCGATGGTCTCTTCAGATCAGATTGTTAACTTGAGGCCATTCCAGAAGGCGAGTATTCACATTATTAAAACCACTAACCCAGCCGGCACTGACTGCTCCGGAGAGGTGAAGGTTGAATGGACGTAAGAGACTCACTGACCCTTCTCACATCCCCAGATGGCTCGCTAGGTGGAAGGTGAGCTCTGTGGGTCAGGGGAAGTGTAAGAAAATCAGAAGTACCCAGTGGCTTCTAGAAGACGTCTGTGTCCGAGATGGGCAGCTCGTTCCTTTCAGCTGCATGCTGTATACCTAAAACGTTTTGAAAAGGCAACAAACAGCAACCACACGGAATATTATATGTACTCTTTAAAGATCATGTTTTCAGAGATGTGGGAATGCTCATAGTATATTTATGACATGGGAAAATACTCATAATTTAATGTGAAGTGGGAGAAAACAGTATAAGGTTATGTGCCGTATGGGTATAGTTCTGTTTTTGTGTGTATACACACACATATACACAGGTACATGTAGGTGAGCTCCTAGGAAAAGATGCTCACCAAAGAGCTAAGAATGGTTTTCCAAACGGTTGGTTTATGAGTCACTTTTATTTTCTTCTTTATCTTTTTTGTACTTTCCAAAACATTTGCAGTGTACTATCTTATTTCATTATTACCAAAAAAGGCACAGAAGCTAATCACAATTTATAATTTTCAAAATAAACAATAATCTTTAACTTGTTTATTATTTTTTCTAATTCTGAAACAGCACTCCTAGTCATTTAAGAACTATAATATAAAATTAAACATTATGCTCCGAGATTATCATAAAGTCTTGTTTCGGTATAGCACTCATAAGTCAGCAATTTTAGCTTTTTTCATTTCAAATAAAATTGACATCTTTGTTAATACTTCAACATAACTTTTTTTTTTTTTTAATTAGCAAGTTGGAGTGCGTGTTGACGTGTGCACACGCTCTGCTTCTGTTCTCCATCTCTACCTTCCTTTGTTCCCAGAATTTCTCAACATAGTTGCAAGGGAGAGTGAGATGTGGAGTCCCTGTATCTGTGCACCTGATACTAACCCACAGCTAGATGCTTCCTGACCCTTGCTTCTTCCATTGGCTGTCATTGGACAGTCAGACTTGGTGGCTTGTTAAAGGACGGCCTGGCAGTCAAGGAGTGGGCTTCTGGTTGATTTTCATTTTTCTCAGTCAGAAAATTAGGGTATTTTTATGAGAGCTGAAATTAACGACAGGTTGAAAAAGGAAATTTAAAGGCAATAAAGATGAGAATTCAGCATTTTCTAATTTCTCCCAGGTAATCTGCCCCCAGTGGATCACCTAACGGAAGTCTTGTTAATCCATATTGCATCACGTTGATTCCAAGTATTCTTTTTATCTAAACACTTTAATTACTAGTATAATTTTTTTTTCCATCCATTTGAAGTGTAATATCAAGTTGTGTTTATATCTATAGAAGTAGAAGCATTTAGCCCATCCCAGATGTCAGAGAAGATCCTTCTAAGGCTGCTAAAGCACCCCAATGTCATCCAGGAACTGAAGTATGATGAGAAGAACAAGAAAGCCCCAGAGTACTACCTCTACCAGCGAAACAAACCTGTAGACTACTTCGTTCTCATTTTGCAGGTCAGAAGGATTATTCAACAGTTGTTTGATCTCACTGAGTTTCCCATCTTTCAAGTTCCGAGGAGGCTAATGTAGCTGAATGGGTGTCAAGGTTTTTACACTTAACTTCTGGTAACTTTATACATGGGAGAATTTAACCTCCATGTTTTCCTATCTTGAAATATTTTTAATATAAAGCAATGCCATTAATTAATTTTCAAGACGAAAGGCACTTAGTGATTGCTGAGATGTTGGGGCAAACGAAGAATGTGAATTTGATGGTTAGTATTTTTTCAGAATTTGGGGAAGTGTCTTCGGGAATTTGAAACTTGTGTCATAGGTTCCCTTGGGTCCTTTTTTTTTATCATCTTTTTTTTTCCCTACCCCTCATTAGGAAATGAGGAAGTTGCTTTTCTATAACTTCCTAGAGAAATCTTAGTATCCCTTCTTTTAACACCATTAAAATAATCCTTTCATTGTTGTTTTCACTCCTGATTACTAACCAGACTTTATTTTACAAAGAACTGATGTGATAATCAAAACCTCTCCTGGTGGTGATAACTAATTCTTTCTAATAATCTGCTATGTAAGGTGGGAAGGTCAACATTACAATAAACTTTTAAAGTGTTAGATTTTTGACTTCTTGTACCTCTTTTTTGAAGAATTGCTTTTACAAGAAATCTTAGTTTCTTTCAGTACAAGAGCTCTGGTGGCATAGTGCCTAAGGCATTTGACTGCTAACCAGAAGGCTAGGGATTCAAACCCACCAGCCACTCCTTGGAAGGAAGGTTGGGAAATCTACTTCCATAGAGATAATGCCTGGGAAACCCAAGGAGGGGTCGCTGTGGGACTTGACGGCAGTGAGTTTAGTTTTTTGTTTTTTCAATACAAGAATATTAGCCCCGTATAATTTTTCATATATCTTGGGTCTTCCTAGATGTGAACTGTAGCTATCATTGTAAGAGTATTTAGTAGGCCCTATAATTTACATGAGTCCAGCAAGGCCCCAATTACCTAAATGAGTTAAGAAGGTTCTTTTTCTCTGAAAATAACTCTTATCTGATGTCCAGATGTCAGAAACTTTGGAATGTTTGGGCAGTGCTGTGACGTCTAGAAACAGGATTGAGGAACTGTGGAAAAATGTCATGAGTTAACTGGTTACACACCACTTTCTTACAGTCTTTGAAGATCCCGTGTGCAAGTTGGCTGTAACTTAGCAGTTGAATTTATAATCTCAGTCTTACTCAACTCCAGTCTTCTCTGCTAACCTCAGTCTTATCAGCCCTGAATTGTGAGCTCCCTTTTTTCTCTGGAGACATACGCTCAGAATTCTGAGGGTGCTGTGGGTAATTTATTTTATTTACTGCAGATAGGGAACAAAACATTCATGTTCTCATGAAAGCTAGATGTGAGGATTCCTTAAACCCAGAGAACCTTTGAATCACGTTGAAGGCTCTTATATAGGAGAACTTTGAGGATGGATGTTGTGAATTTCAGGGGCAGTATTAGAAATTGTGTGGAGTTCAATTGTCTATTTTTTATATATAGTTAGCACTTAGGAAGTTGTGATTGAACAATGCCCTGTTTCTTGGTAAGAATGGCATTCCTGGCTGATGGATCTGAAAATAACGTTCATGAGTGAGAGATTTCATGATCCCTGTCCACTTAGAAGTAAATCTTTTAAAGATATTTTTGATCAGCCTATATACCTATATATTTGAATACCTATGGCAGATTAAATATTATGTAGATGTACAAGTTTTTTGAATTCCCAAACTGATAATTTTTTATGGGAGTTGTATAAGTAGCGTGTGTGTGTGTGTGTGTGTGTACTTGGTTAAAGGGATTTATAGAAGTTTTAAACTGTAAGCACCCGTTATATACCTCTCTAGCTTTAGCACTTCTAAAGAAAAGTAAGGGTATTTCTGTGGTTCAGAACCATCCCTTGTAGACAAGCACAGTCAATATGGAAGAGTCTCAGCTCACTGAGGTAGATGAAGAAGGAGAAGCCAAAGACATACAGTCTCTGATCATGATTTCAGTTGAGAGACAGACAACTGGAAAGTGCTATAGATTCTGGAAATATTTATTGATATAGCGTAACTTAATGGACCAAAAAAAAAAAAAAAAGTGTTTAAACTGTAGGAAAAAACTAAAAAACTCACTGCCGTCATTTCCGACTTATAGCAACCCCTCCTTGGGTTTCTGAGGTGATATCACTACCGAAGTAGATTGTCCAATCTTCCTTCCAAGGAGTGGCTGGTGGTTTGAACCGCAAACCTTGTGGTTAGCAGTCAAATGTCTTAGGCACTACACCACCAGAGCTCCTTAGCAGGGTATAGCAAATTGAAATACCATATTGCCTTCAGTGAACCTAGCATAGCTATCATGACTTATAAGTGTATTCCTACCCTGAAATGTCACTCACCCAATGTGGGGAGATCGTGCCAGGTTGTTGAGCATGCCCTGCTGCCTATCAGTCATGTGACCGCAGAAGAGGGCAGCAGTCTCATGCCTTTCCTGCCTCATCCTCAGAGCCCCTGCGACACCTTTGTCTGCAGACTCCAGAAACAGCCCTTTATTGAAGTAATTGATATCTGGAATACAGTTAATTATTAGTGACACACTTCATTTTTGGGTTTAACCCTAGATGAAATAAAGTCTAATTTATTCAAAGCAAACAATTTAAACCAAATTAGAAGAATATTCTATAAGTTACCATGACATACCTCCTCCTACATAGGTATAAGATTAAACTTTCATGTTTTACCTGAAAAAGTAAATTTTAAAACTGAAAGGTATTGAAGGACAGTTGTAAAATCCCAATAAATCATGAACACAACTTTAGTGACTCTATAGTCCTAAAAACTAAACACCAGACCATTTGCCATCCAGGTGATTCCAACTCCTAATGACCCTGTAGGACAGAGTAGAACCGCCTCATACAGTTTCCAAGGCTGTCTTCATTAAGGGAGCAGACTGCCACACCTTTCTCCCACAGAGCAGCTGGTGAGTTCAAACTGCTAACCTTTTGATTCGCCACCAAGTGCTTTAATCACTTTTAATCACCAGGGTCCCTTTGCCCTAAATAACATTTAAAAACAGTAAAAATGTGGATGTTGTTGTTGTTGTTAAGTGCTGTCGAGTCGTTTCCGACTCATAGCGACCCCATGCACAGCAGAACAAAACACTGCCCGATCCCGCACCAGCCCCACAATCCCTGCTATACTTGAGCCCATCATCGCAGCCACTGTGTCAATCCATCTCGTTGAAGGCCTCCCCCTCTTTCGTCGACCCTCCACCCTACCAAGCATGACATCCTTCTCCAGGGAATGGTCCCTTCTTACAACATGACCAAAATAGGTGAGACGAAGTCTGGCCATTCTCGCTTCCAAGGAGCATTCTGGCTGCACTTCCTCCAGGACAGATCTGTTAGTTCTTTTAGCAGTCCATGGTACTTTCAGCATTCTCCGCCAGCACCACAACTCAAAAGCATCAACTCTTCTTCGGTCTTCCTTATTCATTATCCAGCTCTCACATGCATACAAGGCTATTGGAAATATCATGGCTTGTGTCAGGCGCACCTTAGTCCTCAAGGAGATATCCTTGCTCCTCAGCACTTGAAACAGTTCCTTCGCAGTTGGAACTGTTTAAAAAAAGTAAAAATGCGGATAGAAACGTAATATTGGTGGAAATATTTCTTGACCATCATTATAAGAGCTTGCATACCAAGAAAAAATGTGTATAATTTGAAATTATGCAACTAGTAAAATAAAAGAAAAAGATTAGGAGAAAATTAAACATAAAAGCCAGAGAAATACACTTTTTTAAAAGTGTACGTATCTGTCATAAATATTGATCATTTAACATATCACAGAGTAAGTTCAAGCAAATACGAAAAGAAAGAAATTTTATACAGCGACCTGCACAGATCATAATGAAATAGTTAGAAATAAAAATACATGATTGAAAAGTTCTAAGTCATATTAAGATTGTGATAAATTCTTTTATACAAGTATATATATAAGGTGTGGAACAGAACATATAATATACTCTCATTTGTGTAAAACAGAAAAAGGCTATACACACACACACACACACACACACATTGAAATTTCTCTGGAAAATAACCCAAGAAACTGGTAGCAGTGGTTACCACTGAGGAAGGACACTTGGACTGAGATGAGTTTAGGAGGGAGATTTATTTATCTTCTGTATGGTTTGAATTTCTTACCAGGTACATATGTTACCTATTTAAACAAATAACCATGTTAAAAATAGAATTAACAGCCAATTAATAATTATCCAAAGTAGTAACTGAATTAGGGAGGAAAATATATAGATATCATGAAAAACTAATATTAAACACTGTACATACCATACATGTATCGAAGTTCTGAACAATTTTATTCCTTTAAGAACTTAGGCAAATAAGAGAAGATAGAGAACTATAATTTAGATAAAGACAAATTAACAAATTAAAAAAAAATAAAAATTGTTGTCAAAATAGATTTGAAAATGAAAAAGCTTTACAATTTGTAAATAAAATCAAGATTTGCTTCTTTTAAGAGATTTTAAAAAAAAATCAGTATTCTGTGGGCATAATTAGTGTGATAAAAGAGAAAAAGCAAAATGAGTTTTTCCTCTTCCCTCAAAGCAGCTAGAATTAAAGAATTTGCTAGGAAAACAAACAAACTCCAGAATTTAAAGAACTCATAATTTCTATATTATACGAATGGAAAAAGATGGTATGGTCAGATGCATGTTTTTATGGTTAATATGAGCTTAACCCTACATTCTACTAGTATTATGGGCCAGTCTCACTGGTGAACATTGATATAGAATTCCTACATAAAAAGGTGGCATTTAAAGAACAACATACCCAAAGTATCATTCACTGTGAGTGTGACTGGGTTGATTATAGAAATGCTGGGGTAAGTTAATGTAAGAACGAACCAAAATCGGTCACATTAGTTAGGAAAGTAGTGTGTGTGTGGGGAACCAACCCTTATGCTCATATCAGATGTCAGAAAGGCAATCGACAACATTGTTCACGACTTCAGAAAACAAAAAAATCTAGTGGTCAAAAAAGGAGCTCTGGTGGTGCAGGGTTAGGGCATTCAGCTGCTGACCAAAAGGTCGGCAGTTTGAACCCACCACTCACTCTGTAGGAAACGGATGTGACAGGCTGTTTCAGTAAAGACTGACAGCCTTGGAAACGCTGTGGGGCAGTTGTGCTCTCCTAAAAGGTCTCTGTGAGTCAGGATCGGCTCAGTGACACCGGTTTTGGTTTAGTGGATAAAAGGGAAGAAGCACTATAAAACCAATCACACCCTTTGAAGTGGCAGCTTCATGTTTGGGATACACACAGACACTCCCTTGTACACATGCATCTAAGGAAATAATTGTTTTACAAAGCTATTTATGCAAATATATTGTTGTTGTTGTTGTTGTTACGTGCCATTGAGTCTGCCCTGACTCATAGCCACCCCTCCTTGGGTTTCCTAGGCAGAGGCAGTATCACTACGGAAGTAGATTGCCCATCCTTCCTTCCAAGGAGTGGCTGGTGGGTTTGAACTGCCAGCCTTCTGGTTAGCAGTCACGTGCCTTAGGCACTATGCTACCAGAGTTCCAATATATTTATAGCAAGTCTATTAATTATTAAGTAGTAGAAATAGTCCGTATATCTAACACCTAATCAAATTGAGATATTATAACATGAGGGATCATAATGGAGGCGTGAAGAGTGACAGGCATATACAAAATATGTCAGAAAGGTTGTAGTCACTTCTTGGCCATAGCCAGCTACCCAGGGGAAGCAAGTAGTTGTTGCTTTGTGTGCTCGGGGCCATAGTCCCAGGGCACATCAAGCTCAATTGGCATAACATACTATACAAAACGTTCCACATCCTACTTTGGCGAGTAGCAACTGGGATCTTAAAAGCTTGCAAGTGGCCATCTAGATGCAACAATGGGTTTCTCCTCGTCCAGAGCAAAGAAGAGTGAAGAGAACCAAAGACACATGGAAACAATTAGTCCTGGCAACTGGTACACCATACAATACTCAGCCTATATGACTATGAGACCAAAAGAACTAGATGGTGCCTGGCTACCACTGTAAACCACTTGGGGGGGGATCTATGTAGGAGATCCTGGATAGAGAGGGAGAACAATGTGGAACAAAACTCAAAATCATTTGGGGGAAAAAAAATAGATAGAGCCTGATGGAACCACTGAGACTATGGCCTCTAACTGCCCTTCAGGTCTGGTATTGAACCCACTCCTGTGGCTTCCAGCCAAACAAAAGATAGGCATATGAGGTGAGCATTTCCCTTAGGTAGATACACCCGTTGGAGAGAACAATCATGGGAGAATAGAGGGCTGTGCATGCACAGGGAGACAGTTCGGGGGGCAGGAGTGCATGGAGGGATGGACACAGGGAAGAGGTAACTGTGGGGAGGAAGTGGGAGGGGAGCTGTTTTATTGTAGTAAATTGTAGTCAATGTCATGAGGCAAAGCATATGTGAGCTGCTGTATGGGAAGTGAATTTGCTCTGTAAACTTTCACCCAAATCACAATTGGAAAAAAAAAAAAAGTCAGAAAAGTAGTGTGTGCAGTTACTACAACTAGTTCTACAAATAGTTAGAAACTATTTTTGAATATAAATAGTAATAAATAGAACACTGTGTGATTTATGTAGCTGGTGTTTCACAGGGAAGAATTTATTGGAAAACATGTGAATGTGCAAATAAAAGATGCAAGCATGCTTCATTTTATTGCACTTCACAAATAAGCAAGTTTTTTGTTTTGTTTTGTTTTTTTAAACAAATTGAAGGTTTGTGGAACCCTGTGTAGAGCAAGTCTGCTGGTGCCATTTTCCCAACAGCTTATCTTCCCTTCATGTCTCTGTGTCACATTTTGGTCATTCTCACAATATTTTGAACGTTTTCATAATGCTGTTGTACACTTAATAGACTACAGTATAGTAAAATATAAACATAACTTTTATATGGGAAACCAAAAAGGTCACGTGACTTCCTTTATTGTGATAATTGCTTTATTGCGGTGGTCTGGAACTGAACCTGCAGAGTCTCTGAGATCTGCCTGTTTCATGACAGCTCTCCGTACTTTCACCAAATTATAACGTCAGTAGGAGCTCTGGTGGCATGGTGCCTAAGGCAACTTGACTGCTAACCAGAAGCCTGGCCGTTCAAACCCACCAGCCACTCCTTGGAAGGAAGGTTGGGCAATCTACTCCGTAGTGATACCGCCTCGCAAACCCAAGGAGGGGTCACTATGAGTCCAATCCGACCCCACGGCATACAAACAACATAACATTAGTATATTTAAAGTATAATAGTCAAATGAAAAGAGTAGCTGTTTCTTTGCCAATTATATAACCAATAGAAAGGAAGGCATTTTTTTCCCTATAGTTAATTTTCCTTACTGATTTTATGTCTCAGGTTAATGTTGATAGATTTTTCATCTACCCTGCCCATCTTCTTTTTCAGAGCTTCTGATGTAGATTAGAAAGAGGATTTTCCTGTATAGAGTAGAATCTGTTCTTTTGTGAGGGTGGCATCTTAGAGTTTACAGTCTTTGACAGTACTTAAGGATCTCCAGTGGGACAGTGGTTAAAGTGCTTGGCTACGAACCGAACTGAAAGGGCAGCCGTTTGAACCCACCAGCCACTCCGTAGGAGAAAGATGTGGCAGCCGGCTTCGTACAGATGTACAGCCTTGGAAGCCCTATGGGGCAGTTCTCCTCTGGCCTCTGGGTTGCAATGGGTCGGAATCAAGTCACTGGCAGTGAGTAAAGCACCATGGCTGGAATGTTCCAGTGCAGGCCCTTCTGCACTCAGCACCCCCAGGCCTCTGGGAGCCCAGGGTTGACTGAACCCTCCCCTCCTTTGCTCAACACAAGCTACTTTGAGTGTTTTGTACAATATGTTGTGCTGTTACTTGGCCTCCACTGGGTCTGACTGGTGGTGGTGTAGTGGATAAAGCATTTGGCTGTTAACCAGACAGTCAGTGGTTCAAACCCAGCAGCTACCCAGCAGCTGCTCCAAGGAAAGAAGATGGGGCAATCTACTTCCGAAAAGATTTACAGCCTCAGAAACCCAATGGCGAACTCTGAGTCGAATTTGACTCAATAACAGTGAGTCTGATGGTTATTTTTTTTTGGGGGGGGGGTCTGACTGAGTTATGTACATGTTAAATCTCATCCTGTTCCTTTCTCAGTGCTTTACATATTTTAATGTGCTTAAGAATCACCTGCAGATTCTAAGTCTGCAGGTCTGGCGGGGGGTCTCTGATTCTGCATTTCCAATTAGCTCCCAGTTGATTGAATGCGAAGGTTTGGTCATGTTGATAAAAACAGCAATAACCTCTTACCAGCGTGATTGTAAACACTGATGCACGTGCTGCCGCTGACATCTGGTGGCAGCTCTTGGTTAGAAGATGGTCAACCAGGTGAACCGAGATGGGTGTGAATGGACTTTTTAACTTTTTTTTTTTTTTTTTAAATGAAAAATTCATAGAGCACATCTGCAGTGTCCTCAAACTCACGTTTGCAGGCTACAGATTGAGAAATACTGCTCGAGAACGTTTAAGCCCCAGAGTTACACAAGCCCACGAAGAGACCCAGTGTGGGCGCCGGCATCTGGGGGAGGGGCTCCTCTCTGACTGCTGGGCCCTGCAGGTGAACACAGCCTGATGTTTGTGCCACTGGCATGTAATTAGCCCCTTTCAGGGGTCAACCCCGTTGAGTACTTTGATGGTGATTGGGGAAAAAAAGAGAGAGAAAAAAAAAAAAAGCAACTTGAGCTGAGCCGGAGCCCAAGAAGATTCTCAGCACATGGTGTTTGAGGACCTCTCCACTCTGAGTCCGTGGCATCCATTAGTCATTTCATCTGATTGGCACTGCTGTGGATGTGCCTGTACCGACCAGGGTGACGTAGGATTTCCTCTTGGAGGGAATATTCAGTCCTTTGTGAACACTTAGACACTTCAAGGTGAGGTTATCTGCTAGCTTCTTCCGAAAGGAGGATAGGGTTCTGTGATGGGAATTTTACAGAGGAAGCTCAGCCTTGCTGGGTACAGTGAGGATTTCTTCTGATGGTTTATTCTACAGACATGAAGCCCTAAGCTCCTTTGGGAATACTTGTCCTGTCCTGGTCTTTTTGGTGATATGCTAGAGTAGAGTAAACTTATGAGTATTTCAGAAGTAAAATTGAGATCTGTAGCTCCTTCCCGCTCTGGAAAGAGTTGTTACCCGAGAGGGCAGGACACTTGATGGTGAGTCCCGGAGGCCGCTGCTCGTGGGGCTGACCCCGATCTGTGCGCCGGCAGGTGTGTGTGTGAAGATCACTTCTTAGCACCATTGACACACGTACACAAATAAAAGATGTCTTTTTATACTGATGTTTCTACAACTTGCCAGCCAGGAAAGCTGGACTCTGAGAGAGAGGGCTACGGGGCTGGGCAGTTGTAAAACATTTTTTAATTGTAAAATCATAGAACGTTAGAGCCCAAAGAACCTGCAGGGTCCTTCAGCTGTTACAGTTTTAGAAATGAAGTAAAATTGATCTAGTGCAGTGATTTATATGTGCCGGTACATGAGAAAGTTTTCACCAGTTTGAAGCAAAATGAGAAAAATATAGTTGTAGTGAATTTTGTATATTCAGGTTAAAGATCTTTTATTCTGAAATTACATATTTTTGGGGTTAAAATATCTGGACTTTTATGAATTATGGTGACTGTTGATGACTGTTTATGTATGTATTTTTGTTAACTATGTTACAAGATAAAAATTTGCACCACTGCACCTGTCTCCTCCCGTTTTGTGGGGTAGAGGCACCATTCACTGCTCCTTGGAATCCACATTGGGTGGTCCTTCTTAGCTCTCCTCCCGGAGACCCCATGCACAGCAGAACCGAACACCGCCTGGTCCTGGGCCGTCCCCACGATCACCTGCAGGTCACAATGTTGTGATCCACAGGGCTTGCAGATCACCAGCCCTTTCTACCTAGTCTGCCTTAGTCTAGAAGCTCTGCGAAGAGTTAGGCTACCTGACAGCCTCATAGACCCAGAAGATGGAGTCCTGGAGGGGGAGAGCCGATCCTCCCCTGCCTGGGGTCTTGTCTTGAAGGAAGGTCAGCTGACAAGGGCTCAGATCTGTGCAGAGAGCTTAGGTTCTTGCACACCTGTCTTCTATATTGAATTAGCAGACTCATCGCTGCGGTGACTTCGGGGGAATCTCTTGAGAGGCCAAGCCATTCAGAGGTTGCAAAGCTGTGGCGCCACTGTTGCTGGTACAGCCCTAGAGCAGTGGGCCCCAGCCTTGACTGCACACTCGAATCACCTGGAGAGCTCTTAGAAGTCCTGGTGCAGGGTGGCTCCCCTGCCTAGTTCCATCACGATGTCTGGGGATGGGGGCCAGGCATCCTTACCCTGTTTGTTTCATTGTTACTGTTGTTGAGAATGAACACAGCAAAGCACACACTGATTCAGCAGTTTCTACAGGAACCACTGGTGACAGTGATGACAGTCTTTGAGTTACACCACCATCCTAACCCTCCTTTTCTGAGTTGTTCTGCCCCGTTAATGTAACTCACTGCCCTCTAAGGTTCCTATGGGATCTTTTGAGTTGCTGTTGTCAATTTGATCCCATACAGATAGTTCTTAAAAGAGCAGGATGCTTAAGGCAGACCTTTTTTCATTAGTTAAGCTCATCTACAACAAATTGTTTACTTTTAAGAAGACTTCAGGGATTATTTTTGGGTTAGGTTTTAAAGGTTATCTCGGGGCAGTAGTTTGAGGGGTTCATCCAGCCCCATGGCTCCAAACAGGTAGCGTGGAGTCCATGAGAATTTGGAGCTTGAAGCTCTGTTCTGTATCCCAGCTGCCCACCCTCAGCATCAGGGTTTTTTTTTTGTTGTTGTTGTTGGTTTTTTTTAAATAAATCCTCAGACGACTCCTGTGCACAGCAGTGTTTGGGAACAGCTGTCTTTGTGTTTATTAGGCAGAGATTGTAAGCGTGAAAGAAGTAAAGACTGTGAAATACTGCTCCACAGTACCTCATTTTCAAGAGAGAAAGAGAACAGGGTCTTGTGGTGGTCACTGATGCCCTGCTGGTTCTGACAGTTTATCACAAAACAGTTGTGAACTGACACCCAATTTCAGGGGCACAGACCACAATAGGCCCATAACTTGCAAAACAAACTGTCAGATTAACCCAAGATCCATGAAGATGGAAATCAGTTTATGAGGCTCTATCATGTTTGAAACTTCCTTCTGATTTTCTCTGCATAAAAGTTCAGGTTGAGGACAGGGAAGAGGTAACTATGGGGAGGAAGTAAGAGGGGAGATTGAAGTCAATGTCATGAGACAGTATATGTGAGCTACTCTATGGAAAGTGAATTTGCTCTGTAAACTTTCACCCAAATCACAATAAAAATAAACATAAATCAGGTTGAGAGAGAGTCCTGCCAACCACTTTGGAGATAGGCATTTTCAAATAGTGTTTATATACATCTTTAACACTCTGATACAGAATCAACAATTAGTCTATGAATAGGTGGATAAGTAACTAAGAAGATGGATTCTGTAAGGCACTTCCATTTTCACCTCTGAATATCATGCCCCTGCCATCCTCTCTCCTTCCCCTCCTCGCCTGAGGGACCCTGCCTCCTCCGAGGTCACCCACTGTGTCCTGTGTCCATTCTCTCCTGCCCATGTTTGGCTTTTGCTTCCCCAGTTACTCCCTCCTCCCCCTCCCTGCTAATCTTCTTGCCTCCCTGCCTTCATTCGTGCCCCAGAGTCCCTAACCCTAAGCCACCTTCATTTGACCCTGCTGCCCACGCCCTCCACACCCCTGCATTTCTCTCCTCCTCTTAAGCAGGAATTCTCCTCCTTGAAGGCAGGACCTTCTCCTGCCTGCTCAACCTTCATTCACCCTGACTCTTGAAGGCCACCATTGACCCCCTCCCAGGGGTCTCGCTCTCCTTGACCTCCTGTATTTGACACAGCTGGCCTCTCCTCTCTCTTGTCTCTGTGATGGTACAGTTGTCTGCTTCTTCTCCTTTTGTCCAGTTCTTTGGTCCCATGTTGGTTTCCCCAGCTCTTGATTGCTGCCTGCAGTTTGGTCCTTTGCTCTTTGTCCGCGTTCTCCTGTCCACTCTCAGAATGTCCTCTCCAGTTCTGACCTTCCTTCTGACCTTCATTCTTTAGTTTCCGTCTTTTTGACAGCGTTCTTAGAAAATGGAACTTGTCCTCTTGTTCCCTCCCCTACCTCTCACTCACTCCTTTCCACCTTGTGCGTCTCCTGGGTTACTGTTCCCCCGGTCACTCCCAGCAGACCTCTGTCCTGACGCTTGGCTCCCCACCCCTCCTTTATGCTTCTTTCTCCCTGTTCCCTTGAAGTTACGTTGATTCCTCCTTCACAGCTTCTCTTATAGCAATCTCTTTCTAATCCCATGACTGTCACCCTAGCACAAGTCTAGACTTTATCTTCGTGACCTCTTAGCCCGTCACTGAAGGAGCTCCAGCTGCAGGTGGTCTTCAGCCTGCTCACCAACCTGGCTTTCCCAGTCAGTCTCCTGCTGTCCTGTGCCAACCCGAGAGCCTGCAGTCCACTGTTCCCCGCCTTTGACCTTGCTTCACACTGTTCCCTTCTCTTGGGCCAGCCACTCCTATGCTCCTCAGAGTTTACTTCCTCTGTGACATGTGTCCTAAATTATAAGAACAGGAAGTATGTATTTTTCCCTCTGAACTCCTTAGATTCCTCTTGTCCTTTTCTTCATGTAGAGCTGTGGCCTTGTGTCATTGGTTGTCGTGTACTGTCTTATACACACTGGATTATAAGCTCTTGGAGGGAAGGACTGCCTTCTCCCAAGTCTCTCACACCCTCATCTGTAGGACCCTACATGCTAGGAGCTTTCAGCACCTGTTTGTTTGCAGGCCACTTTTACATTGTGGGTGGAATTTTAAATTCTTCGTGTGTGTGTGTGTCTATATGTATGTGTGTGTGTGTGTATATATATATGTACATATGTATGTACGTATATATATGTATGTACATGTGTGTGTGTGTGTGTGTGTGTGTGGTGGCTTAGTGCCTAAGGCATCTGACTGCTAACCAGAAGGCTGGCAGTTCATACCCACCAGCCACTCCTTGGAAGGAAGATTGAGCAATCTACTTCCATAGAGATACCACCTTGGAAACCCAAGGAGGGGTTGCTGTGAGTCAAATCGACTCAACAGCAGTGATTATTTGTGTGTGTGTGTGTGACGTTGTTGTTGTTAGGTGCCGCTGAGTCGGGCCCGACTCATAGCGATCCTATGTACAAGAGAACAAAATCCTGCCCGGTCCTGTGCCAGCCTCACAATCCCTGCTATACCTGAGCCCATCATCACAGCCACTGTGTCAGTCCACCTCGTTGAGGGCCCTCCCCTTTTTCGCTGACCCTCCCCTTTACCAAGCATGACATCCTTCTCCAGGGAATGGTCCCTTCTCACAACATGACCAAAGTAGGTGAGACGAAGTCTGGCCATTCTTGCTTCCAAGGAGCATCCCGGCTGCACTTCTTCCAGGACAGACTCGTTCATTGTTCTAGCAGTCCCTGGTACTTCCAGTCTTCTTCACCAGCACCACAACTCAAAAGCGTCAACTCAGCAAGATAATTGTTTAGGGACTGATAACACCAATATTACCATTGAGAAAAGAACAGCCTAAACGAGAGACAACAGATGGTTTTGAGAAGTGATTTGAGAAAAGTCTTACATAATTGAGAATTTAGAATAATTTAACAGGGAACAAACAAAATAATAGAAAATAAATGTTAGGAGAGTTTGCGTGGGTGGTTGGTGTAGTGTAGCATATTGGCTAAGAGCTTGTTCTCTGGTCGCTTAACCTTTCTGAGCCCCACTCCCATGATTTAGAAGAGGCAGATAATTATGTCCACTTCATAGAGGTGTTGTAAGCAGTGAATGAATCAATAAAACATTGTAACATGTTAGCACAGTTCCTAGTCAATAGAAGGTAGCTTAAATATCACATACCCATTGTACAGGCTGCCTAATATAGGTGCCCTCTCATTGGAGATGTGGGAAATGTGCGCAGGAACCTTTCGTACCGTTGGCTTGGAGTCTAGACCTGAAACTCACTCCGGAGGGTATTTCAGCAGCCTACTGTGAGGGGATTGTGGTGGATCCCAAAAGAACAGATAAGGGCGAAGGAGAAGAAGTTATAGACAAGCTAGAGAAAGAGAAGAAAAGGGGAAACCTTGGTGAGGAGAGAGAAGTTTGGTCCTGAAGGAAGGAGACTTTCTCAAGGTGCTTTCCGAGACAGTGGGGAGACAGTCCCACAGCACTGAAGGGCCACTGGAAGTCTGGATCACAAGGGATTGGCCTGAGAGGTATCTGCTCAGTTGGTTGAGATGCTGTGTCAATGAGATGAGCATGGGTTCTGCCCCTGGGAACCAATTGACTCCTGTCTGTTCCCTAGTCACAGACCCTTGACCCTAACTCTGTCCCACCTCTCGCTCCCACATGGCAGCTCAGGTGACCACCACCCAGTGTCACCTCAGGATTTGTCCCCCTGGTGGAGCTAGAGCCCCATCTTTTCATTACCGGGAGGGATCTTGAATTCCAAGAACTAAGACTATTCGGAAGATATTAAATGGACTTGCAGAAATTCAGTGTCACACTTTTATTGTCATCTCTGCATGTCCAGTAACTATTTAAGTGATTAGCCCATTCCTCTGTCTAAATAAGTAGACATTGTTTGAGGTTTTTCCTACTTGGGATTGTTGCAGAAGGAATTTAGGCAAGAATCTAAGGAAAAACGCAATCTTGTATAGAGTTTACAAGCAGATCCAGTAATTGGCCTGACAGTGGCCCCTTTTCCTTTCCACAGGGGAAAGTCGAAGTAGAAGCTGGGAAAGAAGGTATGAAGTTTGAAGCAAGTGCTTTCTCCTACTATGGTGTCATGGCCCTCACGGCCTCTGCAGGTGAGTTCCTCTCTCAGACTTTGGGCGCAGGGCTCTGTTTCTGGGAGTAACCCCCTCATCTTTCTCTGTTTACCTGCCAGTTAACCTTAGTTATTTTGTTTAACTTTTAGTTGAAGTATAACATATATACAAAACATTCTACACAAATCAGAAGTACACACTTCTCCATGAATTTTCACAAACTGAACACACCTCCATTAACCAGCTCCCAGATCGGGGGACGCGACGTTACCAGCCTCCTAGCATCCGTACCTCTCACACTCCCTTTCAGCCACCCCCACCCCCAAGTCACCACTCTTCTGACTTCCTTTTTTGGAGCGTTGAGGAAGTGGAATCACACAGTGTGTATTCTGTTGAGTCTGGCTGCCTTCACAGAACGCTGTGCTTGCCGCATCCATCTGTATTGTGTGTGTGACTGTAATTCATCTCCTCTCATTGCTCTATAGGATTCCATTGTGTGAATATGCCACACACCATTCATCTGTTTCCTTGTTGATGGTATTTGGGTAGTTTCCTGTTTGGGGTTGTTAGGAGTGGTATGAACATCCTTGTATGTGTATTTTTGTGAATGTGTGTGGGCATTTTACTGGGCAGACACCTTGGGCTGAAGTTGCCGGGTCATCAGGTATGTGTATCTTCAGCTGTGGTAGCTACTGCCCAGCACTTTTCCAGAGTGGTTGTACCAGCTGCTTCTCCCACCTGTACTGTGTACGAGAGTTCCAATCGCACTACATTCCACACTTGGTCATGTTGAGTCTCCTAAATGGTAGATTTTCTAGAGGCTTAAATTTGCATATCCCCCAGGATGAATGAGTTTGTTACCATCTATTCATTGCCCGCAGCCAGATTTTTTTTATCTAGGGAGCTGGCCAGCTGAATCACCCAGCTCAGAGTGGGTCTGTCACAATGGAGCATTTGAACTAAGTTTTCTGAGCACAAGATTTCAAGATGCTACCAAACAGTGTCTGTCCTGGAAGGAACCCAGGTCCCTGAGGCGCTGTTTTCTCACTTCTGACAATGGAAGGCGAACAGCCCCTCTCTGCTTGCTTTACTGTGTGTATTTGCTTCCTTTCCAAAGCTGAAGCAAGCCAGGCAGGTATACAGAGGTGCTGGAGTGCCACCTTGTGGCCAAAACATCAAATTACAATCCCATGCTAGGAAATGTCTTTACAAATCCCAAGCATACAAATAGGCCATCCTCCCATAAATGCTGTCACTTCTGAAACTCAGTCTCAAAGGGAGAGGGGATACACCAAACAAGTCCATTTTGTGACATTAGTCTTCATCTACTGCCTCACACAACAGTCACCCAAGGATATCATAGTTAGAAAACCAGAGACGTGTCAAGAATGCTCCTATCTCCCTCAACATCCTCTGCCCCACATGCCTCTTCCCAGGGCCGTGGCACAGGACTTGTCAGTGCCCCATTGCCAACTGCTGACCATGCCCTGGCAGGAACGGGCTTGTCTACGTGACCTCACTGGGAGATTTCTGTATGAACTTGAGGGTGATCTTCCGTTCTCACTACTTAGTGAGAGAGACAGGACATTTATTAACCAGGCCGGAGAAGACCTGGGTTACAGCCTCAGCTCCATCGCATATGGCTTGTGACTTTGAGGAAGACCCTCGGTTTGCTCCTTCTTCAGAAGATACAATAAAAGGCCTTCGTGTGACGTTAGAATAGAGTGTGGTAATGCTTACTGGCATACAGGCCTCACCGCCTTTCACGCATCAAGGGAAAGGTTGGTGTCAGAGTGAGGTGTTGCAGTTGTGGCTGTTGTCTGGCAGCCAACCTCAGATGACCTTCAAGTTAGCAAAACCTGAATAGAAGGTGGCTTTAAAAAGAGAACTAGGAGAGTGGTACATTTTTATTGATTACGAATTATTGAACCTATATATTAGCCCAGTTCATGGCAAAATGCAGATTCGTGTAAAGACAGATCCCAGTCAGGAAAGGAACCACAGAGGAGTCCTACCACATGGCGAGCCTGTAGGGCTGCAAGGGGCTCACCTTGCTTGGAAATGCTGGGAGAGAAAGTGCCACTAACAGCGTCTCGTTTATGACAAGGCCCAGTGTATGTACGTGATTTGGAATTTTGTATATCCATCGAGATGCAATTAGTACATGAGCCTCGAGAATGTTTTAATTGATTAATGTTAGTTATATGGAGGAAACCTACCATAGTCAGTTCTCCACATCTGCCCAGAAAGTGTAACTCCAGAAGGTAGGACAGTGTTGGTGGGACTTTCCCTGTCTCAGTAAGCAGTGGGGATGAAACCTGTGGATGGCAGTCTTTATTTACTTACTGTATTTTGAAGTTTCAAAGCATTCCAAAGCAATTCAAAGTGTAGGGTTAAAATTTTAATGGGACCACTGTATTTTCACATAGAACATGCTCATAGGGTACATAGGAGGCTGATGTGAGAGGAGGTGGTGTGATTTGCAAAAACCATGTAAAATGAGTGGTATTTGCATAAAAATACAGTAATTAAAAATGAATTGAATAACTAACTGCTTGCCAGAGAGAGGGGTCTGTGCACGGAATGCTGTGCGGGCCGGCTGGCTCAAGTCACGCTCTTTCAGCAGTTGGCTGATTGAGCACTGTTTTGTATGGCTATCTGTGATTCAGGTCCTTCAGAATAATGGCTCATTTTAAGGAATAACCCTGTCCTGGTTCCCTAGTGCTGCTCTGACAGGAGTATACCACAAATGGGATGCCTTACCACACAGGAGTTTATTCTCTTACAGTTCGGGAGGCTAGAAGTCCAAGTTCCAAGTGCCAGGCTCTAGGGGCTGGGTGAAGGCCCCTCAGCCTTGGGCTTCAGCTCTGCCTCCTGTTCCTGGCCCACTGGAGCTGGAGGCTTTTCTTCACACAGACAGCTACTGGCTGCTGAGCCTGACAAACCCAAGGTTGACAAGTAAAAAGGCACAGTCCCAATGTTACCAAACCACACGGCAGGCCATTAATTCAAGTCCATGGTAAGTCCCAAGGTCGGCAGAGCATGGCAGGCTCCTGAACAACGACACGGCTACACGCAGGGTCCAAGGTGCCATAAACTAGAGACCATTCCCAAAGCTGCTGCTTATATATGGGAAGCAGATCACATCCCTAAAGCAGCTACTCAGCTGCTCCAATACATTCCACCATGGAGTTAATTACCAATCTCACCGTGGGGAGTAACTACATCCAGCTGCCCAGCCACTCAACCAGGCCCAGCCACGATGACACACAACCTTAACTACTACAAAACCCAATTCCATATTAATGGCTTAAGAGACTTGTAGGTTAGGGGAGAAATAGGAACGGGATTGCTCCTGGTCCCGGCTCCCTGTTCATCTTCCCGGGAAGCTGTGTGTGTGTCTCTCTCTTGTTTACACGACGTTGCACAGGCGCTTGCCTCCTAGAATTGGATGCTCCTTGGAAGAACAGGTGTCCACTTCTCTCTCCTGACGACGGATCTCCTTTCTTGCCTCTGATGCGGTCTCACCCTGTTTTTCTCCATTTTTCAGTTCCTTTGTCCCTGTCTCGTACCTTTGTTGTCAGCAGAACTGAATTGTTAGCAGCAGGTTCTCCAGGTAACTCTGCATGTTTCTTTTCATAATTCCCCAATCGTGTCGCCCTCGGCTACGTGAAAGCCTGCCGGCCAGGGCTGCTCCCTTTATCTGGACAAGACCATTTTCAGTTTGCCTTTGCGCTCTGAAACCCTAGGGCTCTGTGACTTAACAGTGATCTAACTGTCCAGGAAAGCATAAGCCCATAGCAGCTGCCAGAAGGGTTGGGGAGGCTGGAAGGGAATTGCGGAACATGGACTGTGATGAAGAGTGGAACGGGAGAGTAGCTCTGAAGTGGACTGTCAGGGTTCCCTGCCCATCCCACCCCCATTGCTAGCCTGGAAGTTTCAGGGCAGCAAAAAGGGCTGTTTTCGGTCCTGGCTCTGACCTCAGCAGAGTCACGGTGCTTGGGGTGTGCAGAGACACAGAGCTCATCCAGCCAAGAGCTGGAAGCACCATGAGTTTTCTTGATGCAAGAAAGGTACCCCATCCGCGCTCAGGGGCCCACGCCATCCCTCACTTGCTGGTCCTTTCTCCAACATCCACGGGAACGGGTGTGTTTGCTCTGTCAGCCAGGTGGCCCTGCATCACCATCTCCCTCTTTGTCTAGAAGTTAGTGCCCTGCACATTCCTAACCAGCTGCTGACTGTCGCCCCGCGGGAGGCTTGGGGCATGCCTACCTAATATGTCCAGCTGTTCAGAAAAAAGAAAACGGTTTAATCTTTCTTTAATTAAAATAGCTGGGCTTTCCTGTTTGGCAGTCCAGTGTTTCTGTATTTATCTTGTTCTGTACAGCTTACGTTTGTAAATCTGACTGACATTGTGTTTCACAATCCAGTTTCAGCAAAACTCTCAACTGCTGACAGGTGAAGGAGGCCTTACTTGTCTTAGAGAGAAATGAATGTTTGCTCAGATGCATGTGTGGGCAAGATGTTCATAGAGCTGTTTGAATCAAACCAGCTGGCAGAATAAAGCAATAAAGCCCTGGTGATGCAGTGGTTAAGTGCCCAGCTGCACACCAAAAAGGTTAATGGTTCAAACCCACCTAGTGGCTCCACAGGAGACCGACCTGACAATCTGCTTCCAGGATTACAGCCTGTGAATGCTTACGGGACAGTTCTCCGTCCTGCAGGGTCACTGTGAGATGGAATCGACTCACGGCACACAAACAGCAACATACATACATTTATGTATAAATAAGTATATGTGCACGAATACACATATGTACACATACATATCTGTAAATAAGACAAAAGCAGGCTCACTGCCATTGAGTTGGACCTGACTCATAGCGACCCCTCCTTGGGTTTCCGAGGCAGCATCATTACGGAAGTAGATTGCCCCATCTTCCTTCCGAGGAGTGGCTGGTGGGTTTGAACCACCAGCCTTCTGGGTAGCAGTCAGATGCCTTAGGCACTATGCTACCAGAGCTCCCTGTGTCTGTACACATACGTTTGTATGTATGTGTGTTTGTATCTCATTGTTCCCACCCTATTTGCTTTCATCTGCTTCCCATTTAAAATGGAACAGAGTGGAAGGAGAGTGCCTTTCAGGTGAAGCGCACAGAAATGCTATTTGTATTTTACCTTTTCTGTAGAACGTAGAAGGGGTGCTAGTGGCACTGGGCCTAAGGCATTTGACTGTAACCAGAAGGTTGGTGGTTCAGATCCACCAGCCACTCCATGGAAAGAAGGCAGGGCAATCTACTTCTCTAAAGACGTACCACCTCGGAAACCCGGTGGAGGACGCAGTGAGTCGGAATGGACTCAATGGCAGTGGGTTTGGTTTGGTTTGGGTTTGTAGAACAGAGCGATTTCTCAGCTCTGCCCAGGTCCGTCTGGTCCAGGAAGAGAAATTTCTATTTTGTGGGGCCAGGACGTCAGGGGTCCTGGAACTGCACTAACATGATGCCTACTGAAGGAGGCTGAATTAAACCAGTGATTTCCGGCCTGTTCCAAAAGGTGCCTTGTGCTTCCAAGGGAGGAAGCTGGGGCTGTTTCTGTATTGTATCTTTCCAGATTACTAGCAAAAATAAAGGCTACCTAGATGGGATGGATAAGATAAGCCAAGAAAAAGCAGAAAGAAAAAAATTCTGGAAGGACAGAGGAGGTATCGAAATTGCAAGCTTTTTCACAGTTATTGCCATTAAAACTTTGGTACCTAATCTTGGCCACAGAACATGCTGTGCTGTTGGGGGAGACCTCAGTTGTCATTCCTCCCAGTGTGGATCCCACACCTCTGGGGCTGCCCAGACCCGGCCTGGCAGTTAGTGTGACGTTGGGGACACAGACCGTGTTCTTTCCAAACTTCAAAGCATGTCTGACCCCCAGGGGTTTCAGGTAAAACTTGTGGGCCTGTAGGATTCTCGTTTTCATTATTACTGTTATGGAATCTGAGTCATGAACCAAAGTCCAGAGCTGTGTCAGAGAAAGGCCAAGCCAGCCGCAGAGTGTCCTGAAGAGTGGGGTCGGCGTCTCCGGGCCGTGGCTGTGATGCCAGGCAGATGGGCTCCTGGCAGAGGAAGACCAAAGAGATTGCCCCTGATCTTCACAGGAGGGAGTACCAGGAGAATCAAGGCTGCTGTAGGCCCCAGATACCTACCTGCAACCCACAGGGTCTCATCAATAAGCAGAGTGCCCTTTACATGTTTTAATAGCCTTTTATAAATTGTAATATGTGGAAGTAAATACCACTTCAAAGGTATCTGTGAAAATGGTGACAGAGTTTGTGGCTGCAGCCCAGGGGCACGGTGGGGTCCTTTGTTTCAAAGAACAGGTCCATCTGTCACCCGGGGTGAAGTTATTACAGTGTGTAAAGCCTTAGTCATGAGGATCGACTCGTGGTGGAGAGGTTTGGGGTGAAGTCAAAAGGAAAGAATAAGTAATATGAACAAGCCTGTGTAGCAAGGACTTATGAGACGTCAGAGGCTCGCAAGCGCTTCGTACATTAGCTCAGTTTTAATCCTCAGCAAACCTTAGAGGGAGGTACCATTACTGTCTTCATTTTACAGATTAAGAAACTAGCATAGTTGGGTAATCTGTTCAAAATTTCATTCCGCTAAATATAAGACATTGGCTAAACTATTAGTTTCCTTGTTCTCTCCGAAGTGGCAGCAACAGAGGGAACGGCTGCTCTGAATTTAATTTTCAGGGGCGATGGAAAACTGGTTCATGACGTGACAGCTGTAGGGAGAATTGTGGCATGCAAATTTTAGGAGATTCCTGGACGGTCTCTCATGTTTCACTCTGGATGTTAATATTTTAAGAGGGACACTTACCACACAGAGTCTAAGAGGATGACAGAAAGGGGGAGGGCTTGGTAAAACATGAGGGAAGAGCAGCTGAAGTATTTAGCTTAGGCCAGAAGAGGCTTAGAATAACCATCTTCACATTTTTAAAGGTTATTTCAAATAGCAGAGGCATGCCGGTTTCTTGGAAGAGCTCCACAGAGTGCAGCTAGATGGTCGTTGAGAGGGAGGCAGGTTTGGACTGGACACGACAGACTTGCCAGTAGGTGAAGGGTAGGCCCGGCCGAAGGCCAGCTCCTCTGTGGAAGTATCTGTCAGGAACCCAGTGTGAAGAGGATCTCTATCTCCCCATCAGATAGAGAACTGGGCCCCTCCAGTCCCCGGACAGTATGCAGTTCGTCAGTTAGTATCTGTGCAGTAGATAAGGGTAGGAAATTAAAACATGGAAGAAACCTTGGCAAGGGCTTTTATTTTTAATGAACTTCTCTTTAAGAGCAATATTAGAGACACCTGAAATTCCTTCACTTTGTTTGGATGGAAGAGTAGTACTATCAAAACCTCCTTGAAGAATCTCACAGCACTCAGGTAACTTGGTCAGACTTCTTAGGGATTTGGTGTCTTGGAGTGTCCCTGAAATCCTGAGACATCTTCAGCTGCCTGCCTGGGGGATTTTGTTGGGGTCAAAACAAGGATAATAGGTTTGGCTGGGGGGTGTAGCGAGAGTAGACAGAGACACGTTTAGCCCTTAAAAACAGGTACCGACAGGAACGTTGCAAGAGTCCGTTGCTTTGCTTCCAGCAAAACAATGAGGCGCTGCGTCCTCTTGGCCCCTGGTTGGTGTGGAGGAGCTTCTGTGTCTTGGACCTGATCTCCATCATACTCTGTACACTTCCTGGCTCTCAGTGATGTTTCTGACTTAGCTACGCAGCTGCAGGCACCGTGCTTTAGAGATGGCGGGGAGTTTTGTATCTACTCACACAAATAGGACCAAACGGCTGAAGTAAAAGTAGTCTTTCCTGGGAGGGGAAAGCATTGCGCTGCAGAAAACCCTGTGTTGGGAGCTGTACGGCTGCAGCATCCAGGCTAAGTTAACCAGGCGTATGCATTAATTTTTTCATTTGGGAAATAAAGAGCTGACTTGGTTGGCTGTGTCTGCCTCACTTAAAAAGTTGTGCGGGGGGGGGGGTTTATGTCCTTTTCCAGGTGAAAATAAGTCACCCCCTCGCCCGTGTGGCTTGAATCACTCAGACTCTCTCAGTCGAAGCGACCGGATTGACGCTGTCGCACCAGCGTTGGGGAGCAGTAACAACCAGCTCAACTCGTCGTTCCTTCAAGTCTACATCCCTGACTACTCAGTGCGAGCTCTTTCCGACCTTCAGTTTGTTAAGGTAAGAGATGAAAGAGTGGACCTGGCAATTAGATGCCAACTTCCATAGCTTCTGCCAAGCCTGCCTTTGTCATTTTGGGGGTACCTTGCCTTCAGTTCACATCCACAAGCCTTGCCTCCAACTACTGTGCCCAAGACTCAGGTTGGGAAGAAACGTGTATCCCACTGGCTCTGTCAGATGAAATCTCAAATCAAGTGTGGCCTTTTCAGGAAATGAGGGTGGAAGATGGAGAGGAAAAAAGTACACGTTTGTCGAAGAGTTTGCATGAGTTCACTCCCCTAGTGACTTTCCTCGTTGGCCCTGAAAGGGCTGAGGCTCGGAGACTCAGAAGAGTCACTGATGTCGGCCCAACCTCCTGAGATGGGATGGGAAGAACCCTCTTCCTATCTTCTGTCCTAGAGACAAGGGTTCTTAGTCTGAAATAGAGATGTTTTTGGAGAACGAGGCTGCTTTAGCTGATGAAAGCCTGTCTGTTTGCCAGTCGGAGACAAACTGTGGGAGTTGGGCTTCTATCAGTGAAAACTGCCTTGTTCACCTGAGTCCATTTGGACGTTAAAAGGTGCCTCAGTTTGTACTCAAGGACGATACCCTGTTCCAGGGGACGTAATGTGTGACGCGGTGTAGAAACAAGAGACCCTAAAAATAAGCATTGTCTTCGTTTGTTTTCTGTGCCATCTTCTGGTCCCAGATCTCAAGACAGCAATACCAAAATGCCTTGATGGCATCCCGGATGGACAAAACGCCTCAGTCTTCAGACAGTGAAAACACTAAAATTGAATTGACTCTTACGGAGCTGCACGACGGGTTGCCAGATGAGACGGCCAACCTGCTCAATGAACAGAACTGTGTAACGCACAATAAAGCTAACCACAGCCTGCACGGCGAGGGCGCCATCTAGTGGTACCCACCGTCCCCGCCCGCCGCCCCTCCCCAGGCCCTGGGCCCAGGCTCGGCCTCCGGCCTTCTGTCTGACCGTGACTCCCATTAGTGAAGCTTGTACGCCCGCCCGTGCTGCCTCCTGCAACATTCCAAGACCAAAGACTGCCCCCTTCCCAGCAGCAGCCGCGGAGGACGGTGAGGGCAGGAGCGGAAAATAGAGAAGTGAGACCGATGGCTAGGGCATGGCGTTCAGATCGCGGAGATGAACTTCCACCACCCGAATAGAATCGTGTTTATTTTTTCAGCCGTATCTTCTATCATTATTCAGTCTCCCCCCTCCCGGATATGCATGACGTTGAAAATTGTTGCAGTTTATTTTTTCAAGAGATCATGGTTTTTAAAATTCTGCAGAGTTTTAAGTCATTCTGTCTGAACTCTGCTGTGATTCCACGGTGTGACCCTAGCAGGATGGACTTGCCCCTTCCTTGGCCTTCCGCTGTGCCCCAGTGGGTGTCCCTGTCGAACTTGAAGGATGAACTAGGAAGACTGCCCTAGCACTAACACGGAAGCTGCCACACCTGCCGTCCTGGGCGCAGCCTGCACAGGGCTGCAGTCACCTCCAAGCTCGGTGTTGTTTGCAGAATTTAATGTTAGTTGTGCCCTTGTCCCTCGGGAAGCCTTGACGTTCGCTTGGAAATGTGATTTTTGCTCCCATTCTAAGGAATTTTTATCACCAAAACGCATTTCGATCGATGAATTTTAAACTCACGGTTTGTCACTGGCGAGAGGCGAGCTGTCTCCGTCCTGGCATCCCTCCACCTGGGACTTCCGGCTCAGCCGCCCTCCTCCCCGACCTGTGCCCAGGCTTCCAGGGCACCGCCCACCTCCCAAGGCGTTGCTCTTGTTGACCCAAGATGCTGCTACCGAGATGCCAAATGGAAACCTCCCACAGGGCTTTTCGTGAAGGTGTGACGTGGAGTCAGAGCTCCTCCCTCTCCCCCGGACACCAGGTATCAGACCAGGAGTCGGACTGTGCCCGCATTCTCTACTCCAGGCCGACCAGACATGCCCAGACCCGTGTTTTCAAAGGAGGGAACCTCGGGGTCGCGAGCTCCTGCCCCTCCTTCCAGGGAGCCAGTAGTCCCTCTTCCCTCTCTCCCTTCCTGTGGGGCTCCGTGGTGGCCGTGTCCCCTGCCCGAGGGCCTCTGTGCCTCCTGCCTCAGACGCGGCCAACGCCAGAGAGGCCGCCTGTACAGCCAGGGCCACTGTGGCCCCAAACAGGGATTCAGAAACCAAATGTGTGTTGTGGCCATTTTATGTGTGTCTCTCTGTCTCATTTTGATACCAAATTCATCACGTCAGGAGGTGTCTCTTCAGTGACTGAATTCTTCCCTGAACTGTCCGTTTCTAAGTGTTAGCCCAAGGGATGTGTGCATTTGGTTGGCACTGTCTGCGCACTGACGTGCGTTCGTGTTCATGAATCAGTTTTCATACAGAACATCAGTACCCGCTGCGTCCAGCCACGAGCTGCGCAGCCAGCATCCCGACTCGGTCCTCCTGAGTGACGTGCTGGGCTGCACGGCAGTCCTCTTCTCCCTCCTCAGCGTGGACGTCTGTCCACCAGGTTGGTGGATTGGGCCTGGGCTGTGCGTGGGGCAGGGAGGTGTGGTTGGACGGACAGCAGACCGTGGGACTGGCCTCCTGGTGAGCAGTGTGGCGACTCGTGTGTCATAAGCATACCCTGCTCAGTACTCCCTCTGGGATGTCGTTCCTCGAGTGTCTTCCTCTGAAGGTGCCATGTGCCATGTCATGTCACTTGATAGTAGAGCATGGGCAGAGTCCCCGAGGGGGCTGAGTGGCCTGCTGCTGGCATGCAACCTGCCACCGTGCAGTTTGATGTCAGTGGGACCCTGCCCCACGAGCCTCTTTTGTGAAAAGGTCTCACTTTCTCCAGTGCACCTGGCTGAGCACGGCTCTGGTGGTGCAGGCGCTGGGAGGGAGTGCCCGCAGGCGCGTGCAGAAGAGAGCTTTCCCCGGAACAAACCTGGGCTGTGCCTGGGCAGGGGACTTGTCCCCCGACAACCACACGCCCTCCCCGGCCAGGCAGTGCCTGCCTCCCCCAGGATCTGGGTGGAACCGGGCCTCACCGCTTCTTCAGGCCTGTTTCTGCTGCTCCACATGTGGCCCGTCTAGGAGCTGCCTGGCAACGGCGGAGCCTGTGGAGTCAGGTTAATGGGTTGATGATCTCTTTCAGAGTCCTGCCCACTCGCTCCAAGTCCTAAAGAACTGGGAGGGCCTAGGAGTGGAGGGAGGGTGCCAGCTGCCGCCGCCTCGATTTGGGGGAGACTGATAACTTGTTAATGACATCTTCCCCACTCAGTGTGGAGGCTGCTTGGAAAGAGCTTTATCAAGGCAGTGATGGGGAGGCTGTGCCGAGGATGGATTTTAGCCTCCTGCATTTTTACTCGCTTTCTGTAAGCTGCTCTATGCCTCTGCTTAGTCACACTCTTCTGTCGCAACAGGGAATCCAAAACAATTTGGTCTCTGGAGCAACAAAGGCTTGCGTTTGGCTGTGGTTCCGATTTGAGGCGAGCTTGAGACTCCTCAAACAACTTGTGTCAGAGAGACCAGGTTCCTCTTTGCAGCCTTCCATCCCCTCTGCACACTGACTTCTCTTGAAGGAGAATCGCTGGGCCATTGCTTCTCTGGGGCAGCGACTTGGGCTTCTGGGGCTCCATGCAGCTCATGTCTGCAAAGGCGGGAGTCGGGCCGAGAAAGGCCGTGGGGTGGTTGACAGCTCGGTGGACGCTGCCCTTCTCGTAGGGCCGCTGCCCTTCTCGTAGGGCCGCTGTCTTTTTAAGCACGAAGGGAGTGGCTGGCCCCAGAGCCCTGGGCCCCGGTAGAGCCCTTGCTGCCCTCTACAGTGGCCCCGTGGTCAGGCGAGGGCCTCTCGGCTCCACCGGGAGCTGGGTTCCTAGTCTCCAGAGGTGCCCAGCACACCGCCTCCCCTGTACACAAGGGGGCTTTGTCCGTTTTCCCTCTGTTCCAGATTCATCAGGCAAGTCCAAACTCATGTATGCCAACTGTGGGGAACGCAGAACCTTAGGATTGGTACGTGAATATTGGGGTGCTAATCAGGTGCTTTCAACCTTGGGGCTCCCCTGGTTTGGACTGGAAAGGAGGGCATGTCTGCCCATGCTCTTCTTGCTGCCCTTCCTGCAGAGCGTGCCACGGTGGGCAGGCCTGCTTGGCTTCCCCACGTGGGAGGCCATAGGGCTTCTCGCCATTTCCTAATGTTCTTTCAAGGAACTTTTGTGTAAATGGCGAGCACAGAGTTTCACACTCGTAGGGAACATTGCCTGTGAATGACTTCCTGTGCTGTTAGGTGCAGTCCCATACAACTACACGGCCAGCTTCCCGAGGCTCAGAAGACAGCGGCAGGTGCAAGCACGATGGCATTTCCCTAGGAAATGAGGCCACAGGAATTTGAGCTAAGCAGGGACCATGAACTTGCACCTTCTCATCCCTCCTCAGGTGGAGGAGCACACAGGTAGGCAGGCCCCTGGCCGGCTGAACCTGTGTCCTGACTGGTAACAGCAAAAACACAACCTTCTGAAGACCAGCTAGGGATGTGTGGCTGTCTTCACCTTTCCTAGCCCCAGGAGGAGAGACCTCTTGGGGGACCAAGATAACTGCAGTGATTCCCGGGGGGTGATTCCAGGCAAGGGACTCCCCTGGGCCAGCACAGTAAGGTGCTCACCTTGCTTCCTGGAGCCCCAGGCAAGAGAAGGGCAGCGGACTGGGGTTTGAGCACTGTGTTGCGTGACCCAAGCCATGTGATGATGGTGGCGTGGGTAGCAGGAACAACTCCTCTCTCAGCTGTGGTCCAGGACACAGGCTTTTCTTGCAGGGAGTTGAGCAGCTGGGGTATGTGAGGCTGATGAGGCTCCAAGGCTCCCTTCTTGCTAAGGAAACAGGCTCTCATCCTGGCCAGGGTTTGGTCCCACTCTGGGCTCTGGGTTAGTGGTGCTTCTCTCTCCAGCAAGGGTATCTGGGGGAGCTGCAGGCTAACCCAGGACTAGGGTTTAGAGAGTTAATCAGAAATTTTCCGATGGAACTTACCATTGTGCAACCTACTCAGTGGAATTTTATACCTCAGGGCCCTTTACAAGTCTTTACCTTTTTGTTTCTTTTGTGTTCAAGTGAGCTGATAGAGCTGAGTTCAGAGAATTCTGGGTTGAGGTTCATCTTCCTCTTTGAGGGGCGGGGGGCACACCTCTGCCAAGCTTGCTGACCTGAGGGGCTTTCATCTTTCCGTTACTGATCCTCAGGGCTCTGATGAGTGGACCTTCCTCTTGCACATGCAGGCTTTGTACCCGCAATGAATGCTGGCTGGCTGGCTTTCCTTCTGCCTCCTTACTCATATTCCACAGTCAGACCTAAGGACCAGGGGGGAGGAGATGGCAGTTCACAGCAACTGCACAGCCTGGTACAGCTTTGCTCCCCCCATCCTGGGCTGGGGACCCTTTTTATTTTTAAGACCTCTGTGACTGGCTCCACTCAAGTAAGCTTTCTCTTTTATGCCAGAGCCACTGACGTCATCTCACTAGGACTGGCCTAAATGTCTTTTGATGAGAAATACCAGGTTGTACTTGAACCAGCATGAACAAAGTTTCTAGTGGCAAGACAGAAAAGCTCTAGGGTTTGTACACAGAGGTCTGTACGCACACATGTACCATACCAGATGTGGGACAGCCCCACATACACCATAATGAACACCTGAGTGAATAGTGTTCTAGCACCACTGGGACCATGAACAAATTGGAAGAATAACTAGGAGTATTGTCTCACCTCGCTTGGAAGATCCCCTCTGGCATTTCCCCACATCTGATCGACAAGGATGCAATTAGGAAGTGATTCGGGGACCAGTTCCTCCCCAGATTCACCCCAGATGGAACTATCAAGGTGCTGGTGGGCATGGGTGCCTGCCCTGTTCGTTGGTGGCTCAGGCCTCTTGAGTATGAACAGCTGGTGTTTCAGGCTCCCAGGACAGCGGTCAGTAGGGGCAAGTAAGGACCGACGGACTTGGATTCCCCAAACTAGCTTTTGATTCATTATCTCCATGTCTGAAGTCTACTGTGAAGGTGGAGTGCACCAGTCTGTTGACTTTTCTTATCTGGAGTCCTTTAACTCCACAAATGTATATGCTTTATTTTATATTATTTATTATGTATATATATGCCTCTACTGTTAGTACACCGTCTGTGACTGGGACGAAAATCATTTTCTAGTCTCTCATCCATGGAACCTAGGGTTCTGTGTTGTCCCCTAAGTTGGGTGAGAGGGCAGTGTTTTTGTTTTGTTTTTGCAGGTTGCTGCTCTTATGGTGGTCCTAGCATTCCAGCCCCTTTTACTGGGTCCACCTCTATTCCTGATGACTTTGAGATGAGGATGGAGGCAGGTCTCCTACCTTGTGGCACGACCTCCATGGAATGCTTGAGGTACTTTCTTGGTGACTGTTGTGGTACAGTATGACTGAGACCAGAGCCTCTTTCCTCACTCACCTCCCATGCCAGGGCAGTTGCCTAACCCAACAGTGATGGCCTCTACTTCCTACCTTGGATTTCAGAATCCATCTCTCTGGACCATGGAAACTGCCTGCCCATGTGGCCCCTTGATATGCCTTTTCTTGGTTTTGAGGCCCAGTGCCAACATTGCCTTGGCCTGCTAGAGAATTCTGCCGTGACCAATGTCTTCCTCCCCAGCCTTTACTCCTTGTTTCACAGTGTCCACTTCATGTTTTTGGTGGTGAAGTTTCCCGAACAGTATTCAGAGCTGCGTACATAGACCTAAACAAGCACAAATGGCACGTGTAGGTTCCAAGAGCTGACTGTCATAATGAATGCATTTTATCATTCAAATGTTGTAGATCTACCACCTCTCCTATTTATTTTGTACCAATTTATTTGTAAATTTTGTGATTGTTTTGAAAGGTTTTTATTTGTTACTCTATTTAGATAAATTATTTCTGTTCACTCTTCTAGCAGATGTGTGTTCCCTCTTTCCCCTTTCATCTGTGCAACATCAACCAAGCCCCACCTGGTTCCTTCCCGGCCCCCTGCCCATTTGTGGCTCCACTGTGGGAAAGCTGACAGCACAACAGGCGTTTCCTGTGGACATTCACTCCTAAGGCTTGTGTTAAAAAGTGGGTCCCAGTTCTGTGCCTCAGACTTACAGCTTGGGGCAGCCAAACCGGGTGCTGGTAGTGGTGGTTGCCTTTGCAAGGACTGTCTGTAGTCTGTCCCTGATCGGTTCATCTCTAGACCTCACACACTGAGGGTGGCCACTCAACTTGCTCAGTCACACATAACAGTTAAGCTGGGCAAACGGCTGCTCCTTCCACCTCTCAGCACACACACAGGGTAAGCAAGACCAGAAGCCTCTCCATGGGCTCTGAAGATGAGACTAGCTTTGTAGGTCTTCCTGTGCAACGCTGATCCTAGGACAAAGCTCAGAGCAAGCATGACAGTTCACCCAGAAGTTAAAAACTCCCAGCATGGCCGTGGTGAGGCACGTTCGGATTATCTCGGGGAGTCACCCCAGTAAGCCAGTGTGTAGCCCCATCCTCTCCTCTTCCATCACCACTTATTTTCTGGTCATGGGCTTACCCTCTTCGGTCACGTGACCAGATCCTTACCATCTTCTAGTTGAGCTTCCAGCCCGACTGAATCTTTTTGGGATTCTTCCTTCCTGTTTAGTCTCCATTTCACATTCCAAAGAATTGAGCCTCTTAATGACTAGTCACTTATGCTCCCCATGGTATTTATTTAACCACGATGTTTGCAGTCTCTTAAGTCCACTTTTCCCACGGATTCCCCTTTCAGTGAAGGAGATGGGCTTTGAGGCATTGTTTGAGTCAGCCTCTCCCACCCCCACCTGCACCCAGTCGTTGCCTAGTTCCCAGAACGGAGAATGAGGCGCATCTGTGTTCCCGTGAAGTGGGAGCCTGTTTGCTTTCCTTAGAATCAAGGCAGAAGGCGGCGGCAGCAAGGCTGCCTCCAGCACACCCACTCCCACTCTGACGCTTTGGTTGGTTTTTGTTGCGTTACTCACTCTGTCTGTATGAGTCTTGGGCCTGAATCAGGAAATGCTCCGAGGAAAATGGACAGAGCTCTTCCCACTGAGGACAAGATTTGCCCAAGCCTCCCCTCTCCATCCCTGTGGCGCATTCACGTGTTATTTCTAAGCTTTATAGTGATGCTCTGGGGTTTCCAACTCACATAATGAATTGTGTTCCTTGGTGCCGCTTCTCAACTCTGAGGACACAGACACTGATCAGAGGGTCTTAAGGAGAAAGTGGGAGCTCTGGTGGCTGGTACGAACGGGATGAACTTTTTATAGCCTGGAGCTGATTTATGGAAACTTATTTTATACTTTTTGAAGGTAATTAAATTTAATAAAGAGATGATTCCTTATTAAAGCCAAAAAGTTGAATTATATTAGATGGCTAATAAACTCTTTTGCTTTCTTTGTATGAATTGTTTCATAATTTTCCCTCCAAGGGCCTCACATCTGTGCTCTTACTTTCAAGACATCTCAGGACAAACGGATGGTGTAGGCCCTTTTCTCTGTGACCTTTGGGCGGCAGGCCGTCTCCACTGGTGGGCATTGTAAGGTCTGAGGGGATCGGTGCCAGCCTTCTTTGTCAAAGTCTTTCCTTGCCTAGGGTATTCATGAGTGTGGAGCTATCAGCTAGGAGGCCAGCATGTGACAGGAATTTTAGACTCAGCCAGCTTTCCTGCTACAATAATTCTACTGACTTGAGGGCAGAGGGTCCAAAAATGAAGTTCCTTACTTCAAAATACCCCCAAGTCAGAGACTACCTCTGGTAAGAACCCTGTCTCAAAAGGCTGGGTATTTAATAAATAAACATTTTTCAGTGTTGAGGTCTGCTCAGCAAATCCTCTTTCCAAGTATCTCAGGAACGTGTGATACTGTTGCTGTCTTTCATGGGAAGAAATGTGCACTCAGCTGCGTGGGCTCTGGGCTGTGTGAGCAGGTTTAGCTCGGCCCAGACTCTTCAGGCCTCGTCTACATCCCTGTGAGGCATGGCTTTGGGGAGCAGAGCATCTGGGAACACATTTGTAATTGACTTGATCCATGAAGCCATCCAGCTAACCCACCCTTACTCTAGAGTAAAAAAAAAAAAAAGGCGCAAAGGTATTTTGAGGGAAGAAACATAAAGGAACTAGGCCATAGTGTTCTAAGTAGACCACATTTTGTTTTAAAGTGGGAAATGATAGATTCCTTAGAGCTGTCAGTGACAAAGCCAGCAAGCTTGGAATGAAGTATTCTCTGTTCAACTGGGAGTACTTTTTTACGTCTCAGCTCTTCATTAGGGAAAAACGCGCACTCACACTGCTGTCAAGTCAGATCCGACTCATAATGACCCCACCTTGGGTTTCCAAGGTGGTATCACTACAAAAGTAGATTGTTCAACCTTCCTTCTGAGGAGTGGCTTGTGGGTTTGAACCACCAGCCTTCTGGTTAGCAGTCAAATGCCTTAGGCACTACACTACCAGAGCTCCTTAGGGATGAAAGTGTACATATTTTAATATTTTATTTTTTAAATTACATGCCTTCATCAGAACAAATCAAACTGTGGAGGCCTTGGGATGAAGACACTTGTGTCTGAGGTCAGGAAAATGGTGTGACGACCACAGATTAAAGAAAATGGTTTTGTTCACTCTATAAATAAACCCACTCTCTTTTTAGATGACAGCCTTTTGCTATTTCTAGCTACTGAGCAGTGAGTGAAGAGCAAGAAGTGCTGCCTGTCTGTGGGCAGGTGCACGACAGGACAGTTGGGCTCCTGGGGGTCGCCTGGTTCTGCTCTTTGGCTGCTGTGAGGGCCCTGGCATCCCTGTGGCTGAGTAGCAGGGCATCGCGATTCTGCCAAGGCTGCCTGGGTAGCTCCATGGTAGAGATTTCCTTCTCAGGACATCCCAAAATTGTTTGTTATTTTAAATTGTTCCATTTGAGGAAACACTTCTCTTTAAGGAGAGTTGTATATCCTACTCACTGACAAAAAATGCCGTCAGAAACATCAGCGTTGAGTGACTGTGTTGAGAACAGTCCATTCCTCCTCAAGGAACTGAACCATTAACTGTATGGCAATAGCGGGATCACAGTTACCATTTTTTCCCACCATCAAACAGAGGTTAAATAGTTTCCATAACGTGGAATGTGGGCAGGGTTCCTACCCTGATGCGGACTTCAGCATGCACTTGTTTGTCTCGGGCTATTTGTGGTGAAAATGCCCCAGCAGCCTTGGAAAAACTGCAGGCCTTTAAAGTTGTTGACAAAATCTTTCTTAAGTAAATAAATCTAGTTTAGAAATATTTAAACATGGATAAAGTACTTTTAAATCTGACATGGAACTGTATATGGCTTTTGTAAGTGGTTTCTTAAACACAACACTACATGATTTAAGGATCTGTAGCGCTGAGTTATTCTATTAAAAACCCCTTCTCCTGAAAGCATTTAGAAAGGGTAACTGAAGGGCAGGCTTTATTATTTTAGGGCTCAGCAGAGCTATGCATATAGTAGGAAAATCTTAAGCAGGCTAAAGCAGAACTTTCTTGACTTCAAATAACTTTCCTAAAAAAAACCCCACCAGAGTGTTCCCTGAGCATGTACTGGGCGGGGCCTCATGCGGAGGGATGACACCAGGGCCAGGCTCTGCTGGACTTCACCTGCCTGCCAGGTGCGCCAGAGCCCCTGTTAGTTACTGTCAGGGTGGAGATTCAGTCTAGCACCATGAAGAGGGTGCTTGGTACTCTAAAAAGTCTGAAAATACGTGGTGTTTTCAAAATACCCAGGAAAAAATTTTCAGATGACAGATCTGTCTTTTCATGATCTAAACCTCATGATCTAAGGAAAAGCTTCCTTACCTGTTGGCAAGAGAGCAAGTGAGAGACTCACAGTTGATGTTATAAAAGCCCGGTGATGGCTGCACTGGCTGAGAACCTGCCCCCAGACCTCTCAGACCCAGCACGTTCTTCTAATGAGACGAGCACCCAGAGAAGTACCTTCTGCTCTGGGTGTTGGGCCTCTTACGGAACCCCAGCTCCTTACAGATCTGCTTTGTGGTTCTGGAGAAAGCTGTGACCAGCTGTGGGATTCTTTCTTATCCCAGCTGTGTGCTTGTCTCTTCTCAGTCTGCGCGCCACCACCACAGTCGTCTGGCTAAGAAGAAAAACTTGCGTGGCGACAGTAAAAAAAGGGTAATAAAGCAAAGCAATCATGCTGGTTCTCGCTCCAAAAGGGAAAGTATGTTAAGGTACCATTATAATAAGTAAACTGTAGTTGTAATAAGCCACGCAGAAATTATTTGGCTGTAAGGAAATTGAAGCCTATGTCAGCCTGGGCATCTCGTCTGAGATGCGGGTGACTGTAACGGGGTGGCCACCAGCACATTCCCTAAAATGTTTAAACAGGAACAACATCTAACTGCTACCTGCAACAGCATTTCTAACCTGATATTTTAAAGGAGCGTATAGTCCCAGTACCAGTGAGAGCATGTGTTTCTTGGCATAACTTCATCTGTAGCCATATATGTTAAAGGTGGCAAGGTGACACATTCTTGGCTAAGTTCCTGAGCTGTGCTTCCTATCTATAAAGTGGATATTAAAGAAAAGGAAAATTCCTTACCTCACAATCCTGTGCCCAAAAGCTTTCTGGGAAAAAGTCTGGAGGCCTACAAAGTGCCATAAATACAGCTATTAATCAGATCGTATTAATTCTTTCATGTTTATTTTTAACCCAAAGGGATCTGGACACATGTGGCATTTTTTAGAATGTATATTTCTTTTTAGAAAAGAGACTAGATATTAAATTGATGTTACCAGGCCAACCCTCACCCACCTGGAGACCAGTACTTGTTACAGCTGTGCTGTAGGAAGGGTTCAAGTCAATGGTAGAAATATGACACTTTATTGAATTCCAGAGCCGCTGGTCTACCAGTATCCTCCCCTGCTGAACAATGATAAGAGTGAAAGAAAATATATGAAGGGTAAAAGCAAGAGTGTACCCCACTGTTCAGAATGTAACAAGGTCCACTGTATTGTGAGGCAGTTGTAATACTCTAAAGTACACCACTAAGATTCATTCTTGTTTAGAACAAGAACTGATTTCACTTGAAATTCTGAAGTGAGTTTACTCACACTGATTGTGCCCTCTGCTTCAGGGTCTGGCCTACAGAGCCCTCCTCCCACCTTCTCTTGCTTAACTTTGAAACACAGCAGTTAACTCTGGAGAGAGGGAAAGCTGGAATTGGCAGCGTGGGCCAGAACCCTGCAGCCCCCACTAACAGGTTTGACTCCATTATGCTGTAAGACAAGAAAGAGGTGGTTCTTTCCTTCCTTGGGGGCTTGCTCCTTTGTCTTTCAGCTACACTCTTCTATAGATTTATCACAGATGAGAAAACAATTACTTTTCTGGATAACAAGCATTTGTGCTATCAACCAAAAAAAAAGTAGACATGGATGAGGACTTTGGCCTCACAACAGAATCCCTGCAGTTTAGACCAGCCCAGCCCTAAAGCGAGCAGAGACCCTTCTCCAGAGCCACACACAGGGCAGCAGCTAGACCAGAGTCACTGAGGACACTCACAGGCTTAGAGAGGGAAACCACCTTAACAGAAGACTACATATGATGACGGAAACAATGTATTTCCCCACTGATATACAATACTGTGTAATCACTGAAAAAGAGGGGTTTGGGAGTTAACAGCACACTCTGTAACATGGCAGCTTTTCCAGCTCATCTAGTCCCATCAGCCTCCTTGCTCCACCCCCAGACTCTTCAACCACACTTGAGTATCCAGCTTACACAATGGACTGATAATGTAAAAAGACAAGGAAACAGTGTCACAGGCCATGATGGGGACCACCCGCATGCAGTTCAGCCTGACTTGACTTTCTTCATTACAATTATGAACCATCTGCCATCTGCAAAAAGTGTGGATACACGAAACTAAAACAAGTCTGTCTCTGATTAACATAGTTTTAAGAAGCTTTCCAAATGTGCCTTTGATGGAGCCCCCATTCTCCCACTAGAACCCAAACAGGGACACCCTTTGCTCCTGTGAGTCCTGCTGAAAGTTTCATGGGTGCTTAGTTTTGGTTTTCTTTTTTATTCTTCCTCTTCCTCCTCCTCATCATCATCTTCATCGTGGCAGTGTGTAATTTCCTGGGGTGCCAATGGAAAGAGGTTGGGAGGTTTAATCTCGCTAATCGACCGTGTCAACTGGTGCCGCTTGTAGTCGGTGTCTTTAAAATCCACAGATGTGCGGTTCCGGGTGGCCAGGGGAGACTCCATCTCATTGATGTCTACATGTATGTGCTCCACTGTTGATTCATGAGGCATCTAGAAAAAAGCCAGAGGCTCAGAAAACAGGCCGAGTAATCTCTTCCCAAATCCTAACACCTCTCCTGTCAGGTGGCCATGTGGAGTTATGCCCCTAACGGGCCAGAAAGCCTCCAGCTTAAGGCTCCTGCATCTCCCTGGTGCTCTACCCAGCGTGGTTCCCCCTCTTCCTTCTTGTCGCCCAAAACGGTGCCCAGGTGGTTTACTACAACCTGAAATCTAATAAAATGGGACAGGAGAGAACTGTGTTTATTTCATAGCAAAAAAACCTACAACATAGATCAGTATCAGAGCTTAACAATCTTTCTCTCAATTTGTGCTAACAAAATAGGAAAGTCTTTGCCACATTCAAGTGCAGTTTTAACAGAGCCGATTTCAGGGAGTACAGTGGCACACTAACATTCCATCTGGAGCGTCGTCTCTCAGACGCCTGCCGTGCGACCATGTGACCTGCCTACGTGCTTTGCACACCAGAAGGAACGGGTCCAAAATGCCTCCTGCGATATCACAGAGCCAGTGTGGAGCAGGCACTGGAGTGCACCTTCCTATAAAGCATAGCCTGAGGCTGCACTAACTCACCAAGACGTGGGCAGCTCTGAAGAGGTAGCTGAACGGGTAATAGAGCAGATTGATGAAGGAAGCTGCATAGAGGTCAGCGTAACGCATCACCTGACTGGCAAAGAGGGTCTGCCGGGAACCGCTACGGAACAGGCTTCCCATCATGCCATAGCACATGTCCATGTCATGAGTTACTTTCTGAAACAAACACAAGACTGAGTCTCAAATCATTCAATAAATACTTACTGAGCACCAGCTCTGTGCCAGTCCCTGCATAACATCAGAAATAGGAGTATTGTTTAAATAGTCCAAGTTTTCCCTGAAAGCCCCTTTGGATACCTTAATGCGTCTCTGGATGGAACTAATGTCTGGACGCTCATTGCTGCTGCTGTCAAGATGCCTGGAGACCAAAAAAAGAAAAATACTCCAATGAAATCTCCAGTGAGGATACGGCTTATGCCTAGGTGACTGACAAGGAGGTTTTTAGAGAAGAAGTTTTCAGAATTAGGAACTTACTTGTAAAGTTCAGCCAAGAAAATATCCAAGCTCTGAAGCTCTTCAAAAAGTGCTGGTTAAGGTTTGGAAGGAAAAGGAGACATTTTAGGTAAATCACGTACGGAGCATACAGTCTTTAGCTGCTCCTGAAGCCGAAGGGAAGGCTGCAGATAGGACCAACAGTAAAGCCTACACTCAGGTGCCAGAGATGAGCGTATAAAATGACTTCCTCCTCATAACTGCAGGAAAACCCACAGACCCTGCTGGGAGCCTGGTATGATAAGCAGCAGCCGGGCACCATCATTGCCACTAACTGCCTGTCCTCCTCGAACACCACTGGTGACAAGTGTCTCTCCCAGCTCATGCTGATTCTAGCTCACAAAGTGCCAGTCCAGCCCTTCCTAGGTGCAGTCAGTGGGGCAAGTGCTAGCAGGTCCATGTTCAGGTAAAGAAAAGACAATTAGGACACTCGCCTAGAGTCACAGGTCCAGAACACAGCAGAGCAAATCAGTTAGATTTCCAAAACTTCAGAGGTAGAAAGTTGAAAATGTGGTGAAAGGCTAACCAGAAAATCCCACTGATGCATACAAACAACAGACAGCATCAATTGCATGCTTTCTATGTGGTCCAGCTTTCTCCCCCGGGGCCCCCTAGAGAAGAAGCCCCACTGCAGCCATTGATATAATAAGCACACTTCTCTTCCACCTACCGTTTTTGGGAAAATAGAGAAGTCACTTAAATTTTTTCTGTTTTGTGGTTTAGAGGAGCCTCAGTTGAGAAGAGCTGTGATTTCTGTCTTCTTTAAACACACATTACCTGAGTCAATTCCCACCAGCTTTATGAGGTAGGTACTATTATTATCTCCCATTTTACATCTGAGAAAACTGAGACACAGGGTAATTTGCCCAAGGCCCTGCAGATTAAGTGCTGGAACCAGGATTCAACCTGAGCTTCCAAGTCTGCCTTTCACCACACTGGGCGGCGCTCTCTACGGCTTGTGCCCCAAACACCTCCACCAGTTACTAGATCAATGGCTCCGTTCAGTGTGCACAGTGCAGCTCAGTTCACACAGGCAGTTCTGCTTTCTCAGTGAAAACCACCAAGAGGTGATTAATATTCAGAGTCCTCACTGCCCCAGAATCAAAGATAGCTAGCTGGGAGCAGAGACCAGGACCATTAGGTGTGACTGGGAAATGAGGGGCTACAGAGGGAAGTGGAGGTCCAGAGTTATGCTTGGGACATTAACACTCGATACTTAGCCTCAAAAGGATTCAAGAAGGCTAAACGGAACCTCTCATGTTTCTCACATTCTGGGAATTCTGTGAAATATGTGGCTGTTCTAACAGGTAGGAGGTCTTCAAACATCTGGGCCCACGTTTTGACCATGTCTGATCCTATCCCATCCAGAGTAATGAAAAGATTGATCCATAGCTGGCCATTTAGACATAAACTAGCTATGGAAAATGTTTATAAGATAAGAGTTAATGGCTCCTTACAACTCTTGTCAGTCCAGACGTGCAGCTCCTGGGCAAGTTCTGGGATCACCAAGAAAGTTCGCCATCCTTGCCGCTTCTTTGATTTTAAAATGTCCCCAAAAATGTGATCTCCAATATATAAAATGTCCTTGCCCTTCGCGCCCAACAGATCACAGATTGTATCAGATGAACCTGAAATAATGCAATGTCTCCTTATTAAAACCATAAGCATTAAATACTGTGCAGATTACAAATTTTATTCTTACAATCCATGTGAGGGACAGAGTGGAAGAAGGACTCATATACTAAAGACAAACATCCATCTTTTTTTTTTTGCAATATTCTTTATATTGCCTCTAAGAGAAGGCCTTCAGCATCACTGTGCTGACAAGGGTTCCTGATCACCAAATCCAAGAGCGACAAAACTCCATTTCTCCGCCTTTGTGAATACAACCCTCAGAGGTATCGCCACCATTTCTCATCATGGATCTACCACCAGGGTGGTTTTGCTCAACTGTTTCCATCATAATGTGTCCACAGGAGAAACCTTCTTGGAATCCCTTGAAAATCATCTCAAGTGATTCCAGGGCACTGAGAAACACCTCAAATAGGTAAAGTAAGAAAGAAAACTGATCTCTCTAGTGAAGACCAGATTCATCGGGGCATACTAACAACTTCTCAAAGCTTTAACTGAGAAGTCTGAGCCAGGACTGACACTAAGTCACAAGGTCTATGACTCACCTCCTGAGTAGACAATGCCATGCTGTAAGGGGCCAGTGTAGGTGCCAATCTTCAGCTTGCCAGTTTTCTGTGTGAAGAAAATATGGACTTGGTAACACTTATCATTCTAACACTGCCTCGACCCAGAATGCATGTAGTCAGCCAGCTAAATGAATGGCACTTATTGTTCTGACTTAGTGGTTTGTTTGGCTAACTCAGTTAAAAAACAAAACCCTTAGATAAATTCCCAAAGGAAGTTGAGGCTAATTCATTTAAAGACTACCTGTTTCCTTAGGGAGTATGAGTAGGGAAAGGACAATACGAAGGACAGCATTGCTAGCACACAGATCATCCCCTGGACTTACAGTATCCACCTGGCGCAGTACTGTGCCTTCTCCAAAAAATAGTGGTTTCCGTGCATCCACCAAAATCAGGTCAAAGTAGGACTGCCAGGGTCGGTGGGAGCTCCCAGGCTGGGGAGGGAGAGACGGGAAAGGCTGACACAGCACTCTTTACCCTAAGGCACTAATAATACCTAGTCTCACCAGCTGCAAGGAATGGAGAAACTGAGCACTGCCAGAAGAGCTCACTGTTTCATCAAAAACTGATGGTCTTCTTATAAGCCACATCCTTGTGGAAGTAGGCAAGTTGTAAATAATTAATGACTAATAATCTCTACATCTTAAATCATATCATCTACTGAATTACAGTAACTAATTTCACAGCGATTTAGTACATGACAGAAAGTGTGCTCATGCTCTGAGATACACTTAAAGGGCTGGGGAGATGCAGAAAGAGGCAGCATCAGACACAAGTGTACAAACTAACATGGAACTACGTTAGGAAATTTTACTGGTTCGGTTCTCAGCTTGATGGCTCTAAGTAGTACCGGCCCTTGGCTCTAACTGCAAGCACTGAGTTATACCTTTTAAAGTTCCTGCCGGCCTGAGACGGAGCCATGGCTGGAACCTTTCAGGACCAAGCTGAGGAGCACTGCACCCCGGCAGCAATCTCAACACTGATGCTTCTTCACAGAAGCCAAGGCCTCAAACTCCAAAACAGACAAGTAAGAGTGTCTGTGGGTAGAGCGCTTAAATTTGAGAGCGGCCATACTGCAGGAACAAAGGGCTCTCAGCTAAGTATCCAGGCTAACCACTCTCCTGGCGTAAACGCCAACTAAGCAGAATCTAGAGCTGTTGAGAATAAACTCGCTCAAATTTTCTGTTTCTTTTAATCAAGTATCTTTCTCAACTTGGAAAATTCCGTTTCAAATTTAACAAGGCTGCTAAGAACTTCTTGGGCATAAGATTATTCTTATCCATCCCACTAAATACCACATGAATATCCCTTTTATTTCTGTTTACAAAGTATTCAAATTGCTAATGACTTTAAATTCTACAAGTTCCTGGATTACTTCTAATGTTAATGAAGATTAGGCAACAGGCCATGTTCTGGTTGGATGCTGACCAATTCCTTCCCCTCAATGTTCCAGGATGATTAAATGCATTCATCGTTACTAAAGTAATGGTCTATTAAGTTACATAGACCGTTACATAGAGTACCTTGGGGCCGTGTGGGAAATCAAACAGGTAAGTCATAATTTTCTGGAAGGGAAAAAAAAAAAGCAAAATAAGGTTCACATATTACTTCTACAAAAGACACATAGCATCTAATAAAATGATATGCAAGCTTTTCATAAAACACATATTTATGAAAATACAGTATTTACTACAGTCTTGTTTCTTCTAAATTTTGTGAAATCATAGCAGTGGAAGCCAGGAATTAATGCCTCATCATACCAAAAAAGAAAGAAAAGAAAATGCTTCTGACATTCTCAGCAAGACACACTCCCACGTAGGAGGTGTTTTTGTAGATTCATCCATTTATCCCTATCCAATTCTCCCAGTGGCCTGAGCACATATTTGGAGGCAAGGGGGCATCTCAGGTGAGCGCATGGAGAAAACTGATGACTCACATGGAAACAACATATTACTTTGGCCTTATTAATACTGTTCCCAGACCCACCAAGCCAACCAACCACAGGTTTTAGAAAACCATTTACTCCAAATTACCAGATTTCTAAATCAACATTTTACATACAGAAGATTGGGGAAGGCTGAGATTCTAATCAGTATATAATATAAACTTATAACTGTCTTAGCAAAGTAAGATGAAGTTAAAGGGTTGAATCTATCCATACCTCACACAATATATAAAAACTAAAGACAGATCAAAGACTTAAATGTAAAACCTGAAATTATAAAGATCATGGAAGAAAAAATAGGGGCAAACTTAAGGCCCTAATTTATGGCACAATCCATCATATACAACTAAAAGCTCAGCAGAAGATAAACTAGGACTTCTTAAAAATTAAACACTTAGGCACATCAAAAGACTTCTAAAAGAGAATCTATGGACTGGGAAACAATTTTTAGCAGCAACATACCTGACAAGGGACTAAATCTCTAAAGTTTACAGAAAATGCCAACACCTCAACAACAAAAAGCCAAACAATCCAATTTAAAAATGGGCAAGGGGCATGAAAAGACACTTCACCAAAGATGACATTCAGACAGCCAACAAGTACACAGAGAGGTGTGTGTGATTATTTGCCATTAAAAAGATGCAAATCAAAACAACAGTGACACCTCACTCTGGCAATGTTGACAGACAAATGCTTGCAAGGGTGTGCAGAGACTGGAATTCTTACGCACTGTTGATGGGGCTGTAAAATGGTACAACCAAATGGAAAATGGTGTGATACTTCCTTAAAAAGGGAGAGATACCATATGATCCAGGAATCACACTACTAGGTAATTATCCTAGAGAAGTAAGAGTCACGGCATGAATAGAAAAATACACACTCATGTTTATCACAGCATTATTAACAATAGCAAAAAGATGGAAACAACCTACGTGCCCACCAATGCATGAATGAACAAACTATGGTACATACACAATATGGAATACTATGCAACATTAAAGAAGATCAGTGAATCCATGAAACATCTCACAACATGGGTGAACCTGGAGGATATTATGCTGAGTGAAATAAGTCAATCACAAAAGGACGAATATTGTATGAGACCACTTTATAAAAAGTCAAGAAAAAGTTTGTGCACAGAAAGAAACAATCTTTTTCATGGTTACCAGGGATGGGAAGGGGAGGGAGGGAAAATCATTAACTAGCCAGCAAGCATGTATTACCTTGGGTGAAAGGAAAGGTAATGCACCATGAGTACAAAGTGACCTAGGCAAAAGAAGACACTGGAAGGTCCACAAGAGTAAAAGGCAACAAAGGAAAATACTGCAACACACACATAATCTTGCAGTAACAGTAATAACAATAATTTATGAGTGTACATATAGGCAGATGTGTAACATGAACAGGTGTGGAACAGTGTACTGGAGTATACCCATGAGCATATACAGGTTTGAGGACAGATATATATATTTATTTGTATATGCTGCAAATATATCCAGGTATACAGTAGAGCATTCAGGAAGCAAAGTTATGCACACTTCTTATCCATTACCAAACACTTTGATGGACTCGTCATTGGGCTTGAGGGCTTAGGACCATAGTCTTCAGGGACATATATATCAACTGGCACAATACAGTCCATAAAGACAATGTTCTATATCCTGCTTTGGTGAGTAACGACTAAGGTCTTAAAAGCTTGCGAGCTACCATCTAAGATACAACTATTGGTCTCTTCTCATCTAGAGCAAACAAGAGTGAAGAAATCAAAGACCTAAAGAAACCATTAGGCCAAAGGGTTACTGGGCCACATGAATCACATTCTCCACCAGCCTGAGACCAGAAGAACCAGATGGTGCCCGGCTACCACTACCAACCACTATGACTGGGACCACAACAAAAGGTCCTGGACAGAGTGGGAGAAAACGCAGAAAAATATTCAAAATCATATAAAACACCAGACTTAATGGTCTGGTAGTGATTGGTGGAACCCTTGAGACCAAGACCCTTAGACACCCTTCAAAACGGGAACTACACGCACCCCTGGGGAATCATCTTTCAACCAAACAATGGGGCTACAAAGTGAACAAAAACACCTGTGAAGAATGTGTTCTGCAGAACAATCAACCGTATGAGACCAAAATGGCAGCATTTGCCCGAAAAACAAAGTTCAGAAGGCAGAAAGGGGCAGGAAAAATGGTCAAATGGAAATGGGGAACCCAAGGAGGAGGTGGGAAGTGCTGTTACACTGAGGGAATTGCAACTAATGTCACAAAGCAAAATGTGTATAAACTGAATGGGAAACTAATTTTCTCTGTAAACTTTCACCCAAATCACAAGAAAATGTTCAAAAACAAAACAGAATTCAATTAGTACACTTCAATCGTGGCAGAAAAATGAAGTGGTAAATTTTGATGGCTAAGAGTCAAAATATCTTTGCACCATCTACTGTTTCAGAGGTCCCAAGAGTGGGGAGGGTATGTACCCAGATGCAGTAAAAGGTGTGGGCAAACTCAATACAATGATTTCTGTGGTTTAAATAAATGATGGTCCACAGAGACACAGAAGCCATTTTAGTCAGCACAAATGTTTTAAATAACCCAAATTTTCAAAGCGCTAACTGTAATCGGGGAAAACGCTGTAGTCAAAAAAAAGAAGGTTCTACAAATGCAGGCAATCTTCTGCTTTCAGAAACTTGCTTTATGCCATTCACTTTCACAAAAGACCTCCACTACCTGTTTTTGTGAACTGAAAGAAATATGAAGAGGATTTTAGCTTTTAAGAAAAAAGGCAAAGAGTGAAACTAGCATTCGGCATCTGTTTTGCAACAAGCTATTTAAAGAGGCAGCTTACATCCCAAGCAGTAAGCTCCTTCCCTGGAAACTATACTTGGCATCCAGCTGCCAGAGTTTTGAACTGTGTCTGTGAACACTTTATGTTAGTGGTATTTTAGGTTTTAGGTGGTGTTTGGTATGATTTGGCAGATTATTTTTGGGGTCTGGGAACGTTCAAAAAATTAATGGTAACTGTTTCTTCGCTTTATGCCATTTTGGCTTATGAACGGTTTCAGAGAAACATTCTACTTTCAGATAATGGGGAAAACATGTACTTAGGAAAATTTGAGGCCCAGTCTGGTATAGACCTTACCCTTTGCTTTTTTCCACTCTGCTTTCAAAAATGAAAGGGCAAAAAAAACTACTTTCACTCAATAAACTACTATCCTCCCTATTATCTTCATAGTTCTTTAGGCCAAAGTCTGAAATACATAATTCCTCTGTATAAACAGACAAATATGAATATTCAACACTCACATCCGTATACTTATAGTCACTGTTGGTGGCAAGAAATACTTTCCCTACTTCCTTCATCCGGCTCAGAAGCAGAGGCAGTTTCCCCTGAAACATAGTATGATGATAAGAGAAACAGTAAAACATATTTTTCCGTTTACACTTTAGAGCAGTCGTGTGTGCTAGATAAACCACTGAAACAGGAACAGGGGATCCCCTTTACAGGTTTGTTTTAGAATTTTACATTTCAAAGTCGATATTATTAAAAAATAAATAAATAAACTAGTAATAATAAAAGCCCATATTATAACTATGCATGAATAAAGTCTTAACATATGCAATGTATACAATATGTAGATTGATACATTAAATTATGTATATAAATGCTCATATGGCTGTTAACAACATAGCCTCATTATATCCAGGAAAGTGTTTAAATCACCTTGTCAACTCTTGAAGTATGTGAGTTAGATGTGTTAGGTCAGAAGAAGCTGATTTGAAGCATCACCAAACAAAACAGCTGTCCCTCGTGACCCATGGGGATTGGTTCCGGGACCACTCGCGGATACTCAAATCCGCAGATGCACAAGTCCCTTATATAAAATGGTGCAACATTTGCATATAACCTACACACATCCTCCTATATACTTTAAATCATCTCTAGAGTAGTTATAATACCTAATACAGTGAAAGTGCTATGTAAATAGTACTTTCTGCTCTCAGCCTTTGAAAGACTGCTTTGACCATTTAATTGCACCACCACTCCCATATTTTCCATCTGAGCTTGGCTGAATCTGCAAATGCAGATCCCACACATCTAAGGGCTGACTGTGGGAAGTTTGAGATCGCTTCACTGTGTCTGTTTTGGTCTTATAAAACGCCTCGCAGAATGAAATGATGTGTAGGATTACAACCCAGAAATGCCCAGACCTACCTGGGTACCACCAAAAACCAAACTCACTGCCACTGAGTGGATTCCAATTCACAGCAGCCCCCACTGGGTTTCCAAGGCTATAAATCTTTATGGAAGCAGACTGCCTCATCTTTCTTCCTTGGAGTGGCTGGTGGGTTCGAACCACCGACCTTTTTTTGGTTAGCAGCCAAATGCCTTACCCACTGCACCAAATGAGGAGATTCTAACCCTTGACATGCCTGGAAAGAAACACACTTTCTTGTTCTCTTACAATAAACAGGGTGAATTTGGTTAAACTCACTCAAATTCTCCAGGAGTCCTCCCTGCTTAATGCTTTTTCTTAAACAATGGGATTGAGGGGTAGGGGCAGACAGGAGGTACAAAGACTGAAAACAGCAGAAAACCTTTACCAAACAAATACTCTGAGAAAATACTGTGTACTGCTACTTTTAAGGAGCTCTAGTGGCACAGTGGTTAAGGCAGGTTAAGCATTAAGGTTGGCGGTTCAAACCCATCAGCCACCCATGAAAGAACAATGAGACAATCTTCTGCAAACATTTACAGCCTGGGAAACCCTATCAGGCATTTCTACCCTGTCCTATAGGGTTGCTAAGAGTTGGAATCGACTCAATGGCAGTGGGTTTTTGTTTTGTTTTGTTTTGCTACTTTTACTCTGTAGAAAAAGGAAGAGGTATCTTGTTTCTGGGATGTGTGTGTGTGTGTGTTTTACTTTTTATTTTGAAATAATGTTAGACTTACAGAAAAGTTGTGAAAATAGTATACAGAGTTCCCATAGGCCCTTCATCAAGCTTCCCCTAACATTAGCATCTTACATGACTACATTACAATGATCAAAACCAAGAAATTAACATAGGTACACTACTATTAACTAGGTTTTTTTTTTTTTTCAGATTTTACCAGCTTTTCTACTGTCTTAAAGATGTTTTAAAGTTTTCCTTTAAGTTTTCTGTTACTATGTTAAAGGTATTTTAAATAACCACTACACACATGTACCATATCATTTTTGAGATGATCTAGTAGAGTGGTTATGATTTGGGTTAGATTTGGACATGAATCCTAAGTTTACTACTTACTAACTGTGCAAACCTTTGACAAGTTATTTAGTCCTCCCTATTCCTCAGTTTCTTCATCTATAAAACAGGTAACAATAATTCCTAACTCAGGGTATAAGGAACATTAACTGGGATAATGCATGTCAATCACTTAGCACAGTGATATGCACATTAGTACTATATACTGTAACTGCTATTATTATAATCAATTAAAAGGGGTACGAAATACAGGGTCTTTTGCCTATGAGCAAACAGGAAAAACTATGCAAAGACTTAAGCTCTGGCAAGGAGCCCTGGTAGTGCAATGGTTAAGCACTCAGGGGCTAACAGAAAGGTCTGGGGTTTAAACCCACCAGCACCGCCGCTTGTGGTCTGCCCCCATAAAGATTACAGCCCAGGAAACCCTCCACCTTGTGCCATGGGTCACTAGACGTCGGAACCGACTTGACAGTGCACAACACCAACAGTACTCTAGCTGAAAACTCTTAGTGATTATAACAGGCACTTATTACGTCAAGACAGAGAAGTATCTTCCCTTGGCCATTCTTTATAAGAAGGCTTGTCATTCATTTCCCTACTAAGCGAAATAAGCCATCAGCAGATGTTTTCCTCTTTCTTACTTACATCTTTGACTACATACTTCTCAAGATTTTCAACTGTCTTTTCCTTGAGGGAGCCCTAGGGAAAAGGAGAAAAGGAAATAAGAACAACATCAGTTATTAGCATTTAATTTGTAAAAAAAATTCTGTCGGCCCAAACGCATGTGTTAAGCATTTAGCAAAACAGAAAAGCAAATGACCAGAGGAGGCCCGGGAAAAATGGCAGGTGTGATTTGCTGCAACTCTGCCTCCACACTGGTCTTCAATGAAACTGGTCTTCAAACTATAAAACTGCTTCTATTTTAAACTAGAAATCAAAAGGCATTTCATATTTAATATAGTTTATTAATAAATGTAAATTATTAAATGTAATTTTAGTATCAACCAAAACCAAAAAAAAAAGAGACCCACTGCCTTGAGTCAATGTCAACTCATAGTGACCCCCAATGGGTTTTCATATCAGTGTATGTTATTAGTTAGGGTGAGGTTCTTGGACAAAACAAATGAACCATTACCATTCCACAAGGGACATGGTAATTACAATGATCTACACTAAAATCTCTTGTACGTAAGTCTGGGCACTGCAAACCAAACTGATATCTGAAAGGAGAAGCATCACCTCTAAAGTTGGATGGCCGAAGACAGGAACAAATGTATTCTAGAGACCTATCACTAGGGGGCAAATCCTTTTTTTAAAAGAAAAAAAAAAAAAAAACAGGAAAAATTCTGATCTTCTGCACTGGGAAAGTTAACGTCAGACCATAAAACACATGCCAGATAGAAGACAGGTGAAAAAGTAGCCTCTACTTACCTTGTAATGAACCCAATCCACAGCGTCTCTTACATCTTGGAACATACTCCGGTAGGACATGAAGAGATCCCCATCTTTAAATCCTGTTTCACAGCTGCAGAAAGAGGAAAGGGACACGATAGGGGATCCACAAGACGATCAATAAAATGAGTATCCAAAACTGCCCAGGGGACCCAAACGTTCCATACCACACAGGTGATGGCTGTGCCTCATTAGGAAAATAATTACTCCCTACTGAAAAATCCATTTCTGACTGCCAGAAATGGCTGTAGTGGTCTATGGAATACAGTAATTTTGAACAAATACAAAGTGAGAGAAGAATGCATTGAATAAAAGCTAAAAGATCAAAGTTCCTAATATATCAGGTTCTTTAATTCTTCATTTTAAAAAACTAGATTCCCATCCAAGAAACATTTAAAAATAAAACTGGTAATTTAGGTTTTCCCTACCCTGACTTTCTGACATTGTCCCTACTACAAAGGTATTGCCCATTTTCTATTCAGCTTAGTGACTCAGCTCTCCACCAAATTTAGTGCCTTGAAGTGGCTATGGCCTGACAAGGGTAAGAAGTTAGCAAGCTCTGCCTTACATGGCTGAACTTCCAGCCATGCTATATACAAGTTGCACCAAAATAAGAAAACCACCAGTTTAAGACGTTGGCAAATTTTTACTTCAGGGAAAAGAAACTGCATTTATTCCTCGATCAGGTGTTCTTGGGCCTGGTAATGAAACTAATCACCATCCCTGAATGGCTCCTGGGTAGCTGCTGTGAAATGAGTTGGGGGGTTTTAGTGTAATTCTGCTTAGACAGATAATCATCACACAAACCTCCCACTCAGTTGTCACAATTAGCACCTCTGCTGGCGTCTTCATTCCCAGGAGAAGCCAATCAGAAGTGGTCCCTTCCAAACATGGCTGCAGCACACTGGCAAGGAGAGGGGCCGTGTGGGAGATGAGAGCCTGCATGGAGCTGCTGGTGCTGTCCCATCTCTCAGGCTGGCAATGTGGCATCTCTCACTAGCACTAAATTCACTTCAGAAAAGCAGAAAAGACCTACAATGGCCAGTTCTCTAAAACCCTGTACATTCATTAAAAAATCAATTGGAAAAAGAAAATTATAGTATACACATACCTGGTATACCTGGGACAATTAGTAAAAAAATCTACTAGGCAGGCCAACAGGTAGGTCTCTGAAAAATGAAGAATAGATATTCATAAGTTTTAAGTAAACTAATGCCAACTTATTTAATTATCTCCCTTGAGCAAAGATAGTCAGGAAAAGAATGGAAAGCATCAGCATATGTAAGCACAGAGTGAGTCTACCTGGCAGGTTGAAAAGTGTATTCAGAATGTAAAATCTCTCCGTGTCATCCCGTTGGATAAATTTATTTGGATACTGCTCTCTTGTTTCTGGTCTGAAAGAAAATTTTAAAAATTAAGTGATACTTAAATAATTAACACAATAACCATGGGATATAGTCATGATTCAAAAATTCATTCAGATACTTCAGTGGTTATGTGCAAGGCAGGCCTCCAAGTCATACATGTGCATAGTTAGGAAGATGTGTAAGCTCAGGTTCCAGCCCTTAATGACTTCTCAGTCTGGCAGGGGACATGAGTCACATGCAGAAACAATAACAACAAGGTAAAAAAAAATCAAACTACCACAGGAACATCCCAAGAGCTATGAAAAAAATGAGGAAGGGAGACCACGCACCCTAAGGAGTAGAGAAGAGTGAATGTGAAGAGTGAGGAGAGGAAAAAAATCTAAGAAGGACTGATGAAAATGTGTCACATGGGCTGGGCCTGAAAGGAAAGGTGATCAGTTCAGGTCCAACTTGACCAGAGAAACTGGATGGAGAAAAATGAAGAGAGAACGATGGGTTAAGAGTGATCATCCTATTGTTCCTATACTGCATTCGGGGCAACACTGACAGTTTTTAAGCAGAGACTTAAAATCATCAAAGCCAAGTTGTGAAAAAATTAGTAGCTGGTTTTAGGATAAACCAGAAAAAGAAAATGTGCTATGTTACAAAAACAGCCACAAATGATTCCCATCCCTTTGCAATGTGACCTGGCAGCCCCTTCCATCAAGAGGTGGAGCCTATTTTCCCTCCACCCTTTGACTCTAGGCTTGGACAACAGTGAATGTGAACCAGGCAGACACCTGGAAAACATCTGTGTATCGGGCCCTGCCCTCTCTCACTGCACTTAAAACCCTAAGACTGCAGCCAACAGCCTGCCAACTGTTAGACATGTGAGCTAGGTCGGGGCATTCTAGATCAGCTGCCAAGTGACCCACCACATGAAAGAGCTCAGAGAGATCAGAATAGAACTCCCAGCTCACCCTATGTGTCTCTAAGGGATTGGTGAAACCATTCACAGAAATATGAAAACTGGTAAGAAGCAAGGACAAGAGGAGATCTATTTTGCATACAAGTAGCTCTAGTGGCACAACGGTTAAGTCACTGTCTGCTAACCAGAAGATTAGCAGTTCAAATCCACCGTAGCTCTACAGGACAAAAGATCTAGTGATCTGCTCCTGTAAAAATTACAGTTGAGGAAATCCTAAGAGGCAGTTTTACTCTGTCTTATCTGGTCACTGAGTCTGAATCAACTCAACTGCACACAACAACAACAACAACATTTTACATACACTAAGCTTGAAGTAAACAGATTTTAAGCAGACAATTAAAAACAAGCCAAGTACATAAAGAAACAGATTCCAACTTGAGAGCTAAATGGGATCATTTTCACACAGGTAATAGATGAAGTCAAGAATGTAGAGTAGATGAGGCCAATTAAGAGTGCAGAGAAGGAAGAGAAGAGGAATAGGACCATGGAGAAAAAGAACCAGTGAGAAGAACAGAGGTTGTCAGGGATAAGTAAGAACCTCAGAGAATGAAATAAAACAATTCAAGAAAAGGAAAAGGATCATGAGTTATACAAACATTACAGAGAAACTAAAAAGAACAAAGACCAGAGTATAGAAACACACAGTTCTCATAAGGAATATATGGAGATTAAGAATCTAAATAAAGGAAACCAAATGTAAAGTTTATACTTGGAGTAACTTGGATAACGACCTGCTTGTGTTTGTTAACTACCAAAGGCAAATTCCAGTTAAGAATATAAAATCACAGTAGCTCCCTGTCTTAGTCACTCTTCTGAAGTAAGAGTTCCTAATAAAGACTAACTTTGGGGAGTATTTCATCTTCTAGCTATCTAAGGTTCTATGTAATGAAAATTAAGGTAGAGGGAATAATAATGATACACTTTTCCCAGTCAGGCTCAGTAAGATGACACTGTCTCCTTATCTGTAATGTACTTTCCTGTCCCCTCCATAAGAAGCTCTGGTGGTGCAGTGATTAAAACACTGGGCTGCTAACTAAAAAGTTGGCAGTTTGAACCCATTAGCCACTCTGTGGGAGAAAGATGAGGCAGTCCACTTCCGTAAAGATTTACAGCCTTGGAAACCCTATGGAGCGATTCTACTCTGTCCTAGAAGTTCGTCATGAGTCAGAATTAACTCCAAAGCAGTGGGTTTTTGGTTATTCCTTCCATCATTAAAGAGTAATTCCTTTTATGATACTTAACAGTTATTTAGTAGGCAGTTGGAACTCAAAGTGACTTATAAGTATAGTTAGAAATTACATTTTATTTAAGTGCCTGATTACGCTCTTCTAAAAAAAAAAAAAACCAAACTCACTGCCGTCAAGTCGATTCCGACTCAGAGTGACCCTCACTGGGTTTCCAAGGTGGTAAATCTTTATGGCAGGAGATTGCTCTATCTTCCCTTCCTTCCATGGAGTGGCTGGTGCTATTATATATTTAAAATGAAAATTTTAAATAATTATGCTATTATGTATTTAACATGAAAATCAATTCAGGTGGAGGTACTGTATCAAAAAAGGAACACTATACTTGGAGTTGGGGGAAAAAAAAAGTTATAGCCCAGATTATTGCTAACTTTCTGTGAGCCAGAGAGTAACGATCTGACCTCATTATTACCCTGTTCTAACTATAAAAGCCTCTAACACTGTCCAAAATCCAGCGTCCCATGGCATGTAGCGAGGCATGGAAGGTGACAGCGCTCTGTCGACCACTGGACTCCTCAGTCCCTCCTCCTCCACTGGCTTTTCCCTTTGACTCTAAAGACTGCAGGGCGCTAAGTGATATCTGAGTGAGTCTCATTTACTCATAAATGACTGACTTTTTCTTTAAAAAAAAAAAAAAAAATGTTGGCTATTGGTATTGCATATATGCCCTTTATTGTGTTGAGGAATTTCCCTTCTATTCCTATTTTGCTGAGAGTTTTTATCAGGAATGGGTATTGGACTTTTATCAAATAAATGCCTTTTCTGCATTGACTGATATGACCATGTGGTTCTCTGTTGCTTTATTTTACTTGTGATGGACTACGCTGATTGTTTTTCTAATGTTGAACTATCTTTGCATACCTTGGTCATGATGTATTATTTTTGATACATTGTTGGAGTCTATTGGCTAGGATTTTGTTGCAGATTTTTGCATCTATATTCATGAGGGATATTGGTGTGAAGTTTTCCTTTTTTAGTGGTATCTTTGCCTGGTTTTGGTATCAGGGTTATGCTTGCTTCATAAATTTGGGAGGATTCCATCCTTTTCTATGTTCTGGAATAGTTTATGTAGGATTGGTGTCAGCTCTTCTCTGAATGACTGGTAGAATTCTCCAGTGAAAACTGTCTAGGCCAGGACTATTTCTTGTTGGTAGTTTTTTTACGACCTGTTCAACTTCTTCTGTTGTTATGGGTCTGTTCAAATTTTCTACCTCAGTCTGTGTCAGTTTAGGTAAGTAGTATGTTTCTGGAAATCTGTCCATTTCTTCTATGTTTTCAAATCTGTTGGAGTGCAGTTCTTCACAGTATCCTGATATTATCCTTTTATTTTGGTTGGTTTTGCCGTGCCACTGCCCATTTCATTTCTCATTCTTGTTAGTTACGCCTTCTCCTTCTTTTCCTTTGTTAGGCTGGCCAGTGGTTTGCCAATTTTATTAATCTTTTTCAAAGAACCAACTTCTAGTCTTGTTTATTTTTTCTACTCTCTATTTTCTGTTTTATTTATTTCTGTTCGAATCTTTATCTTTTCTTTTCTTCTGGTGACTGCAGGGTTTTTTGCTGTACTTTTTCTAATTGTTGGAGATGCTGGGTTAAGAGCTCTGGTGGCATGCTGCCTAAGGCATTTAACTGCTAACCAGAAAGCTGGTGGTTCAAACTCGGTGGTTCAAACCTACCAGCCACTCTTTGGAAGGAAGATTAGGCAATCTACTTCTATTGAGATACCTCCTCAGAAACCCAAGGAGGGGTCACTATGAGTCAGATCCGAGTCAGCGGCAGTGAGGATGAAAGTGAGAGTTGGGTTAAGGTGCTGATTTTGGCTCTTTCTTCTTTTTTGATGTATGTATTTATTGTTATAAACTGCCCTCTGATCACGCTTTTGCTGTATCCTAAAGATTTGGGTATGTTGTGTTTTCGTTATCATAAATGACACTTTTAAAACATGTATTTTCAAAGGAACTATTTGGAAACTTTATTGGTTTATCTAGGTGGAAGGGACAACTGTGGATCTTAATAAATTTGATTACAGTGCTAATTTATAGAACTGCTTCTCTTCTCTGCCTACCTGACATATTCCTAGCCCCAACATAACACAAAAATCTCTCTTCAGACATTAAAAAATAGAACCTTGGTTCATCTTTGGGATCTGAATTCTAAGTGATAATTCTGCACTAGTACTAGTGCACTAGCACATTACTAGTACTTCTTGCAGTCATTTTACTAAATTCTGCCTCCTCATATTCATGTATCCTAAACAAAATCCTCATGAAAAGAAGAGGAAAAGAAAGGTGGATTTAACTATGGACTGCCCAGCTGTGTCAAGGTAAGGTGTTTACTTTAACTGTTTCCACTGTGTACGTGCAGGCACCTTGGGAGCCTGTGTAAGGTCTGTGATGCCGGCTGAAGGGTCTGCATCAAATGCTTCAGTTCCAAGGGGGGCATTGCTGTGACCACACATTTAAAGGAAGCTCTCGTGCAGTTTCCATTAGTTTGTGCCTCTTATCACAAAAGATATTTACCAAAAAGATACTGTCTCTGTTAACAATTTCAATGTAGAGTGTACAGTTTTTACTACTTTGCCATTGAAAATGAGTAATATATGGAAAAGTTACAGAAGAGACTGACACTTAACCTATTTTGGCTTTAACACTTGGTATTCTGATCCTAACACAGTGTCAGTAGTAACTTATGTAGATTAACAGTAGAGAAAATGTATATTTATAAAGCAACAACTTAGACATTGTCAATTGTGGTACTGTGCTTTTAAATAACTAATCAGGAAATTTCACAAAACAACACGGTAGATACTAAATTTTATCTGCTGTTCATAGTGTGGAAAAATTCAAATTAATTAACAATAGTGGGAATACTCTGATGTGAAAATAAAGCTTATCCTTATTTGTTTTAAATATTATTATCCTGCATTCATTTTTAACCTTTTATGTTTTGAAATAAAATTTAACCACATAATCAAATATTTGAAGTTGTTCATGAGAATATAAAAAGTAGTTTATTAGCTGCTAACAATCCCTTAGTCATTTAAATTGCTGTAGTTTTAAATTTCACAAAGCACTTTTATGTACATACCTCTTTTGGGCAGCTACCTGAGAACTGTATTAAAAAGGAGAAAATAAAAGTCTTAGAATTTCAAATAAATCAAGGCTACTACAGATCTTTATTGGCAAGTTTCAGGATTAGCTCTGTTGGATGCTGCGTGATTAGAAGGCTGCTAACCATATTTATAAGTCATTTTAGTTTTGGTTCTAGCTGCCTAGTAACTAACTGTTAAGTATTCTTATGTAAAGGACATGCTGATTAATGATGGAGGGAGCAGGGAAGTATGCTACAACTAGGAGAGAAAATAATGTCATCTTCATACTGACTATAAAAACATTAGGAAAAGGCTACAGGTTCTTTGTACTCACCCCCTTATGAAGTTAAATCCATGTGCACAGACCAAAAGGTTTCCATAGGCGTCAACTTTCAAAAGATTTCCATACAGTGTGTCAAAAACAAGTCCCCTATATGAAAATGAAGAAATCACTGATAAAGCAAATTAATAGTGGGAGTAACTTCATAAAGTACTTACTACTCCATCACCACAAACCAACCTTATCTAGTTCAAACTTTATAGCAATTCAAGTGTGTCTCAAAACAATATATCCTTAGAGGCTAAAGTATGTGAATAAAATCTTGAAAACTAATCCCAAAGCAAATGTAAAAGATTTACTCCGTCCAGTACCTGTTTCCTGTAAGGAATGAGACCTTAATCAAATAAGGTGTAAACTATAATTTCTCTTAATATAGTTGGTACCATTCAGAAACATTTTTTTAAAAAAATTTCCTGGGACAATTTAACAGGTTTATAATTCCTTCTATTATGTATGCAAATACATAGTATGTTATATTTGATGGTTTCTAAAATAAGCATCATCTTAATCTTGAATCTTCCCAATCAAATCCAAAAATGCAAACTGCCAAGAAGGCTAAGTGTATGAGCAAGTTAAGTGTATTAGCAAAATAAGTAACTGCTCTCCAATAGCCAAAGGCAGGACCCACTGTGATTACTGCTCATCAGTTTTAATGATCCCTTTTCTTCCCACATAAATTGGTCTTCTCAGTAGCCATTTAAAAAAATGCTGTCGTGTTCATACTGGCTCATAGCAACCCTATGGGACAGAGTAGAACTGCCCCATAGGGTTTCCAAGGCTACAGATCTTTATGGAAGGAGATGCCCCAAATTTCTCCCATGGAGCAGCTGGTGGATTCGAACCACTGCTTTTCAGCTGGTGGCCGAGTGCTTTAACCACTGTGTTACCAGAGCTCCTTTAATAGCAATAAACTAAGTTAAATTCAAAAACACAAAAGATATGGGGTCTATAAACATTTCATGGTTATTTTAGACTCAACATCAACCAAGAAACAAACAAACAACCTTTGGATTTTTTGAGGAGGAGGGGAATCAAGGATGAATTTGGAATGATTAATTTTAGGAGTAGTGGGAGAAACCTTAATCCAAAAATATCTTCAAAAATTACCTGGTAGGAAATGTAGAATCATAAGCAAAGCTAAGCAGCTCCTGGGGGTAGCCAATAGAAACCAGTCTTTCCACGGTGAGCTCAAATCCAAGGGACTCGTACTCCGGGGACTTGTATACTGCAGGAAGAGAAGGTTCTCGTTAAATGGCATAGAAGAATAGCTGTGAAAACAGAGGGCAAATAAATTCACTTTCTGCTCTCTCATTTCCTCTCTTCCTACATTTGCCATTCTCCTTCCCCCTCAAGCTCCATGTTCTGCACTGCCCCGAGGAACTAGAGAATTTAACTGCCAGACTGTGAAGACAGGCCACATATTATAGCAGGAACAGCAGCAACAGGATGAGTTATCAAATATTTCAGACAGTTCCTTCATTCTTAGGAAATGTACTCCAAATTTCTGTCCTTTAAATACTTCATTTGCACAATCTAAAAGCAGAAAAAACTAACACAAATAGTTGCGCTATTAACTATGAGAAAGTAAGTACAGACAACTAGGTAAGACTCAAAAAAAAAAAAAAAAAAAACAAACTCACTGCTGTTGAGTCGGATCTGACTCATAGCGACCCCTCCTTGAGCTTCCGAGGCAGTATCACTACGGAAGTAGAACGCCCAACCTTCCTTCAGAGGAGTGGCTGATGGGTTTGAACTGCCAGCCTTCTGGTTAGCAGTCAAAGTGCCTTAGGCACTATGCCACCAGAGCTCCTAACTAGGTAAGAGCAGTCACAGTCTCTCTCTATGTATTGCAGGCTCCACTGATGTGTGTAAATGGTATAGAAATCTTTTCCTTTTTTTTTTTTTTTACACTCTAAAAATGATTTCTTTTTAGAATTGCTATTTGGCTTTGGTAGCTGCTTTATATTCATTCTTCAATCAATATGTTTAATTCTACATGTCAGGATTAACTTGTTTTCTTATCAGCCCTAATGATGTTATAAACCATCAAAATTGCATTTTGAAAGTTATTGCTGGAAATCAACCATAAAAAGACATGTCTGAGACAATTAGGGATATCTGGGTATGAACTAGGAATTAGACATTAAAGAATTATGACTTGTTTTATGAGATTATGGCCCAGTAGGTATGTGCAAGTATATGTATAAAATATTTATCTCTCTCCTTATCTGTCAGTTGAGCATACTGAGATTAAAAAAAAACCTTACTGCTGTAAAGTCAGATCCAACTTATAGTGACCCCTTCTTGGGTTTCCGAGGTGGTATCACTACGGAAGTAGATTGCCCAATCTTCCTTGTGAGAAGTGGCTGGTGGATTTGAACTGCCAGCCTTCTGGTTAACAGTCAAATGCCTTAGGCACTACACCAGCAGAGCTCTGCAGGTGGGGTTCATTTTATTTTTCTTTCTACTATTACATGTCTGAAGCTTTCCATAATGAAAAAAAGTTTGAGTTATCAAAGCAGTTTAGCATTACAAAAAAAAAAAAAAAAAGTTGTTCCTGTAAATAGGCTTCCTTGAAATGAAGTATATAGGTAAGCATCATTCCCTGACTCCCTAGGAATGGTAAACCATTTTAAAATAGTAAAAAAAAGACCTGTCATCTTGCTAAGTTGCCAAATGAAGCAACAATATCCATTCTATGCTTGAGATCTTATAATAATGCAATTATTATAATACATAGTTCCTCATCTGCTATTAGCATCTCTTGGCCTATGGCTCAGCCTGATTTTTCAGTGTCATTAGTGTGCCTATCCAAGTTAGTGCTAATATTTTAGTAAGTTTCAGCCTTCCCTTCCAAAAACACTGCCTTAGAATATTTCCAGAAATGCATAGAAGAAGCCAGTAATACTCCTCGCCTCCAAAGAAGGGAACTGAGTGGATAAGAGACGGGAAGGAGAGAGA
>NW_006921651.1:3558916-3563139 GCF_000298275.1 Orycteropus afer afer | reverse complement strand
ATTATTAATTTTTCAGGAGGGTAAGAATGGGGAACAAAAAGACACTTTAATCACTCTTACCCAGTCATATCATCTAAATCAGCATTTGTCCCTAATTAGAGAACCAGGTAATTAGAGAGTGATGGGGTAACTGGTGGTTAAAACCTATGTCTTTGAGACACTTTGTATTGAAAACCAAAGTAATTTATTCAGAATTTTTAGCGGGAAAAAAAATACAAGCTGGAAAAAATCTTAAATCCCCATTTGTCAGCAGAAATCCTAAAAAGCAGAAAATAAAACACTGTACACACTTTCCTCATTGTGTGTTTATTCACAAGGGCAGAACTTTCCAAGTGTTCAAATGATGTAACTCCTAGAAATTCTACCTACACAGATAAATGCCTTAAGTTTCCTTTCTCTCAGTGAGTTCGGCATGCATCCCCAAAATACCATGTATCTTCCCTGAATGCTGGCCTAAATTCAGACAGCAAGTACAAACATCACCTGAAGCTAGACTTTAAGTCTCCTTGAGTCTCCTCCATAGCTCTTTGTGGTTGGGTATACCACACTTAAAAAATGAATTTCTAGATTACATAGACCATCAAAACTTAAGCTTTGAGTGTTGAAACACACTAGTCTCCCTCCAATTTCTTTCAACTAGTCCAAAATAAACTGTGCTAGTCACAGTTAGCAAAGAGTCCAAGTTCCACTCTGACAACACTACCTATTACACCAAACTCTGTATTAATCAGTGAGACCTATGAGCTATTGACATTTTTCATAAGCCTCCTGGATAATAATTTCAGTAACATGAACTCCAGGTCATTAAATCATCTGCTAGAGAACTACACAGTAGAACCAGGATTGGAGATACAGAATCACAGCTGTGCAGAGCATGGGTTGAGATAGTTTATTATAAGTGTCCCTTGGGAATAATCAAAATTTGTTCTGACTTGCTGGCACTATTCCTGAGATTTATGAAGTACCACTACTCCTTAAAGAATATAAGTAAGAACTAAAAAGTAAAGTTACTTTTATGTCAAGCAGGCCCTTCAGAGCCAACCTCTGACATTTACAGGGACCACATGTATCACCTGAGTCTCCACAGCTGCAAAGGCTCCGATTTCAATTTTTCTCGTTGAAACTCTGGGAAGTAAGTGATCCCCAGCTTCAACTTGAGTGCTGACAAGTGACTTTCTGTGGTTTTAAAACCCAGCCAGCAGCTTCAAAGTAAACATCATCATCACACATTCACCACTTGTTTCTTCTTTGAGTGAGTCCTCAGGCCTATCCCAATTTACCCAATGTCCAAAGACAAAAGAAGTTATTTGAAGGGCCAGAGTCCAAAAGAGAGGACTGCTTCAGCCACTAGGGCAGCACACAGTGTTCTCAGGTTACGTAACTAGACCATAAAGAGCACAACCAAAGCTTTGAAAGCTGAAGCTACTGACATACTCTTTTCTCGTAACCTGCAAGGAAAAACCAGCTCTTCAAAAAATAACAACTGAGCATTGTGGCAAGGATAGCTATGGCTCTGTTTTGAGTAGATACTGTTCATACAAGATAGGACTTATGTCAGAGGACAAAGTCCCTTTGGAATGAACTGAAAACTTCTTCAAGGAAGTCTGGAACACTTATGCACTTTTTACCTTTGCCACCAAGGCACACTGTGTAGCAGTTTACAGATTTCCAAAAAAGAAAGGGCAAACCTCCTCAGAGGTCCCAGCCTAGCAGAGGGCTGCTGCCAAAATGAGAACTCACATGAGGCAGATGGAGATGCAGTGTTTGTCACTCCAGTCTCGAAGGAGTTACACTGGCTGTCCTGTTAAAAAACAAAACAAAACAAAAAAAAGCAACAAAGCAAAAACAAAAGCTGGGTTTAAAACTGTTGGGATGGACTGGAATAGAGATACCATTTGGATATTGGTATTTAAAGAAGCCTCTGACCAGCACTAAAATAGCCTAACTGGCCATAATAAAACGAGTGTTATTGAAGATAAGCCTGAGTATTGTGTCTTATTAACTTTTCTGGCACCCTGAGCATAGAATGGAAGCTCTGCTGGCACAGTGCCTAAGGCATATGGCTGCTAACCAGAAGGCTAGCAGTTCAAACCTGCCAGCCACTCCTCAGAAGACTGGGTGATCTACTTTCATAGACATACCGCCTCAGAAACCCAAGGAGGGATCCCTATGAGTTGGAGCCAACTCCATGGCAAGTGAGTTTTTTTTTTTTTTTCTTCCCCTGCCCAGAATGCAAGCCAAATCTGATCCTGAAATGTTAAATAAAAAGATAAGCCGTTAAAAAATCTAATTCATTCTAGCTTGTTTTCTCGGGCATATTTCAGGTTTTTATATGCTAGAAATTGAGTGCACTTGGTAAACAGTGTTTAACATTAAACTGTAGCTAGTGAAACCAACTAATGTTGTTGTTGTTATGTGCCATCGAGTCATACCCAACTCACAGCGACCCCTCCTTGGGTTTCCAAGGTGGTATCACTACGGAAGTAGATTGCCCAACCTTCCCTCCGAGTAGTGGCTGCTGGGTTTGAACCTCCAGCCTTCTGGTTAGCAGTCAAGTACCTTAGCCACTATGCCACCAGAGCTCCTAAAACCAACTAAAGGATACAAGGATAAACCAGAGCAGTTTCATCTTGCTTTTAAGTAAGCAGAATTACAATATTCAACTTCGTAAAATTAAAGACACTACCTAGTCTAGTAAAAGAACTCAGTTAAAGATAGATATACTTTGCCTGTACTGACTGTAAGACATGCACAATGTATTAACATTAGAGGAAGTCATTTTCCCCAGAGACATTTAGGTTTCTGAAAACATGTGCTAGACCACTTCAACTCCTGGATGTTTTCTGAAAAGGAAGTGGCGCTTAATAGAAGAGCAGTAATGACCAAATGTGATGTTGGGAAAGTCCTAGAAACATTATAATTAGAAAAAACTACCACCAACAATCACTAAGAAAAACAAAAATCCCACCCAAGAATAGTCATTTGTTTTTATGTTGCAAAAGTGACCACCATCAAAGTTCTCCTTCTATATGGTTATTAGGCTACATGGTGTTGGTTCTCAGGGAATTAAGATCAATTAAATGCAAGTTAGGAAACTAATGATTCACATTTCATTAAAATTTTAAGTAATATTTCAAATATTGATATAAACAAATACCAGAGGAGTTTTTCCACTTTTCAAAACTACTAAAAACTCTAATACATTGACATAGGCAATAATTTCATCTCTAATCCAAATAATCTAAAATGATCTAATCACAAATGATGTAATATACTGAAGATTTTTAATACATATCTCAATTTTAATTTACCAAAAAGACAAAAGCTAGATTCTGTGCAACATTTTAGTAATAAAGTTGTTTCTCATTATTCACAGATTCCATATTTGTGAAACTGCCTGCTTACTAGAACCAGTTTGTAACGTGAAAAGCAATACTCAGCAGCCTTTTCACAGTCATTTGTGGGCATGCTACCGAGTGGTAAAGTTTCAATTGCCCAACACACATTTCCAGCTGAAGTCAAACAAGGCAATATTTTTGTTTCAGCTCTTGTCCTATTAAGAAGCATCCTTTTCTTGATCTATTTAGAATCACATATTTGTGGGGTTTTTGTTAGTGATTCCATTGTTTAAAATGTCCCCTAAGCACAGTCCTACAGTGCTACCTATAATGTGTCTTATGAAGAAAATATGTGTATTAGAAAAGCTTTGTTCAGGCATAAGTTATCTGCTGTTGCTGTGAGCTCAATGTTAACGAAATCAACAATATATACTAAATAAGGTGTCTTTAAACAGAAACACACATACAGCAAGGTTACTTATTGACAGACTGATGAAAATGTGACCAGAGGCTAGCAGGCACTTAGGTCAGTATTCACTAATTTAGGGTTTGTGGCTACTTTATAAAGAACTACCACAAATAATGAGAATCAACTGTATAAAATAAAACCACTTCCAAAATGGCTAGCTTACAAGTAAGTGTGGTAGTTAAGGCTGGTGTCAACTTGGCTGGGCCTGGTAGAGTGGCTGGGCAGCTGTAGGTAGTTATTTCCATGATGACACTGGTAATCAACTCCATGGTGGAAACTACTGAAGCAGCTGAGTAGCTGCTTTAGGGATGTGCTCTGCTTCCAGTGTGTAAGAAGCAGCTCTGAGGAAGGCGCTGAGCATTTTAGCACACTTGGGCTCTGCATATAGCCGAGTCTTCAGTCAGCAGCTTGCCATG
>NW_006921651.1:3532552-3542371 GCF_000298275.1 Orycteropus afer afer | reverse complement strand
TCGGAAGGAAGGTTGGGCAATCCTACTTCCGTAGTGATACTGCCTCGGAAACCCAAGGAGGGGTCGCTATGAGTCGGGGCAACTCGATGGCACATAACAACGACAACAACAACAACATTATTTTGTGGGGAAAATGCAAAAACTCTTTAATTTTAAAAAAGATCACTATGGAGGACAATTAAATTTACTTATCAAACTACATCTATTTTTTGTATTCCTTTAATCTTCAATTTTACACTTTTGATCCATTCACAAACTGTTAGATCCTTCAAGACTAAGTTAGTGGAGGCATATAGGTTAATCTTCGCTGACTTTGAGGTGCTCATTCCCTAATACACAGTATGTTGCGTATAAACAATCTGTTTGGAGGCCTGTAGGGTAATAAGGTAAATGCAAATTCTACATTTTCCAAGTTGTAAGAAGCAGCCCCTGAGTATTATTTGCCTCATGACTCAAGACAAGGAGAATTTCTCTGGCTTTTTTGATGAATGTTACCTTCCTTGGTTTGTATCAAAAACTTTTTAGCAAATGGACTCCTTTGATACCTCCTGTTATACTAAGAACTTCAGATAGATGCATCTGGTTTACACACTATGCTGTGAGTTCCACTCAGCTAATGTGCCATATTTAATTCATCACTGTTTCAAGGAGTGCTCTGACTTGTTTGAGATGTCTATAGCAACAGTACACCAATACTGCATAATACTTCTTACTTTAGATTGTTTATCCTCACCTCTTTATGCCTCTAATGCCAGTAAGTTTGGTGAGGATGTACCACTGCTGATAGAAACATGATCTGAGTGCCCTGGACTCTAGTCCAAGCAAACACACCATGTAAAAAATGTTCACTTAAATGTCAAGTGAGCTGAGCCAATTCCAACAACAATAAAACAAGATCAGAGTGCATCTACTATGCGTGACGGAATAGTGCTCAAAGGTCTGGAGATGCTTTGGCTGGTAGCTGATTACCAACACCAAGAGCTACTTTCTCTCTCTTTCCTGATACTCCTAACAGCACTGGACTTAAATCCCCCACACCTCAGGCTTAAAAAATGTTTGTTCTCTTCCCTCCTAACAATTTCTCTGAGAAACAGGAGAGAATGAACATTGGCCATATATCCACTAGTTCTGAAGTGGATCAGAAATAAGGAGCTTATGGCTGGACTTACTGAAATAGCTCATAAACTGAAAAGATGTCGGAGCTGAAAACAGTTAAAACATGCCCTTTTTGGATTTCTAAGCCAAAGAGTCACAGAAAAAATAAAAAGATGATTTCCTAAATGAACCACATTAGAATAGTATTTTATAAACTAAGAGTGACTATATTTATAGATGGCATTAAACAAGTATTAACAAATCCTTACATGCTCCTCAAAGATATGTTGCTCCCTTGGGGTTAAGACTTCCAAAAATTTAACAATTCTATATGCATAATTTTCATGTTAACTCCATGGAACTAACTGTATTTAGTGGAACTCGAGAGAAATATTTCCAACTAAAAGTTTTATTTCAGAAAAGCAAATAAATCCCCTTGTATCTATTAGAAGTATTAGAGTGATATGTATGTCATAAAGGAAATTTTAAAAAGGATCTTTTCTTTGAAATCTATTTCCTTCAGCTCAATCCTGCTAAGAAATAATCTTCTAATGCTTTATTTCCATGGAAACATACCTTTGATGCCAAAATACCTTGTGATTAAAAGCTGTCTAGAGAAGTTTTACTTTAGACCCAGTTCATGATCATTTGCAGTACTTAAAAAACAATTCAAAACCAAAGTGTTTAAATATTCCTCTGATACCTGCCTACCAGTCCAGGCTGTTCTACAGTATATAGGTGTGTAAGTGATGTTCTACTTATTCGTTAGATTTCTGCTTAAAGCCCAAACTTAGTGAACAGAATTAATAACTGGTATCACCTGTGAGAGGAAGAGACCTGCTCTCATTGCACTAATCAAGTTATATATATTATTTCACATTTAATCCTTGTACCAACAGTTGATCCCTCTTCTCCCCTGAGCATTTTCTTTCTTTCTTTCTTTTTAAGTTAAATGAAGAAACTGAGACTCGAGGAGGTTACATAACATGCTGGTAGCTAAGAGTTAGTACAAAGCAGAGCCAGGGTCCAAACCCAGGTTATCAAACTCTGAGGTTTTTGTTTTCCCTCCACACCACATAGCCTCTTGGGTATAAATAAAATCTCTTTCGAGACAGAAAGAAGATTCTGCTGGCTTTTTTTTTTTTTTTTTTTAAATAGCTTCTTATATCCAGATTACTCTCACTTAACAGCTGTTGGACATTTTCTTACAGAAACCATATTTTGGAAATTAGCTGCCTTATCAGATGGTGATCTGCAACAGTGAGGGGTGATATGAGTACTGTGTCACTCATTTAATCAGTAAAGAATTCCTCATCTGTAACTTCAGCAATAGACATTACTGTAAAACCTGAGAAAGCCAGAACCTGTGTAAGGTGGAAACCTGTCAGGCAAGGAAAACACAAATATTTTTCACTAATAAAGAGTGTAAGGAGCTCTGGTGGTACAGTGGTTAAATCATTCGGCTGCTAACCAAACGGTTGGTGATTCAAACTCACAGCCGCTCTGTGGGAAAAAGGTGAGGTAGTCTGTTTCTATAAAGATTTATGGCCTTGTAATTCCTATGAAGCAGTTCTACTCTGTCCTATGGGGTTCACTATGAGTCTGAATCGACGTGATGGCAGTGGGTAATAGAGAGCGAGAGAAAAGTTGTAAGACTATACCCTGTCAAAGGTGGGAAACTTGCAAGACCCAAAAAACTAGCAGTCCCACTGAGTTCCAGCTTTTAGGTTTCGCTGTGTAAAATCAAGTAACAGGATACAAGAGTAATGGAAACCATAGGTCTGATTTTTCCATTTGACACCTGAAAAAATGAATTAGCACTAAATAGCTTGAAAAATACAGATTATTCCTTTGTTTTTCATTTTTACTCTCCTGTCCTCTGTTAAAGCCACTCCTCGGAAATAGTGATACAGCCTCGGAAAACCAAGGAGCGGTCGCTATGTGTCAGATCTGACGTGATGGCAGTGAGTTTGGGCTTGTTTTGGTCCTCTGTTAAAGGACTTCTGATGGTGCACTGGGTAAGACATTTGGCTGCTATCCAGAAGGTCAATGGTTCAAATCCACTAGCTGCTCTATGGGAGAGAGATGCAGCAATCTACTATAAAAATCTACAGCCTTGGTAACCTTATAGGGGTCACTATGAGTCAGAGTTGACTCAATGGCAGTGGGTTTGGTTTTGGGTTCTCTGTCAGGAACAGTACATTCAGCAACATTTTAATACTCTGCAAATAAATCCAAAGAAACAAAATTCACAAATAGTATATACTGATCACCCTCATTCTGTGGACAAGGAGCAGTTGAATTAAAGACTCTTTGCTATTTCTAGGTCTAAAGATCTAATCTTAGGTTGACTTTCAAAGTATTTTTTGGCTTCTTTTATCCTGGGAATGTTTCAGTCTGACCCATCTGTCTGTCTTACATTCTCAGATTACTCTCAGATAAGGACCGCAAACACAAAAACTAGGGTCTAGTGCCTAAGGCATTTGACTGCTAATGAGAAGGCTGGCAGTTCAAACCCACCAGCTACTCCTCGAAAGGAAAGTTGGGCAATCTACCTCCATAGAAATACCACCTTGGAAGCCCAAGGAGTCGTCGCTATGAGTGGGAGCCAACTCAACAGCAGTGCGTTGCATTGTGTTAGAAAGGATACACATTAGGGCAACTTAAGGGAGGGGAAAAAAAACTCACTGTATCCAACAGGTCTAGCTAAGGAAAAAAGAAGCCTCAAAAAAAAAAAAAAAAAAAGAGAAGAGCATTCACAGAGGAAGCCAAAACGCAAAAGACCAGACAGATTCTGACTTCCATTATGTGCAAAGAGCATTGCTGACCTGATATGAAGTAAGAGAGGAACATAAGTAAGCCTGATAGGTAACATTTTATATAAACTATAGTTTACCTGTTGTTGTTGTTAACAACAACTTCTTTTTTCTTTAACTAGACCTGTTGGATACAGTGAGTTGTTTTTCCCCTCCCTTAACTTGCCCTAATGTGTATCCTTTCTAACACAATGCAATGCACTGCTGTTGAGTTGGATCCCACTCATAAAGACTCCTCCTTGGGCTTCCAAGGATAGTTTACCTAGAATCCATTAAAAAAAAAAAAAAAAAGTTAATACATGCCTTGTTGTTGTTGTTATGTACCGTCAAGTTGGACCCGACTCATAGCGACCCCTCCTTGGGTTTCCGAGGCAGTATCACTATGGGAATAGATTGCCCCATCTTCCTTCTGAGGAGTGGCTGGTAGGTTTGAACCACCAGCCTTCTGGTTAGCAGTCAAGTGCCTTAGGCACTATGCTACCAGAGCTCCCAATACATGGCTTAGTATTACCTAAACTCTAAATACTGACTTTAAAAAAAAAGTATTGTGGTAAAATAAACATAACAAAAAATTTCACATGTTAACCATTTTTAAGTGTACAATTCACTGACATTAAGGATTTTCACAATAATGTGCAACCATCACCACCGTCTACTTCCAGAACTTTTTTATCACCCCCAACACAAACTCTGTACCGTTAAGCAATAACTACCCATCCTCCCTTCCCCACAGTCCTGGTAACCCTACTTTACTTTGTCTTTATGAATTTGCCTATTCCAGACATTTTCAAATAAGTAGATCATATTTGTCTCTTTGTGTTTGGCTTATTTAACTTAGCATAACATTTTCAAGGTTCATCCACATTATAGCCTGTATCAAAATGCCATTTCTTTTATGGATGAAAAATATTCCATTTTATGTATATACCACATTTTGTTTATCTATTCATTTGTTGATGGACACTTAGGCTGTTACCACCTTTTAGATATCATAAATAATGAGGCTATGAACATTAGTGTACAAGTATCCGTTTTGAGTCCGTTTTTAAATCTTAGGATCCCTGGTGGCACAGTGATTAAGTGCTTGGATGCTAACTGAAAGGTTAGCAGTTCGAACCCACCACTTGCTCCACAGGGGAACAATGCGACAATTGGCTTCCATAAAGATTTACAGCCTTGGAAACCCTATGGGGCAGTTCTACTCTGCCCTATAGGGTTGTTATGAATCAAAATTTGACTCAGTGGCAATGAGCTTGATTTTGGTTTTTAAACCTTTGGGTATATACCTAAGAGTAGAATGCTCAGTCACATGATAATTCTATGTTTAACTTTCTAAGGCACTGCCAAACTGTTTTCCATAGCAGCTGCACCATTTTGCTACAGTCCCATCAGTAGACAGGTGTTGCAATTTCTCCACTTCCTCACCAACACTTGTTATTTCCTACTTTTTGTCATAAAAGCCTTCCTAGTGGGTAGAAGTGGTGTTTCACTGTAGTTTGATTTGCATTTCCCTAATGTCTAATGATATTGAGCAACTTTTTACGTGCTTTACTGGTCATTTGTTTATCATCTTTGAAGATATGTTCAAGTTCTCTGTACATTTTTTAATTGCATTGTCGTTTGCTGTCAAGTGGTAGGAGTTATTTTATCTTCTGGATACTAAACCTTAGCAGGTATATAATTTACAAATATTTCCTCCCACTTTATAGGCAGTCTTTTCACTCTCCTGATAGTGTACTTAACATTTTTAACTTTAAAGTCCAATTTATCTTTTTTTTTTTTTTCATTTGCTGCCTGTGCTTTTTGTATCATAATTAAGAAACGTTTCCAAATCCAAAGTCATGTAGATATGCCTACATGTTTTCCTCTAAGAGATTTAGCTGTTTAATTTAGGTCTTTGTCTATTCTGAGTTAATTTTTGTAATAGTGTAAGTTAAGGGTCCAAGTTCATTCCTTTGCATGTGGCCATCCAGTTTTCCCAGCACTATTTGCTGAAGATACTACTCTATCCCCCATTGAATGGACTTGCCACCCCTGTCAAAAACCAAATGACCACAGATGTGAGGGCTTATTTTGGGGACCTCAATTCTATCCCATTAGTCTGAATACTATTCTTATGCCAGTACCACACTGATTACTGTAGCTTTGTTTTAAGTTTTGGAACCTTGTTCTACTATCTGTACAAACTCATGAGCTAACTTTCAAGGATAGCTGGTGTTTTACATATTTGCAAATCTCAATGGAAGCAGCTTGATAACAAGAGCTTCTGGCAGTAAGTGTGATTCAACAAGTGTCTATGAATTGCCTACTTGGGCCCACTGTGCTATACCCAAAGCCGCAGTTCTTAAGCAATCAGAAAATGTTACTCACCTGCGAGTGTATAATCCATATCAAACCCAAAACACTTAATTTTTTCCATGGCTAAACTTCGGTTCACAAACACCCTGTAGAAAGGAGTACAAAGTAATTTATTAATTAACACAAACAAAAAAATTCTAAAGTATAATAAAGGTTATTTGGCTATTTTTATAGATATTCTTATTTAAAAGTACCAATAATTAGGACCATAATAAAAATTATTCAAGTCCTTCTTAAGCCATAAATGAAATTAGGTATTATATGAAAATATGTGAATTTGTTTCTTGTATCCCAGTATTAACAACGCCATGTACTCCTTTTCAAAATCTGACCTCATAAAATAAGCTTATTCATGCGATTTATTGTTCATTATTGGCACTGGGCAAATCTGCTGCAAAAGACCTCTTTAAAGTGCTGAAGAGCAAAGATGTCTCTCTGAAGACTAAGGTGCACCTAACCCAAGCCTTGGTGTTTTCGATCGCCTCATATGTATGTGAGAGCTGGACAATGAATGAGGAAGACCCAAGAGTTAATGCTTTTGAGTTGTGGTGCTGGAGAAGAACAGTGAAAGTACCATGGACTGCCAGAAGAACTAACAGATCTGTCCTGGAAGAAGTGCAGCTAGAATACTCCTTGGAAGCAAGAAAGGCCAGATTTCACCTCACCTACTTTGGTAACATTGTCAGAAGGCACCATTCCCTGGAGAAGGAGATCATGCTTGGCAAAGTGGAGGGTCAGTGAAAAAGGGGAAGGAAGAAGGCCCTCAAGGAGATGGATTGACACAGTGGCTGCAACAATGGGCTCAGGAATAGCAAGGATTGTGAGGCTGGCCCAGGACTGGGCAGTGTTTCATTCTGTTGTACATGGTGTCACTATGAGCTGGAGCTGACTCAACGGCACATAACAACAACAACATTGTTTATTCACTTATTCATTTATAATTCATTTAATAAAGAAAATGAAGTTCATTAAAAGTCCACCACATGCCAGATATTAAAGACATAAAGTCAAAAAAAGATTCAAACAAATATTTACCAAGTAACTACTATATTAGAGCTTAAATTCTAAAGCACTTGGTTTGTGGAAGGCTGCAGTCTACAACAGGATCCCTAACTCTATTTGAATCTTGACGTAAGTTCAGACTGCATTTGAGTTCTTTCTGACCATTAAATCAACACTGTGGCTATGCACAGACAAACCCAGGACAAACCTTAGGAGGGACAGTTTGCCCTCACGAAGAGTGGGTTTGAAAACCGATTATGCACACACAAGAACTAGAGTACTTGCTTGAGTGTGTCCTTAATGGTCTGCAGAAAACAGCCACAGGTTATTTAAGTTAACGGTTGGGGTCCTGGTATTGTCTTGTAGTCACCTTGTGGCTATGACTCAGGACTGCATGGTTATGAGTCATACCCAGACCAACAAATAGCCAGGTGGTCAGGCCCAGAACCAATCCTACAACTCTTTTTAATCTTCAATTATGATTATCTCAATCATGGTCCTTTCCCCACTTCTGTAGTTCTGCCTGCGACAGTGATGAACTGATCTGCCATCAAACATGATTTTGTGATGGCTGCCTTTGTTTTCAAGCATACATAATTAGCTCTATGGCTATGACTCAGCTGACTCCATTTGGCTTTCTGTACTGTGCACATGCTGATGGTTTCCCTCACCCTGGATGATTGTCTTCGCCTTCTCTCAAGCTTAATAAAAGGGTCTCTATAGAACAAGTTTGAATCTGGGGTCTTTTTTGCCCCTAACACACTGTATGACAGATTCAGCAATACTGCAATATGATGGTGAACAAAAGAGTACCTGCCCTCATAGAACTTATAGTCTACCTTAATATCTATGTCCTTGAGGAACTCACCCTATAAGATAGACCTTAACAGCAATTCAGTGAGTGCTATGAAATAACAGAGAGAAGCATCAGTTGTTGAGGAAGGTCAGGAAGAGATATCTGAGCTGAACCTTAAACAATCAGCAGAACTTTTCCAGTGGGACAAACAAGAAAGGTGATACTTTCAGAGGACCACAGCAAGGTCATGGTTTACAGGAACTACAATTAGTTTATTGTGACTAGAGTTGAGGAATCTCCTTAGGTCTGGTTTTCCTGTCAGTTTTTGCAAAAGGTTTTGAAGAGGAGCAGGGGAGGAGAGAGATAAGAGCTATGAAGCTAAAAAAGTTAGCAGAGGTCAAAATCATGAAGACTTCATATGCCACATTGGGGAGTCTGGACTTTATAAACCAGGCAAGAACAAGTAATCAGATTATAAGGAGGCAATGAAATATCAAATTCAAATGTAAAAAAAAAAAATCACTATGGAGACATTGGGAAAACTGAACATGTCCTGTTATTGCTGTTGCTAGGTGCCATCGAGTCAGGTCAGACTCCTAGCAACCCTATGCGTAACAGAATGAAATGCTGCCTGACCCAGCATCATCCTCACAATCTTTCCTATGCTTGACCTCATCGCTGTAGCCTCTGTGTCAATCCATCTTGTTGAGGGTCTTCCCCTCCTTCACTGACCCTCTAACTTTACCAAGGATGGTATCCTGTTCCAGGGATTGGTCCCTTTTGACAACATGACCAAAGTACGTGAAGCAAAGTCTAGCCATTCCCACTTCTAAGGAGCATTCCAGCTGTACTTCTTCTAAGACAGATTTCATTCTTCTGGCAGTCCATGGTATTTTCAATATTTGCCAACACCACAACTCAAATGCATCAATTTTTTTTTTTGGTCTTCCTTATTCATTAGACATCTTTCAAATGTATATGAGGCTATTGAAAATACCATGGCTTGGATCAGGCACATAAGTCCTCAAAGTGACATCTTTGCTCTGTATCACTTTAAAGAGATCTTTTGCAGCAGATGTGCCCAGCCCAATACATCCTCTGATTTCTTGACTGCTGCTTCATGAGCAATGATTGTAGATTCAAGTAAAATGAAATTCCCAACAACTTTAATCTTTTCTCCATTTGTCCTGATGTTGCTTACTGGTCCAGTTGTGAGGATTTTTGTTTTCTTTATGTTGAGGTATAATCTATACTGAAAGCTGTAGTCTTTGATTTCATCAATAAGTGCTTCAAGTATTCTTCACTTTCAGCAAGGAAGCATCTATATATCACAGGTTGCTAATGAGTCTTCCTCCAATCTTGATGCCATATTCTTCTTCATATAGTTCAGCTTCTCAGACTGAATAAATATGGTGAAAAGACACAATCCTGACACATACCTTTCCTGATTTAAAAACATGCAATATCCCCTTGTTCTGTATGAACAACTCAACTGCCTGGAGGTCTATGTAGGTTCCTCATGAGCACAATTAAGTGTTCTGGAATGCCTATTCTTCACAATGTTATCCATAATCTGTTACTACCCACAGAGTCAAATGCCTCTGCATACTCAAAAACAGAAGTAAGGAGGTTCCGGCAAGATGGCGGACTAGGCAGAAGGATTGCACAGACCCTCTTCAACAAAGAAAAGGGAAACCAATTAACACAGACACAGAAGATAATCGTGGAACCCTGAGCCTTGAAGGGAAGGAT
>NW_006921651.1:3519058-3524782 GCF_000298275.1 Orycteropus afer afer | reverse complement strand
CTATCTTCTAGTTGGCCAGATAGCAGTTTTCCAAATATCCTGGCATAAAAAAGTGAGTGCCTCCAGCACTGCGTTCATTTGTTGAAACATCTCAATTGGTATTCTATCAATTCCTGGCATCTTGTTTTGTCTTTTACCAATTCCTTCAGTGCAGCTTGGATATCGTCCTTCAATATCATCGGTTCTTAATTATTTGCTACCTCCTGAAACAGTTCAACATTGACCAATTCTCTTTCTGGCACAGTGACTCTGTATACTCCTTCCATCTTCTTTTGATGCATCCTGCATCGTTCAGTATTTTGCCCACAGAATCTGTCAATATTGCAATTTTTTTTTTCTTCCAGTTCTTTTAGCTTAAGAAATGCTGAGCACATTCTTCCCTTTTGGTTTTTTAACTCCAGGTCTTCACACATGTCCTAGGATGGTGGTCTTTTGGGATAAGTTTTAATCATTCATGAAAATAAAGATATCCTTCCTACCCGATCCACAGCTTGATAACCAGAACTACAATGGGTCTTTAGCCTTATTATCAAACCTTTTCTTTGCCTGTGTTTCATCAGTAACTATGAAAAATGAGAAGAATATAAATCAGTAGATCTCAAGCTTTGGTGTGCTTCAGAATCACGATAACCTAGGAAACTTGTTGAAAATAAAGATACCTGGGCTCGGCTCCCCCATTAATGATCAAGGTCAAAAGAAGAGTGATTGCCTTACAGCATACAGAAGACACTATTGGGATGCATGGAGAAAATATCAGCTCTTCCATTGATATTTATTTAATCATTTAAAAAAAGTTTAATTTGTGTATCCACCACCCATCTGTCAGTCTGTCATAATATGGTGGCTTATATGTTGCTATAATGTTGGAAGCTATACCATCAGTATTTAAAATACCAGCAGGGTCACCCACGCTCGGCAGGTTTCAGCACAGCTTCCAGACTAAGGCTACAGGGAAAGGCCTGGCCATCTAATTCTGAAAATCAGTCCATGAAAACCTTATGGATAACAATGGAACACTGTCTGATACAGTGCTGGAAGATGAGCACCTCAGATTGGAAAGCACGCAAAGATGCCAACAATTATGCAGATAGCATAGTAACAGGCAGTGTTTTTTCTGTTTATACATAAGATGGCCATGAGTCAGAGCTAATGGTTGTGATTAACAGTGACCCTATGTACAACAGAACCATTAGCTCTATAAAACTTCTAGTTCCTGAGAGATATTATATTTATACTTTCTTTTCCTAAGAAAATCTAGTCTTTCGGATAATCAGTATTTTGTGTTGAGTTAATATGTATTGCAAGGAGAAGAAAAGAGTAGCAACAGATATAGATGAAAGACACAATAAACTAGAGAATAAATTACATCCACCACCACTTTCTTCTTTTTATAAACACCCTGAAGTCCAAATGTATCATCACCATGCCCATTCCACTTCATCTTACTTCTACTGATAAGTAAGTCTATTTCACTATCACCTCTTTTCTCAGTTACACAAATCCAGTTGGAAGCAAGGATGAAAGATACAAAGTAACAGCTCTAACCACTAGAAACACTCAATGTTACCAGTGAAGCCCAGGTTTTTCTAACAGATTCTTAATTCAGGCTAGGGGGCCAACTGGATCTTTATGAAAGCCCGAACAGCTGACATGCCTTAAATACTCTATATGGGGACACCGGCAGAAATGAATTAGGAAAGATTTTTCTTCCCTGTGCTATAATCCAGGAGACAAATATGTGGAATCACATAATATAAGAAATCACTTTGATTCTGATAGAAGAAAGATGCTAACTGGTTTCAGGCACAATTAAAATCGCAGTTTAAAAGGAGACTTTCTTAATGTCTCTCAATCATAGTTAAGGATAGAAAGAAACTATCAACAGACGCAGTAAGGCAGTTTACCTGTTTCTCTCTTGACTAGAAGAGAAACTAAACCTATACTGACATAAAAATTTATCAGATCATTTTTCAGGGATATAAAGATCACAAGTGCACCTTTATTAACCATATATGCTCTGGGAAGGATGTATGTCAAGAACACGAAGTTCTGTTTTTGCAGAAATAATCACTGCTAACCATCCCTAAGCCATTCGACTGCTAACCAGAAGTCTGCTGGTTCAAACCCACTAGCCACTCCTCAGAAGGAATACTGGGCAATCCACTTCTGTAGTGATACTGCCTTGGAAACCCAGGGAGGGTCGCTATGGGTCCGATCCGACTCGAGGGCACTGAGTTTGGTTTTGGTCTGAACCATCCATCAAATTATACTCTTTCCTCTCTAACTAGTCACTTTAACTATTCAGTGACGTAATTACTGAATGCCAAGCACAAAGCATTTTGTGACATGTATCTTTAGAAGCCGTCCTCCAAGGAAAGCTAGGAAAGACTGCATAGGTACATCAAATTAGGAAATAACAGTTTTTCCTATGAAGATTTTCCACTAAATATCCTTTATCTTTTCATTTTTTGTTCAAATAAGTAACCTCGCCTATAGAAGCAATTCCTGAACTTATAAAAGAAATAATCATTCCTGTCTCTTCCTCTGATTTCTACTATGATGTTTATGAAACAAAAATAAAAACTTCATGTATATTCTCCTTTCTCCTTTTCTTTCTCTCAGCTATGCTATGAAACATGGGAGGAGGGTGTTAAGGGAATTAAATCAATGTATTCTGCAAATATCCAAAGTGCATAAGCAAAGCGATAATGATAAAATGGAACAGCTGTGTTACCAAAAACTGAAGGAAGCCCAAACTATATATACTAAGTTTATAATAAACATCCAAATGCTGAAAGTATGCACTGACTTCAGCAGAGAGAACCTTGAACCAGAAATACCATGTGTTTCCAGGATACAGTCATCTTGGCTTGGAGCTAATGATTATTCTTAATTGAAGTTGCAACAAAAGGAAATGTTTGGATACTCTATCAACTAAAGCCAAGCAACTGGCTCAATACCCACCATATATTTTAAAACAAAAAGATTATTACTGCTTGAGGAATTGTACAACATCTATTGGTCCTAGGACCTTGCTTGTATCTTTGCCAATGTTGGTTTATTTGGGCCACTTTTCTAAATTATTAACCAATGGAACATACTCCACCCTATCTTCAAGGGCTTAACTATACCCGTGAGATTAACTTTTCAAAGTTTGCTTTTTTAAAAAAGCACAAACTCGCCACCCTAGAAAGCATGACCAAACTAAGCATCCAACCTTAAAACACAATCAAGCCAGCAATTCTCACACTCTTAGCCATTTACAAGATACAGATTTGAGCATTAACAAGAGAAGAAAAAATCCTTAGGAGGCAGGCAGAAGACACTACGAAACCAGGCACAGAGTTAAACAGACAAATGTAGCAGCTTCTACTATCACATCCCAGTGCAGTAAGGCATGAAATTGAAGAAATACAGATACTAGCCACAAAAATAAAACCATTAATATAATGTACTTCAAGAATAGGGATCTAATATTCCCATACTTAAGGAACACAAACATGGAATCTACTAAATTTGAAATTTTTAAAGGAGCAAACTCTTAATGATTTTGAGCATTAATTACCTCATCTGTCGCTGGTTGCCGTTTCGCAAAGTGTGAAATTATCTGAGTCAATTAGTTCTTGAAGTCACATAACAAAATTCTTCTCAAAGTCCCTAGTATAACTTTTTTTTTCTTTTTTGTGATTTTGACCTAACTTCAAAAAGAGTATTTATTCTGAACCAGGTCCCTCAACAGCATGTATCTTCTGAGTCAGTGCTGGAGAAAACACCTCTGTGTCTAATTTAACTTGTCACTGGATATCACTGTTGCCCCACACAAATCCATTCGGAATAAAGTTTCTTTGGCCATGGTGAACTTATCCCTGACTCCTCCCCCTGCCTAAGAGTCACAATTTCCTGGCCACACGCCCAACAACAGTTATTGCAACAACAAATGAGAGTAAGAACACAAGCATAAAATCTTCTTGGGCATTTGTTTTGGTTATAGGTTTGTGTAATTATACACTCAAAGTTTACTATAATCAAAGACAAGAAAAAGTTACAGGTGCTTTTTGAGGAGATAAACTGAAATTATGAACCAGAAGATATATGTGTGTGTGTATTTAATTAAAAAATGCTACAAGAATTTTTGTTGAAAACCTAATTTAGCACTTTTCTCCCTCAAACAATCTCCTTTCTATTTTGGCTACTGGCCCTCCTATTTTACCATTCGAGTTAAAATCTAGTTATCTTTTGATTCTTTTCTCTCCCTGAAATTCACACGGAATAATCTTTTGTGCCTTCATTTAAATTTCCTTATGTCTCGGGAATCCAGATCTTCTCCTCCACTCACACTGCCAACAACCTGTCCAGGGCCTCATTAACTTGCCAGCACTCATCTCCCAATTGCTTTCTCCACACATTAATGACAAATTAATTGCTCTAAAGTAGTGCTATTCCAAGCACAGTCCACAGACCAATGGCGTCTGTAAACATCTGTTATTGATCCATGACAAGATACACACAGAAATTATGTTTAGAAGCTTCCAGGGCAACTTGAAAGAGAAATTTTGTATTTGTTGAATGTAATATTAAATAATATAGGCTCATATTTAATATGTGTCTTCATTTTCCTAGTACTTTTTTTATTATTATATTTTATAGAAGCATCAATTTGAAACATTAAAAATTAAAAAAAAAAAAGGTCTTTCATCATACATAATTGAGAAGCATTGTTCTAAGCCCCGCTCCAATCATGTTATTCTCCTACTTAAGAACCTATAGTCATTGTTCATCACCTACCCAAATATATTCTTAGTTCATCAAGGAGTTGAAAATCTTTCACCATTTTGCCAAAATCAGTTTTATATTATGTTACTCTACATTGTGCACCTGTTGTTCTAACATCAAAGTGAACTTCTGGTCTCTTCTAACACCCTGAGACAATCTTTAAACCTTACACTAAAAATGTCTTCTTAAAACCAAACAATAGTTTAGCTTAGCTAGTAAAATATGTCTGCTTTGAGCATCATGTTTTTTTAAGAACTGCCTATACGGGGATCAAATTGAAAACAACAACAACAAAGTAAAAACAAAACTCACTGCCATTGTGTCAATTCTAACTCACAGCAACCCCCTCGGGAAAATAAATTTATGTTAATGGGGGAGGAGCAATTCCAAAAGGGAGAGTAAGAATGGTTATACCACTCAAAGAACATAATCAATGTCACTATTAGCACATGTATAAACTGCTGAACTAGTGTAAACTTTGCTGTGTATATTCTCAACAACAACAAAATAAATAAAATTACACACACTCACTCACTCTCTTGGCTATTTCCTGAGCCTGCCCTGAGGTTTCCATTATACTGTCCCCTACGCCTAAAACATCCTCCTCAGTTATCTTTATTGCATTTTCAAGGCCCCTCAGCTCAAGTGATTTCTTCAAGAAACTATTCTGGCTATTCCACAGAACTATGTGACACTAATGTCTCTGAGGCTCAGATTACTTTTTTATATAATGAAAGGAATTTTAGTAATAACTAAAATGTTATAACGTGATTCAAATGAGAAGTCTAAATATTCATAATCTCTTATTTTGGCACTTAACATATTTTGTCATATACATAAAATATATGAGTAGTTCTTTTATTCTTTATAGGATTATAAGGTTTGAGGAAGGAGCTCTGGTAGCGTAGTGCCTAAGGCACTTGACTGCTAACCAGAAGGCTGGCGGTTCAA
>NW_006921651.1:3499717-3518958 GCF_000298275.1 Orycteropus afer afer | reverse complement strand
GAAGGAAGATGGGGCAATCTACTTCCGTAGTGATACTGCCTCGGAAACCCAAGGAGGGGTCGCTATGAGTCAGGTCCAACTTGACAGCACATAACAACACAACAACAAGGTCTGAGGACAGGGATTTACAGCTTTCCCAGCACCTAGCATTGGGCCTTGTAACTAGCAGACACTATATTTAATTGAACTAAAAACTAAACTAAAAACTTAATGACATTAATGGTTGCCAGAAGCCATAGGGAAGAGAGAATGGGAAGTTTTTACTAATGGCTACAGGGTTTTTTTCTGAGATAATGAAAATATTCTAAAATTAGACAATTGTACTAGTTGCACATGTATCTGTGAATATACTAAAAATTACTTAACTGTACACTTAAAAGGGTGAATTCATTGGTATGTGAAGTTGTCTCACCATAAAGCTTTTATTTAAAAAAAAAAAAAAAAAAAAACTTAATGGCAACAAGATGTCTTTCAGTAAAGAATATAATTCTCCACTCCCAATGAGTCAATTCCAACTCATAAGGACCCTAAAGGACAGAACAGAACTGCCCACAGGGTTTCCAGGCTGTAAATCTTTACAGAAGCAGATTGCTGCGTTTCTCTCACAGAGCGGCTGGTGGGCTCAAACTGCTGACCTTGGGATTAGAAGCCAGGTGCTTAGCCGCTGTGCCACCAGAGCTCCTAAAGTATGCTCAGTGATCTAAAATATTACAGAAAAGAATTTCTAACTTAGAAACGAAGTCTTAAAATTGAAATGTCATGGATATACAGACACAACAAGAAATATTTTGTACTAAATTATAAAATCAAAAGTCATTTAGTAACATTACTTATTGTTTTCACACATTCTAGCCAACTACTCTTTCCTAATTCGTCTTAACATTTTCTCTCAGGAACATCCTCAGGAGGGGTATGTTTTGTTTATCAGATTGTGTGAGAACAGCCTGTTCTCAAAGTCTGAACCCCAGACATGTTATCACTTATAACATGAAACATGAATTAATAATATTAATCATTCTCAAATAATACAAAAAAGGGAATATGAAGATATACACAGAACAAAATTAAAGATGATTAAAATTTAAGATGTTACCAATATTAAGACTCACCTATATTATATACCACTAAGAAAGAGAGGGGGTGGAATGCCCCAAAAATAGAGTCTAATGCAAGACTCCACATAAAGCTAGGCTATCAAAGGATTATACCTATAAGGATAAAGGAGACATCAATCTATTACAGAGAAGGAGTCCCCCAGGAAATCGGCACATCTTAGCCATGACACTGAGTCCAGGAACAGAGAGAAAACCGGCCCCTGAGGGAAAGAATTTGAACACGCCAGTCATAAGATCTGTGGTCTGAATTTACACTATCAGCATGGTAGATATTGCCCTCAGTTGACTGACAAAAGCTAATCCTCTCTGGGAGAACTCAATTTAATTTTAACTAGCTTACTGCTAGATGCAGCTCAACTTTGTTGTTGTTGTTGTTATGTGCCGTCGAGTCGGCCCCAACTCATAGCGACCCCTCCTTGGGTTTCCGAGGCAGTATCACTACGGAAGTAGGATTGCCCAACCTTCCTTCCGAGGAGTGGCTGGTGGGTTTGAACCGCCAGCCTTCTGGTTAGCAGTTAAGTGCTTTAGCCACTATGCTACCAGAGAGATGTTTAAACATGGGACAGTGTACATCTTAATAGTGATAAAATTGTAAGAATGTTGAGGATACTGCCTTCTATCCTCCCATTTAAGATTTTAAAGCACATTTTAAGGAGATTCATCAAAAATGTTTAAGAAAGAGACACTAAAATATTATTCCTCTCCAGTCTCAAATGAAGAAACTAAGGTAATGAGGGCAGGATTGTGGGTGTAAAACAAGTAACTAACAAATGACGAGGAGTACACGAATTAAGGGAGAAAACAGACGATGTCGGTACTTCTGATGGTAAGTTTACCATTCTAGTATCTTGGTATGATTAAGTGCAGGATTTCCCAATCCCCCTTTCCCCATTTTCCTCTATACTCCTTTTCTTATGATCTCCTTTTTTTAAGACTAAAGAAGGGTGATATAGAAGACAGTAGATGAAATACAGCAAAAGCTCAGAGTTGAAGTTATGGATAGAAATTAGAGAAGAACCCATGCTAGCGTTAGGCCAAATTAACAAATAGATGGCTCTTAGAATGAAAAAGAGAGGTCAAAACCAAGAACTGAAAAGAAAAGCAAGTAATAAAACTCATTTTTGGCTTCTTATCTAAAAGACAGTAGCTCCAGTAATAAAAGGTATTCTGAAAGCCCTAAAGGATTAGTTCAACGACACCGAAAGGAGTATGCACTTTTCCTGAATTACACAGCCTAGGACCCTTTTATTTTCCCAAAGATGTTCTTTACATATGGATAAATAATAACCTTTTCATTTACAAAATTTTCAATAAGTCGAGGAGCTTCAAGTCTCATTCTCCCTCAACCTCACTGTGGAATAATTTACTTAAAATAAAATTCACCAAGTGTAAAGTTTAGTGATTTAACAACTACCACAATCAAGATGTACACTATTTCCTTCACCCCCCGATATTCCGTAGTCTCATTGGCAATACCCTCTCCAGCCCCAAACAACCACTGATCTGTGTTTTATGCCACTGTAGTTTTTTATGTAAATGGAATCAAACATTATGTAGTTTGTGTCTGGCTTCTTTTACTTAGCATAATACTTCTGATTCATCTATGTTGTTGCATTTATCATAATTAGTTCTTTTTATTCCTGAATAGTTCCATTAAATGGACTTATCACAATTTGTTTATCCATTCTTCAGTTAAGGGATGGTGGGCTGTTTAGTTTTTGGCTATTATAAATAACACTGCTATAAGCAGTCACATACAAATATGCATGCACATATGTTTTCATTTCTCTTGGGTAAACACCTAGGACTGGAATGGTAGGTCATATGTTAAGTATGTTTAACTACCACATTTTTACAGAAATAAGGTATGTTGTAAGTATTTTGCTAACCACTTCCTTCCCCCAAGGTATTTTCGAAAGCATGCTATGTTAATTTTTTTTACACATTGCTGAAAAGAATTAGCACAGCATGTTTACGAAAATACTTTGGGGGGAGGGTACAGTGGTAAAAAAAAAAACAAAAAACTTGTAACACACATGCTATTTGAGTAAAAATACGGTAACCAAAGTATTTTTTCAATTTTGCATCCTCATCAGCAAGGCATGAGAGTTCCAGTTGTTCCACTTTGTCAGTGGTTTTGACTTTAGTCATTCTAGTGGGTGTGCAGTGAAATTACTATGATTTTAATTCATATTTCCTTAATGATGAACGATGTTGAGTATCTTTTCAAGTGCTTATTTGCCATATCTTTTATGAAGTATCCAAATATTTTTCCGAGTTTTAAATGGGATTGTTGTACAAGTTACTTCTCAGATACATAAGTATTGTGAATATATGTATTCTCCCAGTCTGTGGCTTGCCTTTTCAATTTCTTAACAACGTCTTTCAAAACCTAGCGGTTTTTTTTTAAAAAAAGTTTGATGAAACCCAATTTATCAATTTTTTCCTTTATGTTTCAGTTTCTTGCATTTTATACACGCCTTTACCTGATTAAAGGTCACAAAGATTTTCTATTACATTTTAGATTTAACTTTTATGTTTAGGTCTATGATCCATTTATTAACCTTTTATGTTTTGGTCTACAATGCATTATTTTTTGTATATGGTGTGAGGTAAGGGTCAAGATTCATTTTTTTTCCATATCAATATCCAGATTTTCCAGCACATCTGTTAACAAAAGACTGTCCTTTTAAAACTGAATTACATTGGCCTAATTACTGAAAGCCAGTTGATACTGCTGAAAATCAGTCAATATATGTATGAACTTATCCTTACACTAACACAACACTGTCTCAATTTTTATAAATTTACAGTAAGTCTCAAGGATAATTTTTGGTAGTTTAACTTTATTAGGGAAATATTTCATAGATATCAAATGGTAACAGACTGTACTAAGTGTCAAAATATCACACATATGAATACTGAATATGAAAATTCTTTTCATCCCAAAACACAAAACTTATCCATTTATTTTTAAAGATAGCAACAGAGAGTAAGAGCGAATTGACTACAGAAGTCAAAAGCTAATTGACTTCATTTATATGATTCACATACTTCAACTGCACTTGCTCACTACCTATTCAGACAGCACTGGCACTGCCCCAGGGCCCCCTAGAGATAAACCTAAAAGAAATTCCAGTTCCTATAGTGCTCTTTGGCTTACATAAGGCCTTCTGACTTTCTTTTCTAACTAACTGAGTCTACCATATCCTTTAGCATAAAAGAAAAACCAAACTCACTGTCATCGAGTCAGATCCAACTCATAGTGACCCTGCCTTGGGTCTCTGAGGTAGTAAGACTACGGAAGCAGATTGCCCAGTCTTCCTTCCGAGGAGTGGCTAGTGGGTTTGAACCACCAGCCTTCTGGTTAGCAAATGCCTTAGGCACAATACCACGTGGCAGAGCTCCCTCCTTTACCACAGGAGAAAAATTAATACTAATTACTTCCCAAGAATTTTGACTACATCTAAAAAAAGTTCTTCTTGAAATCTACCAGCTTTATAAACAAAACTGACAAATATACCAGCATCTATGATAATCCTCACCACAAAAATGTTGTTTAACAACTGCAGATTTGTAGCCAGTGCTGGAAGGAAAGAAAACATACAAATCTAAAAAGATAGTCCTCTCATGAGAAATCTGCAAAGGAAATTAGGGAAACAATTCCATTTACAATAGTATGTAAGAGAATAAAATATCTAGGAATAAATCTAACCAGGGACGTGAAGAACTTACATAATGAAAACTATAATACACTGCTGAGAAAGATTAAGGAAAACTTTAATAAATGGAAAGATGTTCAATGTTCATGGATCAGAACACTTAATATAGTTAAGATATCAATACTACCCAAATTATCCATACAGTCAATATAATCTTGATCAAAACTCTAACAACCTTCTTTAAAGAAATAGAAAAACCAATCCTCAAGTTTATATGGAATGGCAAGAGGCCCCAAATAGATACAGCAATGTTGAAAGAGAAGAACAAAGGAGGAGGACTTACACTCCCTGGTTTTAAAACATACTTTATACAGCACAGTCATCAAAAAAGCCTGGTACTGGTATGACAATAGACACAGACCAACGGAATAGATGTGAGAGTCCAGAAATAAACCTACACATCCATGGTCAATTTATTTGATGGAGAAAGAAAAATCTTTTCAATAAATGGTGCTGGGAAATTGGATTTCCACATAAAGAAAAATGAAGGAGGACCCATAACTCATACCATACACAGAAACTTATTCAAAATGAATTAAGGACCTAAATGTACAAACTAAAACCATAAAATTCTAAAATCTAGGCTGTTATGCCTTAATTTTTACAATGGATTATGTAATATAAGAACAAAAGCACAAACAGTAAAAGACAAATAGATAAATGAGATCTCATATAAATTAAAAACATTTGTTCATCAAAAGACTTAACCAAAAAAGTGAAAAGACAAGCTACTGACTAGGAAGATGAGTATCTTCAGATACCACATACTCAGTAAGAATCTAGTAACCAAAATATATATAAAACTTTGACAACTTAGCAACAAAAAGACAACCCAATCATAAAATGGCCAAAGGACTTGATTAGACATTTCACCAAAGAGGATATTTAAATGGCCACCAGACACAGAAAAAGATGTTCAACATCATTAGCCATCAGAGAGATGCAAATCAAAACCACAATGAGATATCTTTTCACTCCCACTAGGATGGCTAAGATGAAAAAAAAAAAAAAAAACACGAAAATAACAACTGTTAGCAGGGATGTGGGGAAATTAGAATACCTATCCACTGCTAGTAGGAATACAAAATGGTACAGTCATTGTGGTAAACAGTGTGGTGGTTCCTCAAAAAACTAAAAATTGAACTATCAAATGACTCAACAATTCTACTCCTAGGTATATATACCCAAAAGACTTGAAAACAGAGACTCAAACAGATACCTGTACACCAGTGTTCACTGCAGCACTATTCACAGTAGCCAGAAACAACTTAGATGTCCATCAACAGATGAACAGATTAACAAAATGTGGTACATACATACAATGGAATACTACTCAGCCAACAGGAGAAATGAAGTCTTGATACATGCTACAGTATAGCTGGAGGTTGCAGACATTATGCTGAGTGAAATAAGCCAATCACAAAAGGACAAATACTGTATAACCTCACTTATATAAAAAGATAAGAAAAAGCAAATGCACAGCCACCAAAGTTTATAAGTGGTTACCAGAGGTAGGAAGGAAGGGAAAAAGGAGGGTTAACATAAGTGATGGTAAAATAGCACTGATTAAGAGTAGGGTCACACAATCGATTATTGTAATTGCAGTCAGTAAGTTGTAAACCTATAAAAAAACTGAATTGGCAAAAGTTAAATGATAGATATATTTACAACAATGACAGGGGGAAAAAAAAATAGCTACTGAGACTGCTTATGTACAACCAAACATATCATAGGATTTGGTTCCTTGGTTTAGAGACTTAGGGTCATAGTTTCATTGGATATCCCAGTTAACTGACCTAATAACACGTTCAGTATTTCTGTGCTACCTCATAGTTGTCTGTGTAGTGCCTAGGGTCTTAAAAGCTTGCAAGTGCCTATCTAATGCACAACAATTGGTCTTTCTTCACTGGGAGAAAAAGAGAAAAAGGAGTCAGAAACAGGAGGAGGATATGGCTAATTGCCTCCATGAACAAATGCCTCCTTTGCCATGAGCCCAGAAGAATTAGATGGTGCCTGGCTATCATTACTCAACATTCTGATCAAATATTCCACAGAAGAATCCTAATCAAAATGCAAAACAGAATTTCAAATTCTCACAGACTCCAGACTTTCTGGAGGCATGGAGTCGGGATAAATCCCTAAAACTACTGCCCTGGGATCATCTTTAAACCTTAAACCAAAAATATCCTTTGAAGTCATCTTAAAACAGAACAACAGTTCACCTTAACTACTGAAAAAGGTCTGCCTTGATTGAGCATTATGTTGTAAGAACTATCTATACGAGATCAAATTGACAGCAGCAACTTGAAAGACTGGATAGGAACTTTAGGGGGCGATGAGTTTATGTTAATGAGAGAGGAACAGTTCAGTAAAGGAGAGTGAGAAAAGCTGTACAACTTGAAGAATGTAATCAATATCACTGAAATGTACATGCAGAAACTGTTGGATTGCTGTGTATATTCTCAACAAGATAAATAAAATTTAGAAAAAAAGACAGTCCTTTCATAATTTTCACATTTAATGAAACTTCAAAATTCTAATGATTCTGTAAAATGTGTAAAATTAACATAGGATTATTAGTACCCCGACTATTCTCTTTATTCAATAATGAAGTTTAAGAATAGCAGTTAAGTGGGTCAATAATATTTTGATCATAATCAATACATGATTAGATTAAAATAAACCATAAATGCAATTCTGAACCACTGTAAAATTTCTTAATTTCTTGTAGAACAAAAGACCTAGAAAAAGAATTAAGAAGCTTCCAGGAAATCAAAAATAAAATCTTACTGTACATTTAAAGATTCTGTTTGAGGGATCTATGTCCTATTTAATCAAAGGGAATGTCTCTCTAAAATTAACCAGGTCTAGTTATATTTGAGGGAGCTCTGGTAGCATAGTGGCTAAGGCATTTGACTGCTAACCAGAAGGCTGGCGGTTCAAACTCAACAGCCACTCCTTGGAAGGAAGACTGCGCAATCTACTTCTGTAGTGACACTGCCTCGAAAACCCAAGAAGGGGTCGCTATGAGTCGGGTCCGACTCAACAGCACATAACAACAACAACAGTTATATTTGAAGGCTAGAAATAAGATAACTGGCAGCATGCAGTCATTAACTTAAATGTCACCTACAATAGTGGTCACAAAAAGAGGATCAGTTACAATTCAGACTCTGATGCCTAAGAGAAAATCATATATAAACAATAAAAAATCTAACGTAACCATTTTATATTGCAAGCAAAGAGGAATAATGAATTCTGAATTATATTTCCCTACACTTCCCAGAGAAAGAAACAAAATCACACACTGCTATTTACTCAATCTTTCTTAACATTTTCTAAAGGTACAATTTATACAATACTGTGCCCTTGAGTTTTAAACTTCACTCATTCCTATGTAAAATTCTTTGATGAGCTACCTCTGTTTGCTTCAAACCTTCATAAACACTCCCATACCGGGGGTTAAAAAACAACCTTTTTACTGCAAAGGAGTGTTTATATTTCACTAAATTCCCATTGAGACGATCTCTCCTCAATGCAGCCTTTCAAAACAGCAATACCAACTGTATAGCAGATTACACATGAAATGCTGGAAGCTCTGAACTAAATTTGAGTCTCCACTCTCAGGCTGGCAGTATTGCTTATTAATCTTCACTCATGACTGGAACACCTCTCTTGGCTGAGAAAAAAGGAGAAAGAATAATAAACTCACTTACCCTTCCTTAGACATTCTCAAAGATCTACTTCCTGTAGATGAGAATTCAGATCAACAAACAGGCTTCACTGACCCTCTTGAGAGCTGAACCTCATTTGTTAAAGCACAGAGAACTCAGGCCCTGAGAGGCCCAACAAATTCGGGCACAATGCCGAAACCTAGCCAGGCAATATCCTGGTGACCAATATCCTCAGCTTTAAATACTTGGGAACTCAAAAATAATTTTTTAAAAGTGGAGAGCAACAAAAATAACTAATGGTCCGATCTGTGTAAAACTGCCCAGTTCAGAAAGGAGACAATCCAAATGGCAAGTTCCTGAAAAAGACAGGAATCGTTACTGGCAAACACACAGAAAAAGCAAATTTACCCCCTAATGAGGCCCTCCAACAGTACGCAAACAATGTGCGCTTCACAGCATCCAGCGATCCTCATTTGGGGAAATCATATTTTTGTTTTCTCTGGGTGGGGGGAACCAACAGGATAAATCATTTTATGTTTTAATTATCAGTTTAGTTACTTCCTCCCTTAAAAATGAAAATGTGAAGTACAAGAGAAGGAAGTCTATGTGTGCTGATCATATTACAGGAGGAACCTAAAGTATTTCCACACCGAGGTCTTTTTTTTTTTTTTCCTGATCTCATTAACTGCTCTTAAGGAAAACATCTGTGTTCACAAATATTTCACTCAATCACTAGAAAAATTCAGCATATGTGAAAAGAAATTTTAAGATCTTTGGCATATGAGGGATAAATCCAGAACATTCTAAAGGTTCATTTCAAATCTCTGAGCAAGTTAAGGTTTGAAAGAAAAACATCTGCAACATTCCTGTCTTCTGACCAACATAATGCATAGAGATTAGGCAACAGGAGAAGAAATAAACAAGTCTAGAACACTGAGATGGTAGATCAACCCTCCTAGTGGTGATTCAAATTTAAAATAAAATATACATAATTTAAAGAAATACTACTTGAATAAAAACTTGAATTTTAAAAATTTTTATCCCTTTAAATATTACCTAAATATCTTACCATGAAGGTTTATATTAGTTAAAATATTTAAAATACTCACCAAGGAATTAAAAGCAGTATTAAATACTGTAAAATCAAACTAAGATTATTTTCAGTTTATTTAGAAAAGTAGTATCATGTAATGGAAACAGCATGGACACTGAAATCAGACAGAACTAGACTCAAACACCAGCTACTCTTTCTGGCTGTGGAACCCTGAATAAGTTACTTAACCTAAGCCTGAAACTCTTTATCTATAATGCATCGCCACTGAGTTGATTCTCACTCATAGGGACCTACATAAACACAAACAAAACAAAACAAAAACTCACGGCCATCAAGTCAATTCTGACTCACAGTGACCCCCTAGAGGGTTTCCAAGGCTGTAAATCTTCGTGGAAGCAGATTGCCTCAGCACTCTCCTGCACAGTGCTGACGAGTTCAGATCACCAACCTTTTGGTTAGCAGCCCAATGCCTTAACCAGAGTCCCACCAGAGCTCTAGTATCATTCTTGTTGTTGTTATGTGCCATCGAGTCATTCTTAGAGGGTCTTAAATCCTATGTTAAAGGGCTTAGAATTTATCCTGTACCACATCTATGATGCCACTGAAAGATGTTAAGCAGGGCAATAACAAGATTTTAAAAAAATGATTTGAAGAGGACAAGGCTGGAGGCAGGGAGACCTAACAGAAATACTGTAGTGGTCCAGAACAGTAATGACAGACTAGGGCAGTATTATCAGGAATAAAAAGGAAAGTAACAATCTAGAAATGATTAAGATTCACGTTAAAGTGCGTGTGTATGTGGTATGTGCTTAAATGCACAGAAGGGGGACTGCAAGAACGCTCTGCAAACCACTGATGGTGTTTACCCATGGAAAAGGGGAGGAAGACTGGGAGGGCATGTGAAGGGGAATTTTCACATTATGCTCCACATACTTCTGTATTACCTGAATATTGTACAATAAGAATTTACTCATGGACGATCTAAATAATGTTCAAAATTTTTATTTAAGTGATTAAAATTTGGGGCTGATAATTATATTGCTGCTGTTGTTAGGTACTGTTTAGTTCCATCTTAGGTACAGGGTTTCTTTTGATGGTAATGAAAATGTTCTGGAATTAGAGAGTGGTGATGGTTATACAACTTTGTCGATTCCTCTGAATTGTACACTTCAAATTTATGTTTTATGAATTATATCTCATCTTTTTTTAAAAAAAAAGGAATCCAATTGAATAAGGCAGGTCACAGAAGAGGAGATCCAAATGGCTGTTAGTATATGAAGAGGTGTTCAACCTAATAATTAATCATAAAAATGCAAATTAAAGCCAAAATCAGAAACCACTAGACAGCCACCAGAATGACTTTTAAATTAAATACAGATAGCACTTACTCTAAACCAAAGATGACAAGGTAAGGGGGAGGAGGCAGGGAAACTAATGAAAAGGGAACAATGAGAATGAAAATAACGAGAATATTGACACACTGAAAGATGTAACCCAGTATCTCTGAAAAACTGTACAGAATTTGTTAAATGAGAACCTAACTTGCTACGTAAACACGCACCAAAAACACTGTAAACTATTATCTTAAAAATAATATATATACACACACACACACCCCTACTCCTCATTCATTGACTATCTTGTTATTCAACATTTTGCATTTACAATAATAGTAAAAAATCTACTCTCCAACCATTTTGCACATTAACGATGTATGTCTGTCAGTAATGACTGCTAAGGTCCCTGATGGGGTCCCTGACTGGCAGATACAGAAAGGAAGCTCGTCTTGCATAGTATTTCACTGCTCCAAGAGGGGGTGTGGTCTCCCTGAGTTGACAGGGTGCTGGGCAGAGCAGAGGAGGGGGCTGGAGTGGGGCCAGCAGAGACAGGATGCTACCCAGAGGGTCCTAAGTACCCACAAGGGGCTGAGGTGGGGCAGCAGCAGTCAGTGTCCTGAACTGATCTCCCTCAGAGAAGGACAGGAAGCAGGGCCCAAGGGTCTGACCCTGGCTCCCAGCCCTGAAGGATGAAGGGTGGCAGGGCAAGGCTGGTCCATGGTCAGAAGGAGTTTGGAGACAGGGCACTTGGCTGCCTGAGGCCTGCAGGACCCCACATCAGCTGGCTGGCACCTGTACAGCCCCTTATACTTCCTTGATGCCTCCTCCTTGACAGGCAAGACACTTGGGCAGGAATGGGGTCAGCTGGTGAGTACCCAGCTGGGCCTGGCCGTCATGGCCTCAGAGGAAGCTCTGGATTATTGATTCTCATGGGGACATGGGATGGCAGTGAGAGCCAGGGATGCTCCTGCCTCCTTCCCCTCACCTTGTCATCTTTGGTTTAGAGTAAATGCTGTCTGTATTTAATCTGAAAGTCATTCTGGTGGATGTCTAGTGGCTTCTGATTTTGGCTTTAATTTGCATTGTTACGATTAATTATTAGGTTGAACACCTCTTCATATACTAACAGCCATTTGGATCTCTTCTTCTGTGACCTGACTGTTCAACTGGATTCCCCTTTTTTTTAAAAAAAGATGAGATATAATTCATATAACATAAATTTGAAGTGTACAATTCAGTGGAATTGACAAGGTTTTATAACCATCACCACTCTCTTAATTCCAGAACATTTTCATTGCCATCAAAAGAAACCCTGTACCCTTCAACAAGGTCATGGTGACTTCCTGGCCACAGCCAGCTACCCAGAGGTGCCCAGTGGGCAGTAAGTATCCCTTTACAGCAGCCTGGAACCCTTTGCCCCCAACAAAGCCACCAAGGGTTTTTGGGGTCATTGAGGGGATGAATCAGGGTCACTCAGCCTGAAAATACAGAGAGGGAAGGAAAGGTAGAGAAGGGGTTGGAGAGGGGGCTAGTGCTTGGGCCATGCTGCCTCTGGAATACAACTCTGCAGGCAGCAGTGGACCAAGCTCTCCTAGGGCAACATGGGCAAGGGGGAGGCAGTGGTGGCAGGTAATCTCAGCAGGAGCCTGGTGAGACGTTCACTGTATAGGTGAGGGGGTAAGGTGATATAGTCATCTTCCATTTTTGCATAACCCTCATTTTCATATAACAACCTGGTATTTGGAACCTAACTACGTCAATGTATGAGGAGTAAGTGTATACAGAATTCAAAAGACTAATATTAAAATGTTGGTGAGGTTGCTCCCATACATTGCTGATGGAATTTTAAATCAGTGCAACCACTGGAAAAATCATTTTGCAGTATCTACTAAAACCAAATACATGCTTACCCTGTGGTACAGAAATTCCATTCCTAGGTAGAAACTAAGATAAATTAGTGCATATACGACCCAGAACAGATGTTTAAGAATGTTTATAGCAGTATTAATTTTCAAAATTAAAATACAATAAAATTGACCTTTTGAACATATATTTCTATGAATTTTAATACATTTCTAGATTTATGTAATAACCATCATCCTAAAAAACTAGAATCAAACAGTTCCATCACTCTGAAAAACTCTCCAGTTATCCCCCCTCTGCAGTCACATATACACACACCTGCTCCTAATTCCTGGTACCCACTGATCTATTCTCCATCACTACAGTTTTGTCATTTTAAGCATGTTATATATATGGAATAATACAATATGTAACCTTCTGAGACTGGCCTCTTTAACTCAGAATTATGGCTTTCAGAGTCATCCAAGTTGTTATACGGATCAATAGTTTGATCCTATTGAATAGTATTCCATAAAATGAATGTACCACTTTTTTTTTTTTAATACAGTGACTCAATGAAGGACATCTGGACTGTTTCCACTTTTTGGTAATTATGAAGAGGTGCTATAAACATTTGTGTACAGTTTTTTGTGTGAACATAAGTTTTCATTTCTCTAGGATAAATATCTAAGAGTGAGACTGCTGGATCACATGGTAAACTTGTATTACTTTATAAAAACCTGTCAAACTGTTTTCCAGAATAGCTGCACATTTTGCCTTTCCGCAGCAATGATGAGACTTACAGTTGCTCTACATCCTTGGCAACACTTGGTACTGTCAATATTCTTTATTTAGCCATTTTATAGGCATATGTTGGCATCTCATCATGAGTTTAATTTGTATTTCGCTACTGGCTAATGATGTTAGATATGTTTTCATGTGTTTATATGCATTTGTATATTCTTTTCAGTGACATGTCTTTTGTCCATATTTTAATTGTTTTTATATTGCTGAATTTTAAAAATTCTTTATATATTTGGCATATAAGTGCTTTTTTAAATATATGATTTATAAATATTTTCCTTCAGTCTATAGCAGCTTTATTCTTAATAGTCAAAAACTAGGAGAGGGGAACAAATGTTTATCAACAGAAAATAGATAAACAATGTCATTTGGATACAGTGGAATACCACACAGTAATACAAATGAAAAAATAATCATCACATGGAATAACATAGATGAATATATCTCTCATTTATGTTGACTATAGGAAACCATACCAAAAAAAAAAAAAAGAGAGGGCCTTAAGGTAAAATTCTTTCTAATATTAATAACATTTCCTCAACATAAGTTTATATTATAAAATGTCATTAAATATAAGATTTGTTCTCTTTTATTCTTTCTCTTCTCTGCTATTTTTACTATTAAGTAGAAGAAGCATAGAGGGAAAACAATAGATAAACAAAGTAGGAATAATTTAAGATCTAATAACTTACTCTAGAAGTCGCCGGGCAGTGTAAACTGTTAACGTGTTCAGCTGCTAACTGAAAGGCCGGAGGTCTGAGTCCTGCCAAAGGTGCCTCAGAAGAAAGTCTAGCAATCTACTTCCCAAAAAATCAGCCACTGAAACCTTTATGGAGCACATAGTTGCTGACATACATGGGGTCACCATGAGTCGGAGTCCATGGCAATTGGTTTATTTAAGGGCAGTGGTGATTTACTGGTAGAATTCAACTCTTGACTTCCATAATGAGGGTTCTACTCCCAGCCAATGCACCTCACGCACAGCCACCACCACTATAGTCAGCGAAGGCCTCCATGTTGCTATGATGTTAAACAGGTTTCAGCAGAGCTTCCAAACCAAGATAAACTCAGAAGACAGGCTTGGCAAGCTACTTTCCAAACTCACCCAATATAAACCCTATTGAGTCCTAACAGTCTGACCTGCAACCATCATGGGCGTGGTGCAGGGCCAGGGAATGTTTTATTCCACTGTGCATGGGGTCACCATAAGTTGGGGGCCAACTAAGTGGCAGTTAACAACAATAACAGCTTTCTTTTGAACAATAAACTTGTGTTGTTGTTGTTATGTGCCATCAAGTCATACCTGACTCATAGCAACCCCTCCTTGGGTTTCTGAGGTGGTATCACTACAGAAGTAGATTGCCCAACCTTCCTTTTGAGAAGTGGCTGGTGGGTTTGAACCGCCAGCCTTCTGGTTAGCAGTCAAGTACCTTAGGCACTACGCCACCAGAGCTCCCCATACAGCACATAATCTATAAACATAAGCTTTTTTTACTTAGCATAAGAGATCCATCCAAGTTGTTCTGTATATCAATATGTAGTTCATTCTTTTTATTGCTGAACAGTATTCCATGGATAGAATGTTTTGTTGTGTTGTTGTTGTTGTTATGTGCCATCACGTTGGACCTGACTCATAGCGACCCCTGCTTGGGTTTCCAAGGTGGTATCACTACAGAAGTAGATTGCCCAACCTTCCTTTCTAGAACTGGCTGGTGGGTTTGAACCGCCAGTCTTCTGGTTAACAGTCCAGTGACTTAGGCACTATGCCACCAGAGCTCCTAATTAGTTCAATATACACATACAAAGAACTGGAAACAAAGTAATGGTAATGTTTCTCAAAACAAGGCAAAAGACTGGTTAACTAAAAATTCATAAGCCCAGTTACTTAGCAAAATTTAGTTCAACATGATAAATAACCACCGCTAAATTCATAAGCTGTGTTCATAAAGAAAAAGCCAATTCACTGTCTTACAGAAACCCTGGCTGTACTGTAATCATCAGAACTTTAAAATGGTAAAATCAAATACCTGATTTCAGCATCCTCAGCACAGACACCATGTAGAGCAGATGAAAAATCTAATTGTTCCATTCTTGGGTTTGGTAAATACAAACTCTGATCTATACTGATCACTCCCAGATTCTAGGTAGTGAACAAGGAACTATTTAAAAGGTAATTTTCTAGTCTACTACCTTCAAGCCACTAAGCCATCTGCACAGCTCATTCTATTTCCTGACCAATTACCAAAACATATTCGAATGAAGGGTTTGGCCTGATGATTATTCACAACCCAGAAAACTCAACAACCATCATAAGGAAATGGAGGAGGAACAACAGTCATACATTCTGAAGGCCAATTTCTTAATGACACATGACCTTCATTTCCATACTGAAATTTAGAAGACTAACATCAAGCAAGAAAAAACCAGGATGCTACATGTTTACTTACTTAACTAAGAATATTTAGCTTCTTTGAAAAAGGAATTCTAAAGCATTACATAGGTAGTTTATGATAAACAATCTTGACAGTCTGCCTAATCCAACTAATAATAAGTTACCAACTCAAATAAATGTCTTAATAATAAATAAATAAATAAAAATCTGGTGGAATTGTACAGTGGTACAGCCACTATAGAGAACAGCTTGGCAGTTCCTCAAAAATTTAAACACAAAATTACTACATGACCCTGCAATTCCACTCATAGGATATACCCAAAAGACTAGAAAGCAAGGATTCAAACAGAGAGTTGTACACAAATGTCTGCTGCATTACTCACAATAGTTTAAAGGTGGAAAAAACCCTGAGTGTCCAACAACAGAGGAACAGATAAACAAATGTGGTCTATACATACAATGGAGTGTTATTCAGTAGTAAAGAAAAAGGAAGTTCTAATACATGTTATAAGGAGCCCTGGTGACACAGCAGCTAAAGCCCTCAGCTACTAACAGAAAGGTCAGTGGTTCTAACCCACCAGCTGCTTCACCAGAGAAAGATATGGCAGTCTGCTTCTGTGAATTCAGCTTTATAAACCCTATAAGGCAGTTGTACTCTGTCTTATAAGATCACTGGTAAGTCAGAATAGACTTAATGCTAGTGTGTTTAATTCATGCTACAATACAGATAACGTTTAAAAACCATATGCTGAGTGAAGTCAGTCAGACACAAACGGACAAATGCTCTATGGTCTCAGTTATATGAAATATCTAGAACAGACAAATGCTTGTGGTTATCAGGGGCAGGTGGGAGGTGGAAAGGTAAAGAACTCTTAAGGGGCACTGAGTTTCTATCAAGGACGAGGAAAAAACTCTGGAAACAGTGATCATGGTTTCACAACATGGTGAATATAATTAATGTCACTGAATTGTACACGTAAAAATGGCTGAAATGGCAAATTTTTGTATAGATATACTTTACCACCAAAAACAAGCCCTGGAAACAGAATATGCTACTAACTGACTTAACCAGAAGCTTAATGTTAATTTCTTCTAAATGGTTTCTATTTAATTAATAAATTTAATTAACAAACCTTTATGAGTTTAATAACTCAATTTTTATATTAAAAATATATTTTAAGATGACATAAAAATTCAAATCCTTAAAAATCCTTTTTCTATTATTTTGGATTGCATCCTACTATGTGAAGAATGCAGGGTGAAGAGTTTGTCTAATGCTTTTAGGAATTATCACTCCAGATGACTCAGAAGTACATTCAGGCTATGATATATTAAATACAATTAGGACACTTGATGTTTACTGGATGATGTCTCTCCATTGCATAATTTTAGCCCTTGTTTCTACTCCTTAACTGTTACATGCTTACCAAATATATATTTTATGCCACAAAGACTAAGCAAATAATTGAACATAAAAGATATACTAAAAAGCATAAAACATCCTGTATGTAAGAGATTGGTGGTTCAGAGATTGGTTATATGTGAGGGACTCTAGTTCAATTCCTGGTCAATACACTTCACACATAGCCACCTTCTCTGTCAGTGCTTGCAGGTTACTCTAATGCTTAACAGGTTTCAGCAGAGCTTCTAAGTCTAAGGCAGACAAGGAGGAAAGGTCCGGTGATATACTTCAAAAAATTAGCCAGTGAAAACCCAATGGATCACAATGATCCAATCCACAACTCATCGTGAGGATGGCATATGACCGAGCAGCATTTTGTTCCACTGTGTGTGGGCACTAGGCCAACTCGGCAACAGCTAACAAAACATATACAACAGTCTCTTCCAAACACATATACCTTGTGTTTTATTTATATTTATATAAACAAAAATGAGTTGATTCCACTGCCAATGAGTCGATTCCAACTCCCTTTGGATTTCCAAGGCAGTAAATCTTTATGGAAGCAGATTGCCTAGTCTTCCTTCCATGGAGTGGCTGGTGGGTCTGAACCGCCAACCTTCTGGTTAGTAGTCAAATGCCTTAGGCACTAAGCCACCAGAGCTCCTTTTTATTTATAGAAACCAAAAGGCCAAACTCACTGCCATCAAGTCAGATCCAACTCGTAGTGAGCCCTCCCTGGGTTTCTGAAGCAGTATCTACACAAATAGATTGCCCAGTCTTCCTTTCAAGTAGTGGTTGGTGAGTTTGAACCACCAACCTTCTGGTTACAGTCAAATGCCTTAGGCACTCCACCACCAGAATACTCTGTTTTACACTTTAATTCCCATGCTGTACCTAATAACACGTCTCACCCATGGTAGAGGATCATTAGGACCCAATGTTTGATGCTGAGTCTTCAGACCTCGATAGAAAATGGAAATGTCTTTTCACTCTCTCAGGGTTTAAGGAGAAACAACAGCCTGAATATCTAGAAATGCCACATAGTGGCCTACTATCAGGCCCACCAGCCAGTCCTCAGAAGGAAGGCTGGGCAATCTACTTCCGTAGAGACACCGCCTCAGAAACCTAAGGAGGGGATGCTATGAGTCAGAATCAACTCAACAGCAGTGAGTTTGGTTTGGTTTTCTTTATATCAGGCAAACATCACCAGTCTGTCTTATAAACCAACTGTTGATATAATAATTAATGTACAGAACACTCAACAGCAAAAAACTGTTTTCTCCAAAATATTAATAGTCATTGAAACACAAAAATGTTACCTAATTCTGAGCTAGCTTTACTACATAGAGAAATGTGAAATCAGATTTATTATTTTTTTGTCTGCTTAAAAAAAACTTACTTGTATAAACTATTTTAGCCAACTTTCCAGTAAAATTTTTTAAATATTTATTTTCTCTTTCCTCTAAGGCCAGAAACAGAAGAGCAATTACTAGTTGTTACAAGCTTTTTTGAACCAGGCAAAACCCTGCAACCTTTTAGGACTGCCAATCTATCAGCATCTCTACTTATTCCAAGCTTTCCTGGGTAGAAGGAGAAATGGTTCTAATAGAGCCCAGATTTTTTGTATCCTGTAAATTCACTGAGAGTATAAACTTCTAATTTCTGCCTAAAAGTAAATTATTCCCAAAGATAATATTCACTTCTAAGTATATTAGAAGTAGGCATTTAACTGGGTAGCATAGTGGCTAAGACACTTGCCTGCTAACCAGACGGCTGGCGGTTCAAACCCACCAGCCACTCCTCGGAAGAAAGGTTGGGCAATCCTACTTCCGTAGTGATAACTGCCTCGGAAACCCAAGGAGGGGTCGCTATGAGTCGGGGCCGACTCGACGGCACATA
>NW_006921651.1:3496185-3499282 GCF_000298275.1 Orycteropus afer afer | reverse complement strand
GCTTTGGTGGTGCAGTGCCTAAGGCATTTGTTTACTAACTGGAAGGTAGGCAGTTCAAACCCACCAGCCACTCCACAGAAGGAAGATGGGGCAATCTACTTCCATAAAGATTTACCACCTTGGAAGCCCAGTGGGGGTCTCTATGAGTCAGAATTGACTTGATGACAGTGGGTTTGTGCTTTTCTGATTATATAAAAAGATAAGTAAATAAAAAATACATTTTAAACTTTTAGAGGAAGTTTTAAAGTCTAAATCAATACAAAATACAAGCAAGCTTTAATAATACCCAGAGTTATTGACATTCAATCTAACACACTGTAGCCAGTAGAAACAATTTTTAAACCTATTTAAAAATCATAATAAATTGTGATGTCAATTAAGAATTTCATTCTTATTAAGTAAGGTGCAATTTTTTAGCAGCTAAACACATTGTTACTGAGGGCTTTAAAGTAGATACAAGAAGCTATATGGTATACCAGTTAGTGGTTAAAAGTCTATCCTTTGGATTGGGTTTGCATCACAAAGTAGTTATATGATCTGGTGTAAATTACTTGTTTGTATGTCAATTTCATCATGTGTAAAATGAAGGTAATACATACCTACTTCTTAGAGTTATTTTGAGAACTATATAGACAAAATGCTTACCGATGATAGGCTTCTCGCCGATACTTCTTCAGGGCATGCTTATCCATGTTAGCAGGCATATCTGCTGCATTCTGTAACCGATCACTCCAGGAGGTTGTCATTTTACTTCAAATGAATGCTGAATTCTAGAAAAGAAAAGTAGTAATTTAGCTAGCTTAATATTAGTATGGAGCTCTGGGGGCACAGTACCTAAGGCATTTGACTTAATAGTAGTTATCTGTATATTGATTTTGGATTTTAAAAAACACTAGAAAAATTCTGATATAAGTATCACCTAAAATATGGTAAATATAGTAAATACACTGGCGAGTCTAACCCACGTAAATTGAGGGAAAAAATCTCATATAGTAATCTTTATCCAGAAGGATCATATATGTCAGTTCTAAATAATTAAGCATGACTATCTACTTCCATGGGAACTTTGGTGGCGTAGTGCCTAAGGCATCTGACTACTAACCAGAAAGCTGGCTGTCAAACCCACCAGCCACTCCTCAGAAGGAAGGTTGGGCAATCTACTTCCATAGCAGTATCACCTCGGAAACCCAAGGAGGGGTTGCTATGAGTAGAAATCAACTCGACGGCAGTAAGTTTGGTTTTGGTTTTTGGTATCTACTTCCATAAAGATTTACAGCCTTGGAAACCTTATGGGTGTTGTTATGAGTTGAAATTGACGCAATGGCAGCGGGTTGGGGTTTTTTGTTTTGTTTTGGTTTGGTTTATTGATAACTCAAGCTCAAGTCAGAAGAGGATATGGAATGAAAGATATCACTGTTGATGTCAGGTGGGTCTCAGCTGAAAGCAAAGAATACCAGAAAAATGTTTACCTGTGTTTCATTGACTTTGCAAAGGCATTTGACTGTGCGGATCGTAACAAACTATGGATAACACTGCAAAGAATGGGAATTCCAGAACATTTCATTGTACTCGTGAGGAACTTGTACACAAACCAAGAAGCAGTTGTTCAAACAGAGCAAGGCGATACTATATGGTTTAAAATCAGGAAAGGTGTATGTCAGGATTGTATTAAGACAGAGCAGACTGGCCCTATAAGATAAGCAAGACAGCTAAATAAGCCAACCTCACCCCTTCTATCCTATTTAGCCCCACTTTTCCAAGGCAGCCAAAACCATCCTGAGTTGGTTTGGCAGCCATCTTAGTATTGTAGGTGACCTTTAGGTCATTAAGTGACTCATGAATATAAACCTCTCTGCCTCTAGGTGGAATTTAGCCATCATTTTCTATACATGCAATATAAGGATGAGTATGTAACCCTAATTGCTTCTGTATGGAATGCAGAAGTACATATACCCATGATTTTGTACGACTTCCTGTTTTGTAAACTATATATAAGAAAAGCTTGAAGGAGCCTTCCTTGGAGTAGTCTAGGAGACACTAGCCCTGGCTGTTCCCTTCCTTGGCCAAGGAAATAAAAGTGCCTTTATGTTCTCCCACCTCGGTCTCTTGTTTACTGGCTACAACGAGTCATGCTGGCAGAACCTGGATTTTACCCAGCAACAGTACCCTTTCACCATACTTATTTAATCTGTATACTGAGCAAATAATCCAAAAAGTTGGAGTATATGAAGAACATAAGCATCAGGCTTGGAGGAAGAATCATTAACAACCTGTAATATGCAGATGACACAATCCTACTTGCTGAAAGTGGAAAGAACTTGAAAAGCACTTACTGATGAAGATCAAAGACTACAGCCTTCAGTATGGATTATAACTCAACATAAAGAAAACAAAAATCCTCACTAGTGGACCGTTAAGTAACATCATGATAAATGGAGAAAAGATGGAAGTTGTCAAGGATTTCATTTAACTTGGATCCACAATCAATGCCCATGGAAGTCAAAAAATCAAAGGAACAAATATGTCTCTCTGAAAACCAAGGTGAGACTGACCCAAGCCATTGCCTTCCCCCATTCACATATGAAAGCTAAACAATGACTAAGGAAGACTGAAGAAGAATTGCGGCATTTGAACTATAGTGTTGGTGAAGAATATTGAACATACTATGAAATGCCAGAAGAAAGAACAAATCTGTCTTGGAAAAAGAACAGCTAGAATGCTCCTTAGAAGTGAGAATAGCCAGATGTAGTCTCTTGTGCTTTGGTCATCAAGAGAAACCAGTCCCTGGAGAATGATGTCATGCTTGGCAAAGTAGAGGGTCAGTGGAAAGGGGGAAGACCCTGAATGAGATGGATTGACACAGTGGCTGCAACAATGGGCTCAAGCATATCAACAATTGTGAGGACAGAACAGGATGGGACAGCGTTTTGTTCCATTGTACAGAGGGTTGCTCTAAGTTGAAAATGACTCAACAGCACCTAACAACACCAAAACTGATAATTATTCACTTTAACTCTAGGTTCTAGAAAAGAGACTACACAAGTTTGTGAAAATACCTAAATGTGAGTTCACGCATGCTTTCAAACTGTGTGACGTA
>NW_006921651.1:3484534-3490447 GCF_000298275.1 Orycteropus afer afer | reverse complement strand
GAAATAAAAAAGATTTATTACTAAAGCCTAAGTACATTCCAACATTTTATATCTTAGTATTTTATTTTTGTAAAAAAATAAGGATTTTAAATTATGTATATTTACTAAAATAAAAAATAGCGAAAAAACTAAGGAGAAGTGAAAAATACTTTTTTATTTTAACTTTTAATCAGACAACCAAATACTTAAAAGTCAGACATATCGACTTCTGCTTCTGGCCAAAATGTAGTAATAAAGGAATGATTAACCTACCAGGCTTAAACAACAAAAAACCACACAAAATATATAAAATAATGGTTTCAAAGACACTGATTATCAGGCAACAAAAGACAGTGATCTCTAAAAAAAAAAAAAAGAAACAAGATGAATCTTACGGACTGCCCAAGCTTACTGCTTACAGAAAGATCCCAGGCTGTTGTAGAGAGAGGAAACCATGGGGAGTCCAGCAGTCACTCACAGTTGAAGAGAAGAACGGAGGAGTCCCAGAAGACCAAGGAGGCTAGAGTTCACTAAGCACTTACTCTACCAGAGAGGGCAGAGATACACAGAAAAGGGAATGCAGGAGATCTGTAGAGGGTGAGTCCTCAAGTCTTCATCTGAATACTGATTATGATTAGTACATGTGGGGGAGGAAATCACTTTAGTCTGAAAAACTAGCCAAAACGATCAATCCCTGAACCTCACACAGGGCTGGAGACAGTTCCTATTAGCTCTAGACTAAACAACATTAAAAGTAAGATTCCACAGGATCAAAATGTTTCCAAGTAACTTAACCAAGTCAAAGGACAAAACTCAAGAATATTAGAAATATAAAATGAACCAGCACCCAACATGGTAAAATTCACAATGTCTGGCATCTAATAAAACATTAGCAGCATCTGAAGAAGCAGGAAAACAGGATCCATATAAGGACAGAAAATCAAACAAAACCATAAATGACACAAATGATTCAATTAGTATTTAAAGGCATTATTATACTTATATTTCATATATTCAAGCTAGAAGGAAGTGATAATAACTACAATCTGAGATGAAAAATATACTTGATGGGATTAATGGCAGGCCAGACACTGATGATTGGTGAACTTGAAGACATAACTATAGTAACTATAAACCAAAAACCAAACTCACTGCCCTTAAGTCAATTCCGACTCATAGCAACCCCTCCTTGGGTCTCCAAGGAAGTATCTCTACAGAAGTAGATTGCCCAGTCTTCCTTCCAATGGGTTGCTGGTGGGTTTGAACCGCCAACCTTCTGGTTAGCAGTTAAGTACCTTAGGCACTATGTCACCGGAGTTCCCATAGTAACTATACAAACAATAATAGAAACAAGACTAAAAAAAGTTCACAGAACATCGGTGAGTTGTGCAACAATTTCAAGCAGCCTAATAAACATTTATTGGAGATCTCAGAAGAGAAGAGGGAAGAAAAAAATTTTTACAGAAATAATGGGAGCCCTGGTGGCACAACGGTTAAACTCTTGGCTGCTAATCAAAAGTTGTTTGAACCCATTCAGCAGCTCCAGAGGAGAAAATCTTGGTGACTACTCTGGTGAAAATGTACATTATCTAATCCTATAAAGAATTTTTTTAAAAGAAAAAAACAACCCACTGCCATTGAGTCGTCTCTGACTCACAGTGACCCCCATAGGGTTTCCAAAGCTGTAAATCTTTGCAGAAATAAATTGCCTCATCTTCCTCCCACGGAGCAGCTGGTGGGTCTGAATCATCAATCTTCTTGTTAGCAGCCAAATGCCTTAACCGCTGTGCCACCAGAACTCCTTCTACAAAAATAATAATATTTTAAAATGTCACATGCTCTTTTTGAGGTTACAAAAGGTTCTAAACTTAACTATATACCTGTGAATAAAAAAAAAAAATAGTGGATTGTATACTTTAAATGGGTGAATTATATGGTTTGTGAATTATATCTCAGTAAGGCTATTAAAATGCATGCCACTTTTAATAACATCAGAATTACCAATACTTAGGTATGTGTTTGTTAGCTGCCATTGAGTCAGCTCTGACTCACGGCAACTTCATGCAACAGAATGCAAGGTCGCTCAGTCCTGCGTCATCTTCACGAGTGCTAGTGTGTTTGAGTCCATTGTATCAATCCAGCTCACCGAAGGCTTCCCTCGTTTTTTGCTGACCCGCTAAGAGTCGGGGCCGACTCGACGGCAAATAACAACAACAACATACTTTACCAAATATGATATCCCTTTCCAGTGACTGGTCTTAGGGTTAAATCTGACAAAAGATGTACACAAGCTATGGACTGAAAATTACAAAGTACTGCTGAGAGAAATTAAGGAAGACAAATGAATGGGGAGCTACACTGTGCTCATGGATTGAAGACTCCATATTGTTAAAAATGTCAAAACCCACTGCCCTCCAATCAATTTCAACTCATAGTGATCCTGTGCAACAGAACAGAACTGCCCTGATAGAGTTTCCAAGGCTGAAAATCTTTACAGAAGCAGACTGCCACAGCTTTTTTCCATGGAATGGCTGATAAGTTCAAACTGCTGACCTTTCGGTTAGCAGCCAGGTGCTTTGACGACCACCAGGGCTCCTTGTTAAAATGTCAATTCTCCTCAAATTCTTCTCAATCTCAATTAAAATCCCAGCAGGTTTTTATGTAGAAACTGACAATACGAATCTCAAATTCATAAGGAAACACAAAAGACTAGAAGAGTTAAAGTAACTTTGAAAAAGAATAAATTTGGAAGACTTAATTGGTCTTTAAGATTCATTAGTTACTTAATCAGGACAGTATAGTAGTGGTGTGAAGACAGACAAATAGATAAATGTTTTTTAGATAGGCACAAACACATAAGGGTAATTGACAAAGTTGCAAAGGTAATTTAGTGAAGAAAAAATAACCTTTTCAGCAAATGGTGCTGGAACAACTAGAGGGCCAAATGCCAAAAAAAAAAAAAAATTAACAAAATTTACATCCACACCTCTCATCAGATACTAAAAACCAAACTCAGTGCTGTCGAGTCAAATCCAACTCATAGCGACCTCCTTGGGTTTCCGAGGCAGTATCTCTACAGAAGTAGATTGCCCAACCTTCCTTCTGAGGAGGGGCTGGTGGTTTGAACCTCAAGCCTTCTAGTTGGCAGTCAAATGCCTTAGGCACTACACCACTAGAGTTCCCATTATATACTAAAGTCAATTCAAAATAGATCGTAGAAATGGAACAATCAGATACAATTAAAGAGAATACTGACACGTTATGAAAAATGTAACTGTCACTGAACAATTTGTGTACAAATGGTTAAATAAGAACCTAATTAGCCGTGTAAACTTTCACTGAAAGCACATATTATTTAAAAAATAAATAAAACAAAATGGATTGATTCCTCAATATAAAATCTAGAAGAAAACATAGGAGAACATTTTTGTGAGCTTTGGATGTATCAATGATTTCTTAGACCCAACAAAAAAGCATGATCCATAAGAGAAAAAAACGATAAATTAGATTTCATCAAAATTTAAAACTTTTGCTCTTTATAGACACTCTTAAGAGAATGTAAAAACCAGCTATGGACTAGGACAAAGTATCTGCAAATCATACATTTGATAAAGGACTTGTATCCAGAATATATAAATGTAATAAGACAAACAATCTAACTAAAATAAAGGCAAAAGATGTGAACAGATATTTCATCAAAGAAGATATATAATGCAGATCAAAACTACAATGAAATACCACCTCGCCCCCATTAGAATGGCAATGACCAAAGAAACAGACAGTAACAGGTATTTGCCAGGTTGTAGAGAAACTGGAACCCTCATCCTTTGCTGGTAGGAATGTAAAATGGTACATTCATGATGGAAAACAGCTTGATGGTTCCTCAAAAAGCTGAACATAGAACTACCATATGACTCAGCAATCCCAATCCTAGGTACATACCCAGAAGACGTGAAAGCAGGCACGTAAACAGAAACCGTACACCAGTGTTCACTGCAGCACTTCTTACAGTAGCCAAAAGGTATTACAAAGGGGCACAAGGAAACTCTGAAGGTGATAATATGTTCACTATCTTGAATACAAGAAGCTCTGCTGGTGTAGTGGGTAAGGCATTTGGTTACTAACCAAAGGTTGGTGATTCAAACCCACCAGCTGCTCCAGCAAAGGAAGATGAGGCAATCTACTTCCATAAAGATTTAAAGCCTTGGAAAGCCAATGGGAGTTGGTATGAGTTGGAATCAACTCGATGGCTGTGGATTTTTGTTGTTGTTGTGTAAATCTTGAATATGGTGATTAAAAAAAAAAAAGAAAACCAGACTCACTGCCTTGCAGTGGACTGATAGCGACCCCTCCTTGGACTTCTGAGGCAGTATCTCTACAGAAGTAGATTGCCCCACCTTCCTTCCCAGGAATGGCTGGTGGGTTTGAACCACCAGCCTTCTGGTTAGCAGTCAAATGCCTTAGGCACTACGCTCCTAGAGCTAGTTTCACAAATATATCCATATGTCAAAACTTACTGTACACTTTACTTACATACAGTTTGTATTACGTCAATTATACTTCAATAAAACTCGTAAAAAATAAAAAAACAGGACACACCTTTCTCTTTCCTTACAAATGATGAGTAGTTATTAAACTAAGAAAAGACTTCTATTTATTTTTTATTATTGTTTTGAAATTATTTGTAGCAAAAAATCAGAGTGCATTCTTGGGTCACTCATGGACCCAAGAATTTTTATTTTTTTAATTGAATATTTTATTTTAAAAATTCAAATTAGAGAATCTCAGCAAAGGACACAAAACTTTATTCAACTACAATGGTAAACATAAATGATTAAATAACCATACCAAAAACCTACTGCCATAGTCGATTCCAACTCATAGAGACCTATAGGACAGAATAGAACAGCCCCATAAGGTTTCCAAGGCTATAAATCTTCATGGAAGCAGACTATTCCAGCTTTCTCCTGCAGAGTAGCTGTTGGGTTTGAACTGTCAACCTTTTGGTTAGTAGCCTGATGTTTAACCACAAAGCCACCAGAATGCCTTAAATAACCATAACACAAATATGGGATAAAATCTGCCATGAAGACTATATAGTAAAATAAAGGTAAAGGAGTGAGATTTTCTTTCTTTTTTTTTAATTGTGTTTTGGGTGAAAATTTACAGAGCAAATGAATTTCCCATTCAACAGTTCATACACATTTTGTTATGTGACATTGAATGCAATCACCACAGTACAACAGCTCTCTTCCTACTTCCTCCCTGTGGTTATCTTCCCTGTGTCCTTTCCTATGTATTCTTGCTCTCTGAGCTATCTCCTTGTGCAAATGCTGCCCTTCTGATCTCCCACCTAAGGAGTGTGCCTACCACGTGTAATCCTTCACCTGGTACACCTATTGTTTGGCTGGAAGCTAAGTCACAGGAATTAGTTCAATTCCAAGCCTGAAGGGTGACTAGGGGGCATAGTCTTGGGGGTTTCACCAGTCTCTATCAGACCAGTAAACCTAGTGTTTTTTATAATTTTGAATTTTGTTCCACATTTTTCTCCCACTCTATCCAAGATCTCCTATTTTGATCCCTTTCTGAGTGGTTGAAAGTGATAGCCAGGCACCATCTAGTTCTTCTGGTCTCAGGGTCATGTAGTCTGAGGTTCCTACAGTCCACTAGTCTCTTGGACTAATTGTCTCCATGTGTCTTTGATTTTCTTCACTCTTTGCATTAGACAAAGAGAAACCAATTGTTGCATCTTAGACAGGTGCTTGCAAGCTTTTAAGACCCCAGTCACTACTCACCAAAGTAGGATGCAGAATAATGTTTTTGTGTAGTATGTTATGCCAATTGAGCTTGATATTCCCCCATGATCATGGTCCTGAGCCTGAAGGTCCAACGCCTCAAAGGAGTAAGATTTTCTTAAATCATTACCTACAAACA
>NW_006921651.1:3470798-3481579 GCF_000298275.1 Orycteropus afer afer | reverse complement strand
GCTTTACCTTATCCATAGGAGTAAGGCTGGGTTTACTCAGATGATGCAGCTCTTTCCCAGTCCTATTTTGAGAGCCTTCTAACCTAACCGGACTATTCATAAAGTTGCACGGTAATGTATCAAACAGTGTTTCTTTGCTATTCATAAGGTTTTCCCTGGCCAATTCTTTGAGAAGTGGATGGCTTATTCCTTCTTCCTAATCTGTCTCAGTCTGTAAAATGGAATGATACTCCTGCACCATGTACATCCCGCTGGATTAGAAACACCAGTGGCTCAGCCTAAAAACTTACATCAACACGTCACCACGGTAGGACAAACCGACAGACAAGTTTGCCTCCCTTTTGGAAACCTCTCATACCACCCTTACCTGAATCCCTGTAACTGACTGCTCCTCTCTCTGAGTTCCTGGCTTTTAATCCCCTTTTTTCTGCTCTTCTGCACTGCTGCTTTGGGCGTGCCTGATTTCCCTCTCCTCACCTGGATCCCTGCTCTGACTACTTCTCTATCAGGGTTCCTGGCTTTTAATTCCTTTTCCTGCTCTCCCTCACTGCTGCTTTGGGCATGCCTGAGTTCCTCCTCTCACCTGGATCCCTGTGCCTGTTACTATGAAATATATTTCATCGTATATTTCATAGTAACAATAAAATTACAGATGATGATTCTTTATCATCTGGCAAAAAAAAAAAGTCCCAATAAGTAGGTAGACATTTCATTTGTCACCTGCTTATAGTATCTGGCTTAAGATATAGTAGTGACCAATACTACTGTACAAAAAGCTCAAAATTAGATTCCTCCCTTACAATAATGGTACAGTTAGAATAATTTCTTTGTTACAATATAAAATACCCAGCCTGCAAAGTTGTACCTAAAAGTAACAACCGAAATAAACTTAAAAAGCATTTAAAATATTATAGCTCCACACTTAAAAATATAGCCAAGTCAAAACATACCCTGTGCTCTTTACCACTACCGTTACTTTTCTCCAAAGAAAGGAAACCAGCTGCCAACAGCTCCAGGCAACTGATCAAAACAGGAAGCAGAGTAAGCAACTGTAGGGTAAGCATGGTTAGCAATCAGCAGTGAATATTCCTTCCCTTGAAAAAGGGCACCAATAAAACACTGATGTCACATGTAGTAAAACCACTATTTCAGAACCACAATCAAAGGAAAGATTTGTCCTTCTCTTACTTACTCATAACTCAGTATTAAGAAACACTAAGAACATGACCTACTACAATCATTTCTTTCATGCCCAAACCGAAACAGGTAAACAGCAATCAGGACCTATTTTCACGACAATTCTGCATTAAGATAAAATGCCATGTTGCCAGATTTATACCTTGGCAAAGGCTCTCTTACAAAACCATTTTAATTATTTTAGGTCATGTCAGTAAATCATTGGAAAGAAGTGAGGAGCACTTTGACAAAATACACAGCACTGGTCTAGCAGGCAAAGTGTTGAATACACATGATAATTTGCACCAAATACTCACTTTTCAATGGAATAAGTGTGCCAACATAAATAACTGGGTAATGATACCAGTAGGTAAATATAAACATTCAATGGTTCAATGGTTCACTACTTCACTGGAATTTGTTTCTCTTGTATCTGAAATATAAAACTTGGAGTTTATAAGGAATCATCCATTCGCATTCTAAGAACACTGCTTCGAAATTTAAAAGGAAAGGATAATTTTGAATGGTTTCTTCACATTTCCTCACTAGCCTGAACTTTATTTTGGTCTTCATAAATACAACAACTTTAACTGCCTATTACATACACTAAAGTAGTTTAGTTTATGGGAAAAGAAAAGTTAAGTATACAGAGAAAGCTAAATCCTTCATCTGCATACCAAACTAAACTGACTGCCGTCCAGTGGATTTGACCCATAGCGACCCCTCCCTCCTTGGGTTTCCAAGGTGGTATCACTATGGAAGTAGATTGCCCAATCTTTCTTCTGAGGAGTGGCTGGTGGATTTGAACCACCAACCTTCTGGTTAGTAGTCAAATACCTTAGGCACTACACCACCAGAGCTCCCAAGATGAGAGGTCCATCTGCATAGCCAGGTATTGTACTGAATAGCCAAATTTTGTACACAGCCCTTGATAACCCTAATCTTTGACAGATAAGGAGTAAAACCAAGAAGTATAGTGGTTAGCCAGTTGGTTTTATCACTGTGTTAAAGGGTCCCCTCTGAATTAGATTCTCTGTAACAGGACTACAAACAAAGCTATTTACTTACATACAGATGAAAGTTTGCATTAATTCATTTAACAATACTGCTGAAAATCAATTTCTAGTGTATGTAGTTAACAGTGTGACCTCTAACTCAAAGAACAGAATTTTGAAATAAACGATAGCTTTTAATATATTTTGTAAACTTTGTTCCTTCTAATCATAACAATAATACATAGAAGGAAATAATCATACAAAATATTTTAAGATGAAAGAATTCTTAAAACTGTACTAAGATTGTATTGAATGGTTCATTACCTTTCATCTTTTAAATAGTTTTTATTCATTTTTATTTGATTGTTTTCATTCAAAGTTCTTAGTATCATTTGTCCCAAGTTGTACTATACATTCCTGTCAAAGGCCAGCAGTCATAGTTTGCATATCAAAGTGTTACAGATGGCTAGCAAATTCCACAAGATAAAACTGCACTGACCTAACAACACACATCCTATTTTCTAATCTTGCTTTATTTTTCTTTACTGCATTTAATACTTCCAGATATATTTGATAGTTTGTGTACTGTCTGTCAGTCCCTCTCTCTAAAATGTAAGCTCTAGGTTTGGTGCTGTATTCCCCAATACTTGAACAGTAGACTTGATGCACACTCGGTACTTAAATATTAGTGAAATTAATGAACTACTGAGCCTCTACATTTGGGTCTTTTTTTCAGAAGCTAGCCACTCCTCGGAAGGAAGGTTGGGCATTCCTACTTCCGTAGTGATACTGCCTCGGAAACCCAACGAGGGGTCGCTGTGAGTCGGGGCTGATTCGATGGCAAACAACAACAACAACAACAACAAGTTTTTCTGTGCACCTAAAATGCAAGAACAGTGTACAAGTTCCTCTAATGCTCTAATTGAATTTTTGTGAAATCTTACTCTTGGTTCAGAAACACCTAAGTCTCTTGGCTTGATTAATGTAATAATATTTCACTAACATTTCAACATCAAGCCTTAGAACAAAAAGTTCCTTGTTCTCTAGTGGAAAATAACACAGATGAGAAGAGATCTTGTCAAGTGAGAAATGCAGTACCAGTTGCCTTGACAATGGTTTTTTTTTTTTTTCCAGCCATCAACATGCTCCTTTCTCTAGTCTAAAACTGCACAACTGAAAAATATGAATTTATTTCATCTGTTTCTAAAGTTATAAAAATATACAAAACAGACCTGAATTATGTTGTATTCTCCTGAACATTCTGCTGCTGCTGATCCTAGAATTTTGTTACTCTGCCATATCACACAGAATGCTTTGTACTCTTATTATATCAATACATTAAGTTTGCTTCTAACTGAATGTTTTGAAAATACCACACCACTAACAGTAATATGGTTTTGACACAATGGCACAAGAAAGTATGCAAAGAAAAATATTTTAAATGACTGGGTTTGAGGATATATAGTATGCAATCTACTTCTTCAAAGCATTGCTATAGTTGACTAAGATCTTTCTAGAGCATAAAGATACAAAGCTAAACAGTCTTTATATTCAGCCAATATATAATACCTTGCGTCTTTAGTAATGATCCTGAATATTCCTATTTTTAAAAAGCAGGTAAAAAATTCTGCTCTATTTCAAAACAAATCCATTCTCTTACCAATGGTGAGCTCTTGCTCACCACTCAACTTTGTCTTTAGCTGTTATCTTTCCTCTTAAAATATAGTAACAAGAGACAAAATTAGAAAGGCAAAATTAAACATCACAGGTATTTCCACCTTTTTGTTTATAAATTTATGTTAGTCTACTTATTTAGTAAAAATTCAAATATAGGAGTTCAACATCTTAATAACATTAACATAACAGCAAAGATTTTTTGAGTGTTTATTATTTTTCAGGAGCTCTGGTGGCATAGTCCCTAAGGCATCTGACTGCTAACCAGAAGGTTGGCAGTTCAAACCCACCAGCCACTCTGCGGAAGGAAGACTGGGCAATCCACTTCCATAAAGATTTACCATTTCGGAAACCCAAAGTGGGTAGCTATGAGTCAGAATCGACTCAATGGCGGTGAGTTTTTTGTGTATAAATTTACATTAGTCCACTTATTTGGTAAAAATTCAGAGATATGAGTTCAACACCTTAATAACATTGACATAACAGCAAAGATTTATTGAGTGCTCATTATTTTTCATGTATTATTCTAAGCACTACACCTACTCCTCACTTAACTATTACCTTGTTATTCAATATTTTACATTTAAGATAATAGTAAAAAAATCTCAAAACTCACTGCCGTTGAGTCAGTCCCAACTCATAGGGACCCCTCCTTGGGTTTCCGAGGCAGTATTTCTACAGAAGTACATTGCCCAGTCTTCCTTCTGAGGAGTGACTGGAGGGTTTGAATTGCCAGCCCTCTGGTTAGCAGTTCAATGCTTTAGGCACTATGCCACCAGAGCGTCCAGTAAAAAATCTACTATCTGACTATTTTGCAAATTAAAGACATAGATCTGGCAGTAACGAACACCAAGGTACAAGGCAAGAACACCAGCTGTCACAGTTAAGGCTATGTGTCACCTTGACTAAACCCTGATTCTCAGTGGCTTGAGATTTATGTAATAATGCAATTTAGCAGTTATGCAATCATGTAATTTGGCAGTTATCTAACTATGTAGTCATCTTCCATTTTGTGATCTGATGTAGTCATCCTCCATTTCACATAACACTGATTTTCACATAACAACCTGGTCTTTAAGAACCTAACCATGTTGATAAGTGAGGAGTAAGTGAATACATATTTTAACTAATTACTTCTCACAACAATCCTAGGAGTTAGGTACTATTATCCACATTTTGCAATGGTAGAAACAGGACAAAGAAATTAAGTAATATTACCAAGGATATAGAATACACTTGTGGTTAAGAGTACAGATTCTGGAGCCACACTGCCTGAGTTCAAAACTTAGCTCCAATACCAACTAGCTCTGTGATTTGTTTTTACATGTTGCTTTAAAAAATTTAGCACAGCATGCTTACAAAGATACTTCAGTGGTGAGAGCACAGTTGGCAAAAAACGTATAACATGTGCATTATTTGCATAAAAATACGGTAATCACTTCAGTTTCTTCCATTCTAAAATGGGCAGAGTAGGAACAAGAAGTTATTAGCTTTGTACTTTCCTATAGGGTTGAAATTCTTCAAACTATAAAACTGGGATGAAAAACGTAAACAAAACCATACACTGAGAGAAGATATTTTGCAACACCATAACTGAGAGAGGATTAGTATAGAATACATAAAAAACTACAAACCATTGATGGAAAAGGCAAACTCATAGAAAAATAAAGGAAAGACAACAAACTGAACAAACAAATCCACTGCCATGGAGTTGATTTAGACTCATAGTGATCCTATAGGACAGAACAGAAGTGCCCCTATAAGGTTTCCAAAGCTGTAAACCTTTACAAAATTCGACTGCCACATCTTTCTCCCATGAAGTGGCTGATTGGTTTGAATTGCCAACCTTCTGATTAGCAGCTGAGCAATTAACCACTGTGCCATCAGGGCTCCTTGTACAATATAATAAACAAGCATATATAAACACACACACACATATACATATACACCCTTGTAGATATTCACACAGTAGTAAAAATATAATGGCAATGATAATTACTGAATTCATGGCAGTGTTTATGTCTGAAGAAAGGCAGGAGAAGAATAGAACAAGCAAGGATTCATATGAGCCACAACTCTATCTATAATGTTTATTCCTTGAAAAAATATATCCAGTACTTTATAGCATATATGAAAATTAACTCAAAATGGATTAATCACCTAAATGTAAGAACTAAAGTCATAAAAGTCTTAGAAAAAACACAGGGGTAAAAACTTCAAGACTTTACAAAAAAAAAAAAAAAAACCCACAGAGGGACCAAGTAGTTGAACCTACAGGCTCGGGACCATAGTCACAGGGGACATCAAACTCAATTGGCAAAACATACTACACAAAATATTGTTCCACCTCCTACTTTGGCGAGTAGCAACTGGTATCTTAAAAGCCTGCAAGCAGCCATCTAGATGCAACGATGGGTCTTCTCCTCGTCCAGAGCAAAGAAGAATGAAGAAAACCAAAAATTCATGGAAAGAATTAGTCCTAGCGACTGGTACACCATGTAATCCGCAGCCTATATGACTATGAGACCAAAAGAACTAGATGGTACCTGGCTACACTGTCAACCACTTGGAGGGGGGATCTATGTAGGAGATCCTGGATAGAAAGGGAGAATAATGTGGAACAAAACTCAAAAATCATGTGGAGAAAAAAAAAAGAGGGGGAACCACGTTTACTGGTCTGATAGAGCCTGGTGGAACCACTAAGACTATGGCCCCTAGCTGCCCTTCAGGTCTGGAATTAAACCCACACCTGTGGCTTCCAGCCAAACAAAAGACAAGCATATGAGTTGAACATTTACCTGAGGTAGATACAGTCCTTGGAGAGAAAAATCATGGGAGGAAGAAGAGCTGTTTATGCACAGGGAGACAGCTCAGGGGGCAGGAGTGCATGGAGGGATGGACACAGGGAAGAGGTAACTGCTGGGAGGAAGTGGGAGGGAGCCTGTTGCATTGTGTTAAATTGTGGTCAATGTCATGAGACAAAGTGTATATGAACTGCTGTATGGAAAGTGAATTTGCTCTGTAAATTTTCACCCAAACCACAATTAAAAAAAAAAACTCACTGCCATCAAGTCGATTCCAACTCAGAGCGACCCCCTTTGGGTTTCTGAGGTGGTAAATCTTTACAGAAATAAGATTGTCCAGTCTTCCTTCTGCTGAGTGGCTGGTGGGTATGAACCACCAACCTTCTGATTAGCAGTTAAATGCCTTAGGCACTATGCCACCAGAGCTCTAGGGAGGATAATAATCAACATAAATAAAAATCGCCACTTTCCTGATACCAAACTGCAGAGATCATGAAACATACGATGGATTCTGTTCCTTTCTGTTGCACTTGTTTTCTGGCATCAGCTGCAAAACCAGAGCTTCTTCCTCTGACACCTGGAGCTAAGTCAGATCTAACAAGTTAAAGCATACAGTCCTCCACACTGCCACGTCTGCCCAAGACATCAGTCCCAAGCTTAGGAATCCCCAGTACACCCCTGACTTCTGACCTGCTGGCTACAAATAAGGGGTTTTCCAACTACCCCCTCAGAATTCAGATGCAAGCTGGGGGTAGAGGGTTACTTCATTAACGTAACTTGTTAGGTTTTTTTTTTTTTTTTTTTGGTTAGGTTAAGGGTAGACCGGAGTCCCCATTTAGATTACTGGAGAAATTCCAAGACTAGAGGTTTATCTTTCAGCAATCAAAGACAAAGACCAAATTTTGGGGGTAAAGTTAATGTAAACCCTACATGTTGTTTTTGATAATGGATTCTATGTTGTAAAAGCAAGAAAAAATAGATAATTTGAACTTCATCAAAATGAAAATTTCTGTGAATGAAAATGAAGAGACACCTACAGAATGGGAGAAAATATTTGAGAACTATATATCCAACAGTGGTTCAATGTCCAGAATATGTAAAGAACTCAACAACAAACTTCAGTCTGTTTTGACTGTTAGGTGCCACCAAGTCGATTCGTACTCACAGTGACCCTACGTATGAAAAATGGGCCTGCACCATTCTCACAAACCTGAGGGGGTCAGTGAATTTATGTTAGCGAGGGAAGAACAATTCCCAAAAGGAAGGTGAGAATGGGTGCTCAACATACAGAATATAACCAATGTCACTACATGGTGTATGTAGAAACTGTCAAATTGGCTTTTGTTTTACCATGTCTAGTCTTAACAAAAACAAAATAAATAAAATTAAAAAAAAAAAAAAACTCACTACAAAAATGGGCAAAGAACTTGAATAGGCATTTCACCAAAGAAGATATACAAGTGGCCAATAAAAACAGAAAAGGAGAGTCAAAGTCATTAACCTACTGCCACCAGTCAATTCTGACTAATTGCATCCTTGTAGGATAGAGTAAAACTGCTCCAGAGTTTCAAAGGCTATAAATCTTAATGGAAATAGATTTCCATATCTTTTCCCTATGGAGCAGCTGGTAGGTTCCAACCACCAACTTTTCAGTTAGCAGCCGGCTGCTTAACCACTACACTACCAAGGCGCCTTCATTCCCACAAAAAAAACAACTGCCATAGAGTCGATTCCGACTCATAGTAAACCTACAGGACAGAGCAGAACTGCCCCCACAGAGTTTTCAAGGCTATAAATCTTTACAGAAACAGACAACTTCATTTCTCTCCTGCAGAGCAGTAGGTGGGTGAACCACTGACCTTCTGACTTGTAGCCTAATGCTTTAACCACTGCACCACCAGAGATGGCTATTGTCAGAAAAACAGAAAATAACAAGTGTTGGAGACAATGTAGAGAAATTGGTAACCTGGTAGTATAAATGGTTAAGGCCTCAGCTGCTAACCTGACAAAAGGCGTGGCAATCTGCTTCCAGTCAGTCACAGCCATGGAAAGCCAGCCTACAGAGCACAGCCCTGCTCTGCAACACATGGAGTGATCATGAGTCAGAACTGACTGGAAGGCAAGTGGCTTTTGGTGGGGGTTTTTTGTTGCATTGTCACTGGGAAAGTAAAATGGTACATGGCTTAAGAAAACAGTTTGGTGGTTCCTCAAAAAGTTAAATACAGAATTATCATATGATAAGCAGGAGTCATTGCTGAAGACATACTGAGTTTCTGTTTGGGTGATGTAAAAACTTTTGGAAACTGACAGTGGCAATCACAGCACAGTACAGTGAATATAACTGATATCACTGAATTGTACACTTAAAAGTGGCTAAAAATGGCAAACTTTTTATTACATATATTTCAACACAATAAAACTTGAAAATATTTATCCATAAAGACCATACAATTACATAATAAATATCAAAAAAATTCCAAAGTAAATATGACTGTTAAGATTTTATAAAGATGCTGGGTAGTAGATATATTAGGTCATCACTATATTATTTACTGGTTGTTTAAAATAATCCATAATATTTTAAAATATTTTAAATTAAAGAACCCTATTAAAGAATGCTCTTTAAATTAAAGAAAGAAATTAAAGAATGGTAGCATAGTGGCTAAGACACTTGCCTGCTAACCAGACGGCTGGCGGTTCAAACCCACCAGCCACTCCTCGGAAGGAAGGTTGGGCAATCTACTTCCGTAGTGATACTGCCTCGGAAACCCAAGGAGGGGTCGCTATGAGTCGGGCCGACTCGATGGCACATAACAATAACATAACAAAGAGATCGCATTAAAGAACCAGTTTAAATTAAACTGAATGAAGGAGCTTTTAAAAATATATATTCAGTGGACATTTGAAACAGGAACATGCTAATATTCAACAAGCTTAATGCTGTCAAAAAAGGAAAAAAGGGCCATTAAATTTCAGACACCGGATTTCAGGCTTCTCTCTCCAAGCAGAGCCTGCCATATCAGGGTTTTCCATCTCACACTCTTGATAATGCTTCTGAAACAAGAGAGCCACACCAAAGCTAGTTTATTACTCTCCAAGTCAATTTAATCCTTCTAATTTTGTCTTTCAAAACTCATCTGTCAGTTTGTCACACTGTGGTGCCTTGCATGTTGCTGTGAGGTTGGACGCTACATGCTGCCGGTATTTCAAATACCTGCAGGGTCACCCATGGTAGACAGGTTTCTGCAGAGCTTCCAGACTAAGACAGACTCAGAAGAAGGGAGGGACCATCCACTTGTCAAAGAATTGGAGAGTGAAAACCTTATGAATAGCAGCGAAACACTGTCTGACATATTACTGGAAAACTTTATGAATAGTTCTGAAACATTGTCCAATACAGTGCCAGAAGGCCTGAGAGCCAGAAGGCACTCAAAATACGACTGGAAAGAGCTGCCTCCTCCAAGTAGAGTCAATGTTAATGACGTGAATGGACTAAAACATTTGGGACCTCCATTTACTGATGTGGCACGACTCCAAATGAGAAGAAACAGCTGCAAACATCCATTAATAATTAGAACATAGAAGTATGAATCGAGGAAAATTGGAAGTTGTCAAAAATGAAATAGAACACATCAAGATCAAAATCCTAAGCATCAGTGAGCTGAAATGGGCTGGTTTTGGCCATACTGAAACAGACAACCATATGATCTACTATACTGGGAACAAAAAATTGAAGAATGGCATAGTATTCATTGTCACAAAGAATGTTTCAAGATCTATCCTGAAGTACAATGCTGTCGGTGAATAGGATAATATCTGTATGTCTACAAGGAAGACCAGTTAATATGACTATTACTCAAATTTACTCATCAACCACTAAAGGCAAAGATGAGGAAATTGAAGATTTTTACCAACTTCTGCAGTCTGAAATTCACCAAACATACAGAAGTTGAAAACAAAGAAAAATTACCAGTAGATGGAAAATACAGCCTTGGTGATAAAAATGATGCTAGAGATCGCATGATAGAATTTTGCAAGACCAACAACTTATGCATTGCAAATACCTTTTCTCAACAACATAAATGGTGGCTATGCACATGGAGTGGGAGCTCTGGTAGCATAGTGCCTAAGG
>NW_006921651.1:3462583-3470698 GCF_000298275.1 Orycteropus afer afer | reverse complement strand
GCTGTGTATGCACAGGGAGATAGCTGGGGGTGGGGCAGGAGTGCATGGGAGGAAAGGACACAGGGAAGAGGTAACTACGGGGAGGAAGTGAGAGAGAAGCTGTTGCATTGTGGGAAACTGCAGTCAAAGTCACGAGACAAAGTGTACGTGAGTTGCTCTATGGAAAATGAATTTGCTCTGTAACTTTCACCCAAACTACAATAAAAATTTTAAAACAAATTCACAACATTATAGTAAATTTCATATTCAGAGAAAAAAAAAGTGATTAAAAAGACAGGAAAGGAAGAAAAGACCAAAATGGATGTCAGAAGAGACCCTGAAACTTGCTCAAGTGGAGAGTAGTTAAAGCAAATGGAAGAAATGAAAAGATAAAAGAGCTGAACAGTAGATTTCAAAGAGCAGCTCAAGAAGACAATTACCATAATGAAATGTGCAAAGACCTGGAGTTAGAAAAACAAAAGGGAAGAACAGGCTCGGCATTGCTCAAGCTGAAAGAACTGAAGAAAAAATTCAAGTCTCAGGTTGTGACATTGAAAGATTCTACGGACAAAATATTGAATGATGCAGGAAACATCAGAAGATGGAAGTAATACAGAGTCGCTGTACAAAAAAGAATTGGTCAATCTTCATCCATTTCAGGAGGTGACGTATGATCAAGAACCGATGGTACTGAGAGAAGAAGTCGAAGCTATACTGAAGGAACTGGCAAAAAAACAAGGCTCCAGGAATTGACGGAATACCCACTGAGATGTTTAAACAAACGGATGCTGCACTGGAAGCATTTACTTGTCTATGCCAAGAAAACTGGAAGACAGCTACCTGGCCAATTGACTAGAAGAGATCCCTATGTGTACCCATTCCAAAGAAAGGCAATCCAACATAATGTGGAAATTATCAAATAATATCATTAATATTATACTCAAGTAAAATCTTGCTGAAGATAATTCAAAAACAATTACAGCACTATACTGACAGTGAAACTCCAGAAATGCAAGCTGGATTCGGAAGAGGACATGGAACAAGGGATATCATTGCTGATGTCAGATGGGACTTGACTAAAAGAAAGAATACCAGAAAGATGTTTACTTGTGTTTTATTGACTATACAAAAACATTTGACTCTGTGGATTATAACAAACTACAGTTATAGGTTATCTTACTTCATTAATTCTGTCTGCCCTAACTGCAAGGAATCAAAAGAAAAAAAAAAAAACCTCACTGTCATTGTGTTTATTCTGACTCACAGAGACCTCCATTGGGTTTCCAAGGCTGTAAATCTTGACAGAAGTAAGTTGTCCCATCTTTGTGCCTCAGAGCAGCAGGTGGGTTGGAACCACCAAAAAGAAGGTTCCCTTACTCACTATGCTAGGTAATGTATTTTGTAAACAGTCTTTCAGAATTCCTCTATCCAATTTTATGACATTCTTCTCTACAAAACCCTGTTTTAATGAGAGCAATCTACACCACTCCTCACACATCAACATGATTCCAAAGAGCAGGTCATCATGCAAAAGTCAGCTTTATGTGAAAATGGAGGATGATCACATCAGATCACAAAATGGTAGAGGACTACCCCCATTATAGACTACTTCATCATATAACTGCCAAACCACTGAGAATCACATCCCAGTCACATTGACACATAACCTTGATCATCACAGCCAGCGTTAATCTCACACCTCATTGTTATTGCCAGATAGATTTTTTTACTGCTGTAAATGTGAAATACGATAATGAGATAGTAAATCAGGAGTACATGTATTCTTATACCCTCAATATTGGCACTTTTGTTCATTTTCTCTATGATTTTTTTCTCTGATCTCACCAACCTATAATAATCTCTCGACTATAATCATAAAACAGAGTTAACATTCAGAGAACAATATATGCTAGTAACTATGCTACCTTCTTCAGTGGAATTAATTTCATTTAATCTACACAACTCTGTGAAATTTGTTTTATTTTTCAAGGCAAGAAAAACTCAACTACATTAAAGAATGCAATTAATTACCTTAATTAAGGCTAATTAAGTTCTCCAAGAGCTCTGGTGGCACATGCCTAAGGCATTTAACTGCTAACCAGAAGGTTGGCGGTTCAAGGGTTTGAACCAGCTGCTCCACACAAGGAAGATGAAGCAATCTACTTCCATAAAGATTTACCGACTTGGGACTGGGGCCTTAAAAGCTTTCAAGCGGCCATCTAAGATGCAACTATTGGTCTCTTCTCATGTGGAACAAAGAGTAAAGAAAATCAAGGTCATCTACAAACAATGAGTCCAAAGATATGATGGACCCCGAGACCACAACTAGATAGTGCCCAGCTACCAATGCCAAGTGCTTGGAAAGGGATCAAAATTGGAGATCCTAGATAGAGTGGGAGGAAAAATGTGGAACAAATTCAAAAATACAAAAATGACCAGAATTACTGGCCAGATAGAGACTAGTGGAACCGTGAGACTATGGCCCCGGGCTACCCTTGGGGCCTAGAAATTGACTCACTTCTGTGGACTGGCTCTCAGCCCAATAGTAGAAAGACCTACATGCAGGACACCTACCCCATATTGAGATATTCCCACCTACTCTAGGGAGATGCACCCCTTAGATCCATCAGCCATGAGACATCAGAGGAGCAGCATTCACATAAAGGGAAAGCTGGACAGACAGGAATGAATAGATAAGAAAGGCATGGGGAGAGGGTAATTCCAGGGAGGAGAGGGAAGGAGAGTTTTTTTAAAATTGGGGATGGTAAGCAGGATGTGAAAGCAAATGTACATGAACTGTTGAATGTAAAACAAATCGTTTGTAAATCTGTACCCAAAGCAAACACACAAAAAAATTATCTCCTTGAAAAACCAATGGGGGTCACTAATGAGGCAGCTACCTTCTGGCTCAAAGTATTATCTTTACTTACTCACATGCAACTTAACATATGCCTAAGATTTTTACCATTTGTTTTAGGGCATACTATCTAAACAGTTCAAAATATTACATCCTTCAAACAAAAACTGACTGAGAGCTTGTATCCCAGGCATTATTGACTACAGGGCATAAAGGAATGAGTGACACAGTTAAACACTAAAGGCATCTGGGAAGAGATGCTTCCAAACCTTGAAAACCCTTTGGAACACTCCCACACCAGAGGTCACCATGAGTCAGAATCAACTTAAATGCAACTAACAAGAGGGCCTCTACAAATGAAAGGGGAGCTCTGGTAGCATAGTGCCTAAGGCACTTGACTGCTAACCAGAAGGCTAGCAGGTCAAACCCACCAGCCAGAAGGAAGATGGGGCAATCTACTTCTGTAGTGATACCGCCTAGGAAACCCAAAGAGGGGTCGCTATGAGTTAGGGCCAACTTGATGGCACATAACTACAACAACACAAATGAAAGGTAGATAAACTCTCTAGAAACACAGATGTCCCAGAAATTGGGGTAAGTACAAAATTCAAAGTAATATTGTATACAGTAATCATAACTATATAAAAACTGCTTAATAAGAATTGGAAAAGAGTATAATCATAACTAACAAAGTTGGGTTTGTTTGCTTTACACTATTTCATTGAAGTTTTTAAATAAGTGTAAACCAAGCAATAAAAATACATTTAAAAAAGGTGTGTACCTTTCTTTCCTTATAAAATAGTAGAAATAGACTAGAGGTGTGTCCCTCCACTGATATTACAATGTAATTTGTCTTTCCTTAGGAAAATGCACCTGGATAACAATAGTAAGGTTTACCATAAGTAAATATCTGTATAAATCTTCCTACAATTCTAAACGTTTGGAAACTTGGGAGCTGATTGTAAATTTTCATACCACGTTGTTGTTGTTATGTGCCGTCGAGTCGGCCCCGACTCATAGCGACCCCTCCTTGGGTTTCCGAGGCAGTATCACTACGGAAGTAGGATTGCCCAACCTTCCTTCCGAGGAGTGGCTGGTGGGTTTGAACCGCCAGACTTCTGGTTAGCAGTCAAGTGCTTTAGCCACTATGCTACCAGAGCTCCTTTTCATACCAGAGAACCGTCAAATTTTAGAGCTGAAGAAACCTTGCACAATATTTCATCTTACAGTTGGTTACTTAAGTCTAAACTGAATTCTGGGCTGATGCAAGTAATGCCACAACCTATACTACTGTAACGTAATGGTTTATACTGCAAGGAAATCGCACTTCAGAAATAAAGTCTGTGTGTGCTAGCTTCAGCCCAGCATGTGAAACTCAGATTTTAATTACTAGCTAGCTGTGTCTAACTGAATTTAACCTCTCCAGGCCACAACAACTTCATGTGGATAAATTATAATTACTGTTGAAAGGATGGTGACAAATATTTAAAAGACCTAAAGCCTTCCCAGCCACTCCTCTGAAGGATGATTGGGCAATCTACTTCCGCAGTGATACCACCGCCTCAGAAACCCAAGAAGGGGTCGCTATGAGTCAGAGCCGACTTGAAGGCAGTGCGTTTGTTTTTTGGTAAAGCCTCCCATTTACGTCTCCATATTTTGCATTTCACGTTACACTCAGCAGAGTTTACCTTAAGAGGCAAAAGATGTAGTCAGTATATAGACATTACGAAGCAAATATAGTTCAGTCATGAAGAACCTGTGCACCCAAGGGTGGGCAGGAGCGCACGCGCGCGCACACACACAAACACACCCCTATAATGGTGATTAGTCGTTTCGGAACACGGTACTTAAGCGTGCAACTCTCACACAAAACGATTTAAGCTGAAAATATGGAAAAGCAGTAAACCGACCACCAAAATCTATCCACTGCTTTTAAAAGTTGTGGCCTATTGGAATCAAACCCCCAAAACGTCAGGCTTAGAACTAACGTTTCAGGAGTCAGATCTGCATCTCACTCCCGGCTCTCACCGGCTTCAGGGGTCCCCAGGAAAAGCAAAGGAACAGAAGGCCACCGAATAGCTGAAGCCCTGACTTGGAAGCCATTTGGAAATAACCACCACGGTTTTGGGGGTGGGTTGCAATTCGCTGTAAGCTCTCCAGGAAGCGCTGGAAATCGGCATGTGGGGTAACAAGTTGGCAGTTCCTTGTGGTTTATCCTGAAACGCTGTCAACCTTGCATCCTACCACAAGGGCCCTTGGCTTCCCCAGGGTCGACAGGAAAGCGCAGGAGGTGGGGAGGGGATGACTGCCCCAAGGCCGGGCGAGAGGAACGGAAAAGTGGCCTCGGATGCGAAAGAGCGGAAGCCCGGAGGCGGCAGGAAAAAATAAGCAGAACTGAGTGAAAGAGTGTGTGCTGGCGAGCGGGATGGGAGCTGCATTAGTGTGACATAAAAAAGCGCAAGCAGAACCAACAGCGTCGTGGATTCTGAGGCGGTGAAGGGCCGCATTCCGAAGGGTAAGGCGGGGTCTTAACGAGTGCAGCTAGACAATGGCGCGAGCGTGACGTGGCCAGGGGCGTCGCCACCACAGGGAGGAAGGGGCCTCGCGGGGCGGGAGCGGCCCTGGAGTGGGGGTCGTGAGGAGATGCGGGCGCCAAGTCCGCGGGCTCGAAGGTAGGGGAACCGGCTGAGGAGAGGACTGGGAACCGCGACTGCCTTGTGGCCCGGGACGGGGTCAGTTGGTGGACCCTGCCCGGGGTCGCGCGCTCAGCCGCGAACCCTCCCTCCCTCGCTCCCTCGTCCTCCCTCCCCTCCTGCCCACGGGGCCCGCCGCACTCACCGACCCACCGCACGGCTGCAATCCCAACGCGCAACTGCCGCAGCCGCCTAGACGCGCGCCGTCCCCGCCCCCGCCGTCCGGGCACCGCCCCCAGCTCGCGCCCAGCCGGGGACCGGCGCGCTGTTCCGTGCCCCCGCTCCGCCGCAGAACCTGAGCCCAGCGACGCTCCCTGGGCGTGCTGTGGAAGGGGCGTGCTGTGGAAGGGGCTAGCGCCTAGGCTCTTCTGGTGGGTCTGGGGATCTTCAAACGACAGAACTTCGGTTGCTGCCAAGCTGTGTGGTGACATATGTTGGCAACCCTTCCGTGTCTTTTAAGTGTCTATCCCTTGGCATTCTGCCCAGTCCTTTGGTTGGACTCTGGGCTACCTCTACACAGCATCTCTGGAGATTTGGGGATGCTTTCCCTACCGGAAGAGAGCATCCTTTTCACAGTCATTAAGTCTTCGAGTCCAGCAGACCTCAAGGCCCCTCTGGTCCAGATCCTCTACCTCATGTGAATCTCCTTGGTGATTAAGAACACTGGCTTTGGAGTTTACCAGCAAGGCGTGGAATCCCAGCTCCACCACCTATAAACTGCGTGACTTTGGAAGAGTTACCTGACCTCACTATACCCAGTTCCCTAATCTATAATACAAGGATAGATCATTGCAGGGCACATCAAACTCAACTGGCTTAACATACTACATAAAAAACATTATTCTACACCCTATTTTGGTGAGTAGAGACTGGGATCTTAAAAGCTTGCAAGTGGCCATGTAGATGCAACAACGGATCTCTCCTCATCTGGAGCAAAGAAGAATGAAGAAAATCAAAGACACATGGAAACAATTAGTCCAGTGGACTAGTAGACCAGTGATCCTCAGCCTATAAGACCATGAGAACGAAATGGTGTCTGGCTATCACTGTCAACCACTCAGAAAGGGATCAGTGCAGGAGATCCTGCATAGTGTAGAAGAGCAATGTGGAATTAAACTCAAAATCATAGAAACAAGTTTACTGGTCTAAGAGAGCCTGTTGAGACCTCTGAGACTACGACCTCTAGTTACCCTTCAGGTCTGGACTTTGCTTCCAACCAAACTACTCAACTCAACTGCCATTGAGTCGGATCCGACTCATAGTGACCACTTCTTGGGTTTCCAAGGCAGTATCACTACGGAAGTAGATTGCCCAATCTTCCTTCCGAGGAGTGGCTGGTGGGTTTGAACTGCCAACCTTCTGGTTAGCAGTCAAATGCCTTAGGCACTACACCACCAGAGCGCCTAACCAAACTACAGACAGGCATAGAGGGTGAACATTTACATCAGGTAACTACACCCCTTAGAATTATCAATTGTGGGAGAACAGAAAAGCAGTATTTGCACAGGAAGATAGCTCAGGGGGCAGGAATGCATAGGAAAGAAGGACACAGGGAAGAGATAAGTACAGGGAGGAAGTAGGCAGAGAGCTGTTACATTGTGAGGAACTGCAGTCAATGTCATGAAACAAAATGTGTATGAAATGCTGTATGGAAAATGAATTTGCTCTGTAATCTTTCACCCAAATCACAAAATTTAAAAAAAAAAAAAAAGAGAGAGAGAACCTACATCAGAGGGTGTTGACAGCATGAAATAATATAGGCGCGCTTAGAACGGCCCTAACACATACTAAGCACTCAGTAAACGTTAGTTCTTGGAAATGTTCCTGGATGGCACAGTTAAGCACTTGACTATTAACGGAAAAGGTAGCTGGCTGGAAGCAACCCAGCAGGCCCTTTGGTAGAACAGGCCTGGCAATCTGTTTCCAAAAGGTCATAGCCTTGAAAGCCTTATGGAGCTGTTCTGCTCTTCACACATGGGGTGGAATCAACCGGAGGGCAACTGGTTTGTTTTGTTTCATTAATGGACACTACCACCACCACTAACTCAGACTGCATCAACACTCCTCAGTAACAGGAAGCTCATTTCCAGGGCATTTCATTCTTTGGTAGGTGCAGATCCATCCAGTTAGAATGTATTTCTGAAGCTTCTACTTCCCGGCCCAGGTCCTAGCCCTCTGAGCCTCAGAGAACAAAGAGAGAACCAATCTCTCTTCAACCTTCTATTTTTTGGATATTTGAAGATTTCTATCCTGTCTGCTTGACTGCTAACCAGGAGGCTGGTGGTTCAAACCCATCAGCCACTCCTCGGAAGGAAGGTTGGGCAATCTACTTCCGTAGTGATACTGCCTCGGAAGTCCCACTCAACCGCTCATAACAACAACAACAATCCTGTCTGCCCAGGGAGCTCTGGTTATGCATTCAGCTGTTAACTAAAAGGTCACCCACCAGCATCTCCATAGGAGAAAAATGTGACAGTCTGCTTCCATAAACGTAAAGCCTTGGAAACCTTGTGGGGCATTTGTTCTGCATTTAGTTTTTTGGTTATCCTGTCTGCCCTAGGGGCACGGGGAGGGTAACAAGAGCCG
>NW_006921651.1:3432338-3433772 GCF_000298275.1 Orycteropus afer afer | reverse complement strand
TGGAGAATTCTACCAAATATTCAGAGACAAGCTGGCACCAATCCTACTGAAACTATTCCAGAACATAGGAAAAGATAGAATATTCTGAAATTTGTTTTATGAAGCAAGCATAACCCTGATACCAAAGCCAGGCAAAGATATCACTGAAAAAGAAAATTACAGACCAATATCCTTCCTTAATATAGACACAAAAATCTTCAACAAAAATCCTACCCAATAGAATCCAACACTATATCAAATAAATAATATATTATGACCAAGTGGGATCCATACCAGGTATGCAAGTTTGCTTCAAAATTAGAAAAACAATCAACATAATCCAATACATAAATACAGCAAAGGAAAAGAACCACACTATCATATTAATTGATACAGAAAAGGCACTTGATAAAATCCAACAACTATTCCTGATAAAAACTTTCAGCAAAATAGGAATAGAAGAAAAATTCCTCAACATAATTAAGAGCATATGGTATGCAACACCAATGGCCAATATTAATCTCAACAGAAAGAGACTAAAAGCATTTCCCTTGCGAACAGGAACCAGACAAGGATGCCCTCTATCACCACTTCTATTCAGCATTGTGTTGTAAGTCCTGGCCAGAGCAATAAGGCAAAAAAGGGAAATAAAAGACATCCAGATTGCTAAGGAAGAAGTAAAACGATCCCTATTTGCTGATGGTATGATCCTGTATGTAGAAAATCCCAGAGACTCAGCAAGAAAGCCACTGGAACTAATTGAGATTCCGCAAAGTGGCACATTACAAGATCAACATACAAAAATCAGTCAGATTCCTTAACATTAACAAAGTGATTTCTGAAGAGGAAATAAGGAAAACAATACCAGAGACCCACTCCCTCCCTCAAGGTGTTTGGTTATGGTTAAGAAGTTTTCATAACTGTTAGCTCTACTACTATATACTTGGACATTTTTAGAGCCTGGTAAAAAATAATAATAATAATAAACTTTATTAGTGGTTATCAGAGGATCGGGGACTTAAGGTTTCTGTTTAGAGTGACTGAAAAATATAACAAAGGGACCAGGTTTGCTGCTCTGATAGAGCCTGATGGAACCACTGAGACTCGCTGCCTTTCAAGTCTGGTATTAAACCCACTCCTGTAGCTTCCAGCCAAAAAAAAGATAGGCATATGAGCTGAACATTTACAGCAGGTAGATACAGTTCTTTGAGAGATCAATCATGGGAGTATAGAAGGGCTGTGTATGCACAGGGAGACAGCTGAGCGGGCAGGAGTGCATGGGAGGGAAGGACACAGGGAAGAGGTAACTATGAGGAGGAAGTGGGAGGGGAGCTGTTGCATTGTGGAAAATTGAAGTCAATGTCATGAGACAAAGTGTATGTGAGCTGCTGTATGGAAAGTGAATTTGCTCTGTAACCTTTCACCCAAATCACAATAAAAAATATATATATATAT
>NW_006921651.1:3402227-3431418 GCF_000298275.1 Orycteropus afer afer | reverse complement strand
AGGAAGCTCTGGTGGCATAGTGCCTAAGGCATTTGACTGCTAACCAGAAGGTTGGCGGTTCAAACCCACCAGCCACTCCTCAGAAGGAAGGTTGGACAATTTACCTCCGTATGATATCGCCTCATAAACCCAAGGAGGGGTCACTATGAGTTAGATCCGACTCAATGGCAGTGAGTTTGGTTTGTTTTTTTTGGTATATTATTGCACATAGGTATATATTTGGGGAAAAAAAAAAGGTTTGTTTGCTTTTCAAAATAACTTCTCCAAAGGCCTTTGTGTGGGCTCAGGTTCCAAGTTGCAAGGGCTTACTAAACTTACACAATTTGGCTCACTGTTTCTACTGTTGATGGAGGCTGTCAAAGGGCTGGTCTGCCCACTCCAATCCCCCCCGGGGCGGGGTGTGGACAGGCCCGAAAAGGGATCATTGACAGCAGCTCAACACAACTCAGGCAGCTTAGTTCACAGGCAGTTTCTGTCTCTGGAATCAGAAGCCGAAAATAGATCATTACATGCCACAAAGGTTCTAAATTGCTTCTAAGCAGGCAGCATGGTGTAGGGATTAAGAACATGGACTTCAAAGCCAAACTCTCCCTGGCTCTAACTCCTGGCTCTGCTGCTAACTAGCTGTGACCTTGGGCAAGTTTCTTAATACCTCTGTGCCTCAGTTTCCTCATCTTTAAAACTGGGGTGAAGACGATAATAGCATCTGCCTTATAGGCTTGATGAGAGGTAAATGAGATCCTATGTGTACAGCACTTAAGATAGTGCTGGCCATCTAGGAGGCACTATATAAGTGTTTGCTAAATAAAACCAAAGTGGCTTCCACACAGAGTTATGGGTGGCGAAGCCCAACCCTGGGCATTTTGGTTCTTTGACTGTTCAACATTCTACCACTGCTCTTACCTCAATGTGAGGCTCGCCCTGTGGCCTCCATACCTCTGAGGAGCCCAGGGCCACATGGTCTTTCTCCTGGTCCTCCAAGGTCGTGAGTAATGACCAGACTTGGGAATTCCTGGAATCACTAACATTTCTAAAGCAATTAGGGGGATTTCAATAGTGTGGTCATCTTTTAACGTTGTTGTTTAGAACATTAAAATAAACTGCCATCTACTGTCATTACTACTTTACGAAAGACCATTCTGAATCCAAAAAAAAAAGGAGGAAGGACATAAATCTCCTAATAAAAGATAGGGCTTTAATTAAATTTGAGCTTAGCTTAGCAAAAAAAAAAAAAAAAAATCACGACCCTATTCTGGTTTTTCCACTCCATCTTGAGCCACTGGTCATGGACTAGCCCGTGTCTGTGACCCAGAAGTTGGCAATCACTGCTCTAAAGGGCCCTTCTGAGTGTTCCTGGACACATTGCCGACAGCACCAGCAAGAAGCTGGAACTGAATCTACAAACACCACCAGACTGCAAAACTGTAGGCATTTGATCCCAGAGCAGAGGTGAATAGACTACAGGTGGAAATTGGAAGGAGGTATTTTGGTTGTTCCCTGTAGAACTGATAGGGTCATTTTAGACTCTTGGTTCTAATTCCAAGGAGCCAAGGACTCTAAAGTGCCTTGGTTTGCAGCAGGGCTTTGAACCAGTTCGTTCCAGCTCGAACCCCTGCTGAAATGTTGTATTTCCACCTCTCTGAATCAGAATCTACATTTTAGCAAGATCCCTAATCAAGAAGAATCACCTAAGGATGTTGTTTATTTTAAATAGAGATTCTGATTCAGTGTATCTGGGGTGCAGTCCTGGTGGCACAGTGGTTAAGTGCTGGGCTGCTAACTGAAAGCTCAGCAGTTTAACCCACCCAGCCACTCCGTGGGAGAAAGATGTGGCCATCTACTTCTGTAAAGTTTTACAGCCCAGGAAATCCTATGGGGCCGTTCTGCTCTGTCCTATAGGGCCACTATGAGTCAGAATCAACTAGATGCCAACAGGCTTAGTTTTGGTCATATCTGGGGTGGAAATGGAAATTCTTAGCAGGGGGTCAAACCTGAACGAACCGGTTCAAAGCCCTGGTTTGCAGAGGTTTTCTTTCCAGATGCAGTGAGAGAGCCCAGGACAGGGAGTCAGGATACAGGGGCCCTCATGATGACCCTGGTGCTAATAATTCACTGTGTAACCTTTGGTAAAACCTGTAACCTTTCAAGCCTTAGTCTTCTCGTCTAAAAAATGGGGACAATAGTACTTGCTTTGCATTTCTCAAAAGTTGAGAATCAAATAAGTAATGGCTGTGAATGTGGTTTTACAGCACTATACAGTTGTATTTGTAACTCAGCCCCCAAACCCTTCTAATCAGGGTCTCAAGTGCCCCTACTAAGTTTATGCCAATGAACTTTCCCCCTACCCTTTTCTTCAGTCTGACTACAGAACATCTAGACTTCTAAGCCTTGGATCACAGTGGTAGGAGTAGGGAAGAGCCCATGTTTCTTTCTTTCTCCAAGCCTGATCCCCTAGGTCTCTCCAGGGTGGAATGGGCTCCTGAGTATGAAACACACAGGAATCTACGAACAATCTTAGGATTCCAGCATACTCAGCCTGTTCAAAAAATGTTTCCTGCTAAACTAAGGATGATAGAACACTGGGAGACATTCCATTCCCTGGCCTCCAGGAATCCTGGCAGCTCAACTATCCAGTGTGGTACATTAGAAAGAAACTTTAGATCAGTGGTTCTTGATTCTGGCTGAACATTAGAATCACCAGGGGAGCTTTTTAAAAAATACCAGTGCCAAGACTGTACCTTAAACCAGTTATATCAAACCCTTTGGGGGAGAGACTCAGATATCCGTATTTCTGAAAGCTTCCCAGATAGATGACTGCAGTGCACAGCCCAGTTTAAAAGCCATTGCAAAAGGTAATCCAAATCAAATATTTCACTTTACAGAAAAAAAAAAGGTAGTCTTTCATCTTCAAGTCCTCTTCACTTTCAGCAAGGTTGTGTCATCTAGATATCACAGATTGTTATGAGTCTTCCTCCAATCCTGACAGTGTTCTTCTTCATATAGTCCAGCTTCTCAGATTATTTGCTCAGCATACAGATTGAATATGTATGGTGAAAGGATGCAACCCTGATGCACATCATTTTTTTTTTTTTTTTAATTGTGATTTGGGTGAAGATTTACAGAGCAAATTCACTTCCCATACAGCAGTTCACATATACTTTGTCTTGTGACATTGACCCCAGTTTACCACAATGCAACAGCTCTCCTCCCACTTCCTCCCCATAGTTACCTCTTCCTTGTGTCCATCCCTCCATGGACTCCTGCCCCCTGAGCTGTCTCCCTGTGCATAAGCAGCCCTTCTTCTCCCATGCTAATGCACATCATTCTTGATTTTAAATCATGCAGTATTCCCAGGCATTTAAGAATTTTACAAAGACTCTTTTGTCCAGTATTCCTTCCATCTTCCATCTCGGGAGGCAGCATTAATCAAGGAGTGATGGTATTGAAGGAAGAACTCCAAACTGCACTGAAAGCACTGGCAAAAAACAGGGCTCATGAGGAACCCGTACATAGATCAAGAAGCAGTAGTTCCAACAAAACAAGGGGATGCTGCATAGTTTAAAGGAGAAAATGTTCACCACACTTATTCAGTCTGTATGCTGATCAAATAATCCGAGAAGGTGGACTATATGAAGAACACAGCATCAGGACTGGAGGAAGATTCACTAATAAACTGCCATATGCAGATGACACAACCATGCTTGCTAAAAGTGAAGAGGACTTAGAAGCACTTACTGATGCAGATTAAAGACTATAACCTTCAGTATGGACCACTCCTCAACAAAAACAAAAATCCTCACAACTAGACCAATGAGAAGCATCATGATAAACAAAGAAAATAAGGAAGTTATCAAGAATTTCATTTTACTTGGATCTACAATCAATGCTCATGTAAGCAGCAGTCAAAAATCAAATGACGTATTGCATTCAGCAGATCTGCTACAAAAGACCTCTTTAAAGTGTTAAAATGTAAAAAGGTCACTTTGAGGGCTAAGGTGCACCTGACTCAAGCCATAGTACTTTCAATTGCCTCATATGTATGCAAAAACTGGACAATGACTAAAAAAGACCAAAGAAGAATTTATGCATTTAAATTATGGTGTAGGCAAAGAATATTCAATGTATCACGGTCTGCCAAAAGAACCAACACCTCTGTCTTGGAAGAAGCACAGACAGAATGCTCCTTAGAAGCAAGAATGGAGAGACTTTGACTCATGTGCTTTGAACATGTTATCAGGAGGGACCAGTCCCTGGGGAAGAATATCATGCTTGATAAAGCATGTGGTTGTTGTTATGTGCCGTCAAGTCAGACCTGACTCATAGCAACCCCTCCTTGGGGTTCCGAGGCAGTATCACTGCACAAGTAGATTGCCCCACCTTCCTTCCAAGCAGTGGCACAGGGTGAGAAAAAAGAGAAAGACGCTGCCAAAGAGGCAGGAAGGCCGCATCTTCTGACCTCCTCTAACCCCACAAGAGGAAGACAGAATCACCATCAGCAGCCCAAGGCCTATCCCTGCGAGGCCAGACATACCGCCTCCCTCCAGCCCTTTCACCAACCCTGACACAACTGTGGTAGTTAAGTTTGTGTCCATTTGGCTGGGCCTGGTTGAGTGACTGGGCAGCTGGATGTAGTATTCCCCATGATGTGACTGGTAATCAATTCCATGTGGAATCTACTGTGAGCAGCTGAGTAGGTGCCTTAGGGATGTGGTCTGCTTCCTGTATATAAGGAGAAGCCTTGGGGAACGGTCTCTAGCTTATGGCATGCTTGAACCCTGCATGTAGCCGTGTTGTTCAGCAGCCTGCCATGCTCTGATGACCTTGGGACTTTCAATGGACTTGAATTAATGGCCTGCCATGTGCTTTGGTAACATCAGGACTATGCCTTTTAACTTGTCAACCTTGGACTTGTCAGTCTCAGCAGCTAGTAGCTGCCTGAGTGAAGAAAAGCCTCTAGTTTCAGGGGGCCAGGAGCAGGAAGCAGAGCTGAAGTCCCAGGTCGAGGGGCTTTCACCCAGCCCCTAGAGCCAGGCACTTTGAACTCGGACTTAAAGCCTCCAAACTTGAGAGAATAAACTCCTGTTTGTTCAAGCCATCCCATTTGTGGTATATTCCTGTCAGAGTGGCACTAGGTAACCAGAATACCAACTGTTCCTCCCACAGCACCCACCACCTCTCTGCTGGGTTCAATAATTTGCTGCAGTGGCCACACAGAACTCACAGATTATGGGATTTATCAGGGAAGCAACAGGCTACAATTCAAGTTCAGGAATACGCTCAGTCTCTCTCAGCCCACCATCTCTCAGCCAACAGTCTCTCTCAGTCTCTCTCCCAGCAGCTCTTGTCTCTTGGTGTCTCTCTCCCAGTAGTGTGTGTCTCTTGCATCTTTCTCTCAGCAATGCATATCTCTCACATCTCTCAGCCACAGTGAGAGATTCCTTCTTTCTCTAGGAGGGCTCCTTTTGAGCCTGGCAGAGTGTCCAAACTAACCAATCCCAACATCAGATACACCTGAGAGAGAGAGAACTTCCCAAAAGATTGTTTCATGCCACACCCAACAGAAATACCCCAGGGTAGATAACGTTAACAATCAGGAGCTACTCAGTTGCTCATGGCAAATCCCACCACGGAGTTTATAAAGACTTATGGCTGGAAGAGCCACACTATGTAATTTACTACACTGTAGACCCTCAAAGAGATGGACTAACACAGTGGCTACAATGGGCCCAAACATGGGAATGACCATGAGGATGGTGCAGGACTAGGCAGCATTTCGTTCTGTTGTGCACAGGGTAACTGTGAGTCAGACGGTACCTAACGAGAACCACCACCAGTACCCTTATAGCTACTTCTCCTGGGCCAACTCCTGTGAGTTATCAAGACTGGTCTGAAGCATCCTTTTGAAAAACAGTCTCAGGATGAATGAAGACTTTGGAAGCAAATTGTCATGACTGATGAGCCATGTCAGCAAACACACCTGAATGAGGAATGGCAGCAAGCTCACCAAAATTATGTTATTTCTGATCTATTTCGTGCAAGCCCTTGATTTTATAGAAAAGGGAATGGAGGCCTAGAGAAATTCTGAGATTTCTCCGTTTCACTGAAAGTTAATGGCAGAGTGCCAAACTTCTAGTCAACACAAAGTGCACTATTCCAAGCTAGGCACTTTGCTAGCCCCTTTATAGGCACTAGTTGCACTTTTTTGTGACAACAACCATTTTACTAAGGTTGAAATGTATGTCTTATACAGGAAGTGGTAAGCCTCAGATTATAAGAGACCTATCAGAGAGAATAAATAAACAGCAAGATAAAAGAGCTAAACAAATTAAAGTATGGGACATTGACGCTTAAGAATAGGAAGAGGAAGAAGGCAGTAAAGACAAGTGTTTTGCAAACAAAGAACAACTGGGATTCAAGTAGGGGGTGGCTCATAGTGTCTGTCAAATGCTACAGAAAGTGCAAGCAAGGTAGCAATTGAAAACCATTTGTTGGATTTTGCAATTAGGAGTTGTTGTGGCCTTGGAAAGAACAACAGAGCATTGGGGACAGAAGTGGTATTGAGAATAAGTGGATAGCAAATGGGACCTTCTCTTTTAATAAGCTATGCTGTGAAAACCAACCAAACCAACCAACCTATTGTGGCTGAGTCAATTCCTACCCATGGTGACCCCATGTGTTATATATACAGTAGACCTGCCCCACAGGGTGTTCTTGGCTGTAATCTTTATGGAAGCAGATTGCCAGGCTTCTCTTCACAGTCACCAGGTGGGTTCAAACCACCAACCTTTAGGTTTGTAGTCAAGCACAAACCATTTGTACCACTCAGAGACCTTATGCTGTGAAGGGAACCTGAAAGATTGGCTGATAGCAAGGGGGAGGTACCTTCTTAAGATGAGAGAAGCTTCAGTATGTTTATGTGTGGTAGGGAAAGAGCCAGAGAAGAGAGACTGTAGCAAGAGGAGGGAGGCGATAGTGGTGATGCCGAGGGCCACAGGACAGGGAGGGATGGAGTTCAGCACCCAGGTGAAACAGGATGGGAGATACCTCCCTGTGGAAGAGAAAGGAGGAGGACAGTCATGACTCATGAGTTGGGAAGCCATGACACCAGAAAGCAAGTAAACTGGGAGGAGGTGAGTAATTCAAAGCTAACGATAAGGAAGTCTGGCCAGAGACTGTAGCAATCACAACAAGGTCCAGGGTATGCCCCAGAGTATGCCTGGTTGAGGTGGCAATTGTATCACTAGAGTTATGAGGTGAAGAATTCTGAGATGGGTGATCCACAGGCCTGGGTGGAGAAAAAGTCTGGTAGGTTTTAGCCTCAAAGAGGTCAAGAGAAAGCAGTTCCTTAGCCTTCCACAGAAATCCATTTTGGGATTTTTAAAATGTGTAAGTCCTAACTTAGAGCTAGCCTAAATTTTTACTGTTGCCACACTAGCAAGACAAGACCAAACTGACTGAATAGACAAAAGCTAAAGTAGGGGCCTTCATGATTAATCTGGCTCCATCAGCAGCATGATGGGCTAAAGCTACTTACCAAAGACTGGGCCTTGGCCGCCATTCATTCATGCATTCATCAAATGTGCATTAAATGTCCTTTCGAGGAATTCAAGAGTCATCTGTGGTCCTCATGGAGCTCACAGACAAATGAAGGTGCCAAATAACTAACCTGACACAATATAAAAAATGTTCTATCAGAAGGGGAGAGAGTATAGGGGCGCCATGCAAACACAAGGAAAGGAACCCAGAGTTTTGAAAGAAGCAGCACAGAAGAGCTGACAGGTGAGATGCACCTTGGAGGAGGAGCAGAATGCACCAAGCTGAGAAGTGCGGGAAGGGCTTCAAGGAAGAGGAACAGCATGAGGAAGGGCACTGAGATGTGACGGCCCAGAGACAGGCAGGAAACGTGAAATAATCAGGCAGAGCCGTACTTCTTGAACTAGTCTGTGTGAGGATCAGCCTTGGCATTGCTAAAACAATGGTTCCCAGGCACCATCCACAGTGAATCTGGTAGGACTGGGGCTGAGGAATCTGCATTTGAAAACAAGTGCCCTCTGTGATTCTGAAGGTGTCCATGTTTCACAGAGAAACCCTACGCTAGAGTATAGGGTGCACAGTGGGAGGGGGGAGGGAGGGAGAGGGCATTGGGATAAGGCAGGAATTTTGGTCAAGACTACATCATGCTAAGGAGTTCAGAGCTCATTTTACAGGCAGAGAGGACCCTTTGGGAGCGGCTGGATGAAATCTGCTTTAGGAAGGCCAATCTGGCAGCAACGTGGCAAAGAGCCCGGGGAGAAGGAGGGGCACTCCATCCAGGCAGGAGCGGAGGGGTCTCTCCAAAGCAAAGCACAGCCAACAAGGACCCCAATACCCACTGATGGGTAGGGGCTCCCAGGACATCTCCACGGAGGGGATGAGCAGCGTGGATCTCGGAACAGCCCCAGTGGCCTGCACCCACCCTGCTCTCCGGCTCTGCAGAATCCAGACCCAGGGAAGCTCAGGGGCCTGTGCTGAGTCATGTCTCAGGAACCCGCTTCTCACAGCTCCTGAGACTCCACTTCACAAGCTGCTGTTGGCTTCCCCTTGCAGGCCCAGGAAGGGGAAAGAATAAATATTAACTGAAGGTGTAACTGTGGCAAGATGCCCAGGGCCCCTCCCCTTCCCTCTCTCCTCCTTCCCCCTGCCCCAGAGGCTGCTGGAAAATGCTGATTTCCCAGTTTCAAGATCCTCTTGGCCACTCCTGCAGAACAAGGGCAGAGGTGACAGAACTGGAGGGACTTTATGTAGCCAGTTGTTTTCCTGGGAGGGGCCTGTTGTTGTTGTTGTTAAGTGCCGTCGACTCATAGCGACCCCATGCACAGCAGAACGAAACACTGCCCGATCCTGCGCCAGCCCCACAATCCCTGCTACACTTGAGCCCATCATCGCAGCCACCGTATCAATCCATCTAGTTGAAGGCCTCCCCCTCTTTTGTTGACCCTCCACCCTACCAAGCATGACATCCTTCTCCAGGGAATGGTCCCTTCTGACAACATGACCAAAATAGGTGAGACGAAGTCTGGCCATTCTTGCTTCCAAGGAGCATTCTGGCTGCACTTCCTCCAGGACAGATCTGTTAGTTCCTTTAGCAGTCCATGGGACTTTCAGCATTCTTCGCCAGCACCACAACTCAAAAGCATCAACTCTTCTTTGGTCTTCCTTATTCATTGTCCAGCTCTCACATGCATACCAGGCGATTGGAAATATCATGGCTTGTGTCAGGCGCACCTTAGTCCTCAAGGAGATATTCTTGCTCCTCAGCACTTGAAACAGTTCCTTCGCAATTGACTTTCCCAATGCTACACGTCGTCTAATGTCCTGACTGCTGCTTCCGTTGGCATCAATTGTAGAACCAAGCAACGTGAATTCCTTGACAACCTCAATCTTCTCTCCATTTATTGTGATGCTGCTCATTGGTCCAGTTGTGAGGATTTTTGTTTTCTTTATGTTGAGATGTAATCCATACTGCAGACTGTATTCTTCAACCTTCATCAGTAGGTGCCTTAAATCATCCTCACTTTCAGCAAGCAGGGAGGGCCTAGGGCCAGCTAAGGAGATGCTCACATCACCACCCAGGCTTGACTCCTGCCTTGGGGCTCTCACCACACCAGACTGACTCTCAGGGTAACTTCCTGGTTGACTGACACAAAGGGATGACCTTGCACAAAACTATACCCTTTCTTGGGCTTCAGCTCCCTCTTCTGTAAAAATGATGGGGTTGGACTCAAAAAAGCCCTGAGAGGCCTATCATTCCATGGGCTAAGTGGACTGAAGAGGATGCTCCTCCCTTTACCCACCCTTCACCATGAGGGCCAGAAGCAGTTTCAGGTACCCTCAGGATCCACCTATCCATTTCATTATTATTTTCTGAACACCTTACTAAATGCAGGTAATAAGAGCAATCATTATTTTGGAGTGCATTACAACTCTCAGTAGATGGAACACTGATGGCACAGATGGTTAGGCATTCGGTGGCCAACTGAAAGTCTGGCGGTTCAAACTCACCCAGCAACTCCGGCTCCATGGGAGGGAGAAAGACCTGGCAGTCTGCTCCAGTAAAAATTAAAAAAAAAAAAAAAGCCATTGCTATCGAGTCAATTCCGACTCATAGTGACTCTATAGGACAGAGCAGAACCCCCACAGGTTTTCCAAGGCTGTAAATCTTTACAGAAGTAGACTGTTCCATCTTAACCACAGGCTCCTTTTCAGTAAAGATCAAGCCTAGAAATCCCAAGGGGGCAGGTCTCCTCTGTTACATGAGGCCAGTATAAGGATCACTAAAAACCAAACTGCTGTCGAGTCGAATCCGACTCATAGCGACCCCTCCTGGGGTTCCCAAGGCAGCCTTCTGGTTAGCAGTCAAATGCCTTAGGCATTACGCCACCAGAGCTACCTATGAGTTGCAAATGGATTTAATGGCACCTAACAATAAGAGGTAGGTACTATTATTAATTTTATTTCACAAATGAAAAAACTGAGGCTTAAACAGATTAAGTAAATTTCCCAAGAACACTCAGCCAGTAAAGCAGCAGCACCCATGTCAACTCCAGGTCAGTTTTGAAGCCCACTCCATCACCCTTCACCATGCTGGGCCCCAAGGACCAGGTTAGGTAAGACCACAGCCGGCACTGGGGATGGAGAGGTGGTGGATCAAGAAACTGATCAAGTGATGAATTTATGTGTTAAATGAGGATAATAATAGTACCTACCCCAACTGGTGACTATGACTATGAGAATTAAATTAAATGAGTAATGAATTCATAAATTCTTTTTTAAAAGGTAGCTACTAATATATAAAGGAGCCCTGGTGGCACAATGGTTTTGCACTCAGCTGTTAACTGAAAGGTTGGCAGTTCAAGCCCACTCTATAAAGATTACAGCCCAGAAATCTCTAGTTCTACTCTGTCACATGGGGTCACTGCATTGAAACTGACTGGTGGCCCAGTACCTAAGGCACTTGACTGCTCACCAGAAGGCTGGCGTTTCAAACCCACCAGCCACTCCTCCGAAGGAAGGTTGGGCACTCTACTTCCATAGTGATACAGCCTCAGAAACCCAAGGAGGGGTCGCTATGGATCCTACTCAACAGCAGTGCATTTGGTTTTGGTACCTAACAATGACAACTAATATATAATGTTATTGTTATTAAAAACTATTACATAGTTGTGTCATTGATTTTAATAATCATTAGTGTAACTTATTAAACTAAATTTTATTGTGGTGAAAATATACAACTTAACAATTTCTTCATGCACAATTCAGTGTATTCTAAATGTTTTTATGTCACTGTCTCCTTGACAGAAGGAAGTATATTGTAATGCAGGGTACCGGATGGAGACTAGTCCTGGGTTCTAATTCAGATTATCCACTTAGAACTCTCAGCATAGATTAGAGACCAGGCGAGGTTGTAGTCAGTATTATCACTGATGGAAAATAGTTTGCAAGGTCCATACCAAACGTTCCACAAACCTAAGAATGTCAGACCGGCGATACTTTTAAGATTTTGATTAACCAAAAACTCAAAACTCACTGCCATCTGAGTGGATTCCAACTCAAAGTGAACCCCATTGGGGTTCCAAGGCTGTAAATCTTTACCGAAGACTGCCTCAACGTCTAGGGAGTTCAAACTGCCTACCTTTTGGTGAGCAACCAAGTACTTTAAACACTACAGCATCAGAGCTCCTGAAGCTCCGGATTACTGCTACGAGATAGGAACTCAGACAAATACCCAAGGAGCCCGACCAACGCCAAGCTGTTGTGCCATAGTGCCCCCTGGCGGTAGTAATGAAACGGGCAGCGTCTCTAGCCTCCCCCGTGCTCCTCCCAGCTTACTGGCGAAGATCAGGTGCAGAGCTGCAAACGCGGGCAAACCCCTAGGTTTCTGGCCCAAGGGGGGTTTTTTCTCTTTCCACTTGAAGGCTTTTGTTATCCCAGGGCACTTCCCAGGCCCGACCCTCCGCTCCAGAAGAGCGGCACCTTCTCTCTGTACCCTTGACTTTCTCTTAGCACTTTTGGTCACGCTGTTACATTTCCAGACCTGAGACTCATCCAAACTCTAAGTCGCTTCAGACCTGCCCAACTCCTGCCTTCACCAGGAGGCCTCTTGGGATCACACCAGCCAGGAACACCCTACACCCTACCCTCGCCCCTGTTTTTTTGTTTTTTTTTTTACCTTTAAATTATTTCTTCAAGCTATCACCTGCTGCAGGCAAAGGGATGGAGTACCTGTGTATTGGTCATCACTTAATAACAAAGTGAGCTTAAGGTCCCTACATTTCTCTGGTCTACGTTCAGACGGTTACCGTCACCTCGGGGGAAAGGGCTGGAACCTGATACGGAGATGACGGTGGGCAACGAACTAGGGTCTCTTCCAGGAATATCAGGAATGCACTCAGGACGGTCACCCCCACTCCAATGGGGCTACAAAGTAGGTGAGGGCCTTCCACAGGTGAGCTGAACCTCCGGTGCCCTGAGCCCTGCTCCCCAGCTGTGATCAGAACAGAGCTAGCAGCCCAGCAACCTGGGGTCCAGCCCTGGCTACCATCTTCCACTTGGACTCCAGCTACTGTCCAGTAGCTCCTCAGTGACCCCATGTCTGTCAGAGCAAAAATGGGCTCTGAAGGCTTTGCCATGACTGATATTTCAGCAGATTGCCAGGCTTTTCTCCCAGGTCGTCTCTGGTGGACGTAAAGCTCCAGTCTTATGGTTAGCAGCTGACGCCGTTAACCACGTGCACCACTCAGAGACTCCATTTGGACCGCACCTCCCTTTTTAACCTCTACAGAACTCACAGCCTGTACTTGATTATATGCTGTCGACAGTTCTCTCCAAAGGATGGTTTCTTATTGTCATTTCCTGGTTTTCTTAATAATCCCCATGGTCTCCAGAGCATGAAATGAAGTGAGTCATTTTTTCAGCGCCTAAAGTAGGCCAGGTACAGCACTGGTACTTTTTCATAATGCTCTCAATTAATCCTCATGATAATCCTAATGCAATCCTACTGAAAATTAGATATTATCGCAATTTTATAAATGACAAAACTGAGCTTCAAAAAGGATAAGTGACTTGCCCAAGGTCATGCAGCAAGTAAGAGGTATAGTTAGGTTTAAACTAAGGTGTGTCTTATTAAAATCCAGAGTAGATTCCATCTCCCATGCCAACTCTTGTGGATTGATAGCATCTGCCAGGAATAACAAATCTAGAAAGAATTCCAAAACATCTGGGCTTAAAAGTGGGGCTCTGGTGGTGGAGTGCCTAAGGCATTTGACTGCTAACCAGAAGGCTGGCAGTTCAAACCCACCAGCCACTCCTTGGAAGGAAGGTCGGACAATCTACTTCCATAGTGATACCGCCTCGGAAACCTAAGGAGGGGTCTCTGTGAGTTGGATGTGATCCGACTTGATGGCAGTGTGTTTGGTTTTGATTTTGTTTGGGCTTAAAGGTTAAATGTTCTGGGTTTGATTATTAATGTCTGCCATGAGTAAGGCATGGTAAGTGGTGACATGAAAGTCTTATATTTGCTATTATTTCATTACCCCATGCTGGATGGATTAATGGGAGGATATTCCACCTTATCCTGAACATAGTTTTAAGTACAAGAAGGCATGATTTGTTCAATAGACATGAGCTTTATAGTAAGACAGATGTGTATGAAAATCCAGCTTTACCAGTTACTGGAACTTAGCGGTTACTTGGCTAGTTCTTCAGTAAGTAACTTACTGAGCAGTTATTTGACCTCATTACACCTTAGATTCCATGTGTGTAAAATATGAGTAACAATCTCCAGGTTGTTATTAAAGTTTAAAGGGATCAATTCTGTAAATGCCCTGGGCATGATGCCTGCAATGGAGTAAGTGTTCAACTGGTGTTACTCACTCTCCCTTGCCCCCTAAAAACAGACAGACAGATTCTTCTCAGGCAGTAAATTGGAGGGTATTGCCCTTTCTTCTTGTTGTTATGTGCCATTAAGTCAGACCCTACTCATAGCGACCCCTCCTTGGGTTTCTGAGGCGGTATCACTATGGAAGTAGAAGTAATAATTGCACATGAGAACTTTCACAAAGCTAAAACTTTAACATAATGAAACTATCTGACATCATGTGCCTGCTAATGTGTTGTCTATGTAACATTCCTGCCCAAAATCTTCAACTTGAATCTAATACAAGGAAAGACTCAAAAGGACAAAACAACTGGTCTAGATGCTTCAAAAATATCAAGTAAAAAAAAAGACCAAAAAACCCTGGAGAACTGTTCTAAATGAAAGGAGGCTGAAGTGCAACAAAATGTAATGTATGATCCTTAATTGGATTTTGGATAAACCAAAAACAGCTGTAAAGCAAAAGCGAGGAAATGTGAATATTGACACAGATTAGATACAGCAGTTGTATCAGTGTTACATTTCCCAAGAGTGATAATTATTTTGTGGCTACAAAGGCACCCATGTTCTTAGGAGGTACTTGCTAAAGTATTTAGCAGTTAAGTGTCATGAAGTCGACAATTAACTCAAATGGTTCAGGAAAAAAGTATCTATGTGTGTGTGTTTGTGTAGAGAGTTGAAGCAGTTATGGCCAAGTGTTTAGCAGTTCAATCTAAGTGAAGGGCTTCCAGGACTTCACTGACTACTCTCACAACTTTTTTGAAGGTATGAAATATACCTTCAAAAATAAAAAGTTGGAAATACTCAACAACAACAAAATAGATATTTTTTTTTTTTTTTAAGTTGGGAATAAAAGTATATATTCTACTTGGCCAATTTTAAAACAATAATAATGCTCCATGTTGGTGTGCTTTGACACAGTGATCCTGCCTCTGGGAATTTGCCTGATGTAAGTAATTGAAAAGAAGAAAAACAAATGGGAGCAAAGGAGAGTGAAGAAAATCAAAGACACAAGAAACAATAGGTTCAAAGGACTAATGGACCACATGGACACCAGCCTCCATGACCCAGAAGAAGAAACTAGAAGAAGTAGATGGTACCCAGCTTCCACTACTGACCATTCTGAAAGGGAGGAGAGGTCCAGGAGGTCCTGGATAGAGTGGGAGAAAAATGTGGAACAAAACTCAAGATAATAGTAATAATAAAATGACCAGGCTTACTGTTCTGAAAGAGGCTGGTGGAACCCCCGAGACTATGGCCCTTAGATATCCTTTAGGCCTGAACTGAACCCACCTCTATGGCTCACCTTTCAGCCAAATGACAGGCAGGCCTAGAAGGTAAAACGCCACCATCAGGGAGGTATGCACTCCTTAGAACAATCAACCACATGAGATCAAAAGGGCAGCCTTTGCCCAGGAGGCAGGGAGAGACAGGAAAGAAAGATGAATGGAAACAGGGAACACAGGGAGGAACTGGGATGAGTACTGTTACACTGTGGGGATTGTAATCAATGTCACAAAACAAAACGTGTACGAACTGTTGAACGGAAAAGCAGTTCGCTCCATAAACTTTCACCCAAAATCACAATAAAATTAAAATCAAAAGAAAAAACCAAGCTAAATGTTCTAACTATTGAGAAATGACTAAATAAATTACGTCAGCTCAATGGAATATTTACCAACATTTTGTGCTCAACCGCTAACCTAAAGACTGGCCCTTTGAACCCACCAGTGGTACCTCGGGTGGCATAGTGCCTAAGGCATTTGACTGCTAACCAGAAGGCTGGCGGTTCAAACCCACCAGCCATTCCTCGAAAGGAAGATGGGGCAGTCTACTTCCGTAGTGATACCGCCTCGGAAACCCAAGGAGGGGTTGCTATGAGTCTGGATTTCACTCGAAGGCAGTGAGTGAGCGAGTGAGTGAGTGAGCAGTACCTCTGAAGGTAGGCCTGGTGGTCTGCTTCTGTAGATTCCAGCCAAGAAACTTACAGGGCAATTGTGTTGTTTAACACTCAGGGTCACCATGAGTTGGAAGCAACCTGAAGGACTGGGTTGTTATAGTATTTTTAATTGAAAAGTGAAGATTGTAAATAATAATTTTAAAAATATCTGAAAACTATATCCAAAACCTCCGGCTGCCAAGTCCAACTCATCATAATCGTATAGGACAGACCTGCCCTATACCATATAGGACAGACCTGTCCTATCAGATCTGCATGACTGTAAATCTTTACAGAAGCACATTGCCATGGAACGATGAGTGGGTTCGAACCTCTGACCTTTCCGATAACAGCCAAGCACTTCAACCACTGTGCCTCCAGGATTCTTTTCTGAAAATTATAGCAACGTTAAAAATATGAAATAATAATTACAATTTTAAAAAGCAGAGTACATCATTATAGCATAAATAAATAAATAAGAAGACAGGAAAAAAGAAAGAAACATACCTTGGTTCTTTTCACAAAACTGGATGGAAGTTCAGTCTGAGATTTATCGCTCCAATTATCAGAAGAGCCCTAACCGCAACCGGATCTCTGGAGGGGGAGCTATGATCTCTCTGCTACTTTAAACTTATTAGCATTTGAGAGAGCATTGTTCTTAATGAAGAAACAGAGAAAGCCTCTGAATTAGCCCCTGACACTGTATGTCCAAGAAGCACTTTAAATGCATCAAGTCATTTATCACAAGCTCCTAGAGCAAGAATCATCCATTTTAATTAATTTCTCAGAATGAATTTATTTGAGCAGTAGAAATGAAGGATCACTAAATATTCATTTCAGAACACTTGCATCCATGTGTCTACCTGTAAGGACTGGGAAGATGCGATGAGTAAGGAAAGGGTGAAATTGTCTCAAATGAGAAAATATCATATCCATGGTGGATGGAAGAGAATGCAGTCCTGTTCTATGGAATACATATAGGGGTCCAGAAGTGGTTCCCCTGTAATGGATAAGGGCCCTGCTATCCTTTCTAATACTCCTGTTTTCCTCCATCCCAGTCCTGGTCTCCAGAGAAATACAGTAATAAATAATGACAAGAGATATGAAGCAACTACTCCCCACAAGCCCGGCTTTGATTTATATAACCAGCATGCCCTGAAACAACCTGAATCATCAGCTTGAGGCACGAGTAAGGTCACATCTCTTCCACTTCCCAAACCAAATGCAGCTTGACCACCGCACGCCCGAGGAGCAGAAAGTCTAACACACTATTCTCATCCTCTTGAGCTGTCCAGCATCCCTCGCGTTTACTCAAACAAAAGGACTCATGTTTCCAAGTGCTTCAAGGACAAAGGACTGAGGACACAGTTCCATTCACCAGAGGACCTGTCTGGCAATGATGAAAACTTGCCTTTCATAGCCTGATATATATCCCTGGTCCCCTGCTGCAGGGACCTCGCTGCTCCGGATCCCTGTGATGCTCCGTGCTGCATTCCCAAGGTCACACTCACACAGTTGGCCACTGCTCCCGGAATGGAGTGGAAATGGCTGAGATTCTGGTGTGAACTACATGCTGTGCCAGGCCCTCTCTTCCATTTCTCCTCCCACCAGGACTCATAAGTCGCCAGTCCTTACTACCCTCCTCTCAGTGGACTCTCTTGATCTCCCTTCCCATCAGTGAATCCTACTGAAGACCATCTCAATCTACCAGAGAAAGCTAGTAACAGTGACTCTCAAAACAAGAGCTGGCACCTCAGTCATTACCTCTACAGGAGACTCTATCTGTTACTTTTATTTTGCCCAAATATACTTACCTCTTGCTGCAAAAATGATTTAATTTCCTACAGCAATGGGTGCCTTACAGTGATATAACTAAGGGGAAGGAGAGGAGACTCAAGTGTCTGTCTCAAGACTGGACACAGAAAATGTGTTCCAAGTGGACTTACTGCCTTCACTTATAGCAGTGACAATGTTAAAGCCCCACCCAATCAGGCCCCTGTGACATTTATTCTTCAGCTTCCAGGGTTGTTGGTTGTTTTTTTTTTTTTTTTTTTTAACTATTTAGAAGTAACTGCAGATTTACAAAAGAGTTTCAAAGACAGTATCCATACCTTTCACCCAGTGTCCTCTAATGTTAACAGATATTTATCTAAACACCAATAAACTACAGACATCTTTTAGCTCTCACTAGTTTTTCCATTACTGTCCTTCTTCTGTTCCATGATCCAAACGGGGATACCACGTTGTGTTTACTAATCACGTCTCCTCAGTCTCATCCAATCTGTGACCATTTCTCAGTCTTCCCTTCCCTTGTCTTTCATGATCTTGATACTTTTGAAGAACACTGGTTAAGTATTCTGTAGACTCTTTCTCAATTTGGGTTTGCCTGATGTGTTGTTCTATGAACAGACTGAAGTTATGTATTTCTGAGAAGAAAAGCACAGAGGTGAAGTGCCCTTCTCAGTGCATGATGGCAGGAGGTACATGACATCAACATGACTTTTTTTTCCCTTTATTAAGATAAAATATACATAAAACTCACCATTTTAAAGCATACAATTCAGTGGGTTTTAGTGTATTGACAGTGTTGTACAACTGTCACCATTATGTAATTCCAGAACACTTGCATCCACCTCCCCAAAAAGCTCCATACCCTTCAGCAATCACCTTTGTGTTGCTCTGTTCCCCTCAACCCCCAGGCAACCACTAATCAACTTCCTGTCTCTATGGATTTGACTAGTTTGGATGCTTTATATAATGGAATCATGTAATATGTGGCTTTTTGGGTCTGGCTTCTTTCACTTAGCATAATGTTTGCAATGTTCATCCTTTTTTAAGGTTGAATAATATTCCATTGTATGGATATACCACATTTTGGTTTATCTATTCAGCAGCTGATGGACATCTCACCTTCTGGCAGGTTTTCTTTTTTTTTAATGGAGTTTAATTTATCTTCTTCTAATTTTGTTGCTTATGGCTTTTGTGTCATATCTAAGAATTCATTGCCAAATCCAAGATCTTGCAGATTTGTCCCTATGCTTTCTTCTGAGAGTTTTATGGTTTTGGTCTTTAATATGAAGGCTGTTGGTCCATTCTGATTTAATTCTTGAGTTACAAATCCAGGGCCTAACCTGCCAGAGGTTTATATCCCACTCACACAAAGTCTGCAGGTCAAGAGGCTCCCCAAGGCAGCACCTTTCTGAATGACAACTCATGGATCCAGTATGCTTTTATCTTGTGGGTTCTGCCGACCCAACTCAACCTTCTAGGAAGCGTATGGACAGCATAAACCACTTGCTCTCACAGCCCCTAGGGCAGAATTAGTCACATGCCCCAACCTGACTACAAGGGAGGCTGAGAAATGAGATCTCTATGTGACATTTGGTGAACAATACACTCTCTGCCATGGTTACAGAACTGATTCACACAGTCCAGTCTTTTTTCCTACACCATATAGGAAGTGGAATCTACTTCATCAATTAGCTAAGACCTCAAATTTCCCTGACTACTAGCTCTGAATGTCAGTCTTCCTGCTCCTGTAAAGTTGGCAAGAGAACTAAAAGCAGATTTTCAGTCTTGAGAGAAATAGCCCCATTCAGAAACTGTAAGTAAGTTGAGGATATTTTAAGCAACTCCAAACTACACATCACCATATGGCAATTATTTGCACAATCCAAAAATATGTATAAAAATACCTGCATAGTATATATCAACTCAAGATATATATACTCCTCTTCTGTGACTTTTGAAGTCACAGAAGCAGATGCAGGCCACAGGGCTGAAGAACAGCAGACAGCCTGACAGCAGAGTGCGGGGGCAAGATGAAGTGAGTGACTCTGGGTGTCTGCTCGCCTGCCTACCATGCTCCCAATCTTCCACTGTCAGACCCAGGTCTTTAGCATTAAGAACCATATTCAGAAGTATGTGACTTACTGCTTCTGGTGAAAGTTGATCAGAGCAAGGGGTGATGCTTGACTCAAAGGCAGCCAACTTCCAGGTGGGCAGATGGCTTATGAGGTAGTATGACATGAGATGACTGGAGAGTAACCAGGCCAATCAGAATATAGAACCAGAGATTTTTGCAGAAGGTTTGGCAGTGGGAGCCAGAGATGAAGGGCAAAGAGGGAGAAAAGATAGAGTATCATTGAGATGACAGAAATCCAGAGTCAGCAGAAGCCTACGGGTTACTTTTCATAGGGGAAGAAGTTAGTTGGCAGTGACAGACCAGACAGGAACTGTGAAAACAGAGAATCACTAAGTGACATAACGGTCAAGTATGAGCAAACAGAAAATTTCTGCCACTAAGAGCCATGAGATACTTTGATCTGTAGAGCTGTTATGCTGATCAGATTCCAAACTGTATTTAAGTCCTACTAAGCCCAGCCATGGGAGCTCTGGTAGCATAGTGCCTAAGGCACTTGACTGCTAACCAGAAGGCTGGCGGTTCAAACTCACCAGCCACTCCTCGGAAGGAAGATGGGGCAATCTACTTCCATAGTGATAGTGCCTCGGAAACCCAAGGAGGAGTCACTGTGAGTCGGGTCCGACTTTACGGCACGTAACAACAACAACAAGCCCAGCCATATGGCTGTTCCTAAACTTCTAACAATGTGGCTGAGATCTGTCTTCCTTAATTACATAAGGTTGTTTACAAAACCACTCTCATTACTTCTGGTGACCTGAGTGAATCTTTGTCCTTTGCAACCACAAGATGCTATTAGGAATGCAGTTTGATGGAAAGAATGCCTGACTGGAGTCAGAGAAGCTGGGTTCAAGACCTACCTCTGCTACTTTCTAGCTGTGTTACTATGGGCAAGTTACCTTAATTATCTGTGCCTAGTTTATTCATTTGGAAAATGAGGGTAATAAAACCCATCCTGAGCAATCCCATTACTAGGTATATATCCTAAAGAAATGAGAGCCAGGACAAGAACAGATATATGCACACCCATGTTCATCACAGCACTATTTACAACAGCAAAAAGAAGGAAACAATCTACATGCCCATCAACAGAAGAACAGATAACCAAACTATGGTACATACACACAATGGAATACTATGCAACAGTGAAGAATAATGTAGAATCTGAAAAACATTGCATAAAATGGATGAACCTGGAGGACATTCTGCTGAGTGAAATAAGTCAATCACAGAAGGACAAATATGGTATTAGTTCATTATTGTAAAAAGTCAAGGAAAAGTTTATATATGGAAGAAAACTTTCTTTGTTGGTTACCAGGGGTGGGAGGGGAGGGGATAAAACACTGCAAAAATGAAAAATAAAATAAGAAAAATAAAAAATAAAACCCATCCTGACCCTTCCTGAGTCTGTTATGAGGAATAGAATACATAACATGTATTAAATCATTGAATAGTTTTTGAAAACCAGACTAGTGACTCCTGCTACGTCTGTCTGGAAAAGGCAGTAGGCTGCAGCATTCTCATGTTAGAAAAGTGTGAGGTGTCACTGGTGTGAACAGTGTGAAACTCAGCTACTCTGCCCTTGGGCCCCAGATTTCCTATCTGCACCCCTCCCCTATGCATTCTGTCACACCCCTCTAGCCCATTTTGGGCCCCAGTGCTCTAGGGCTCTCTTCCTCTATTTCCCACAGAGACCAGCCCTGTGGGGTAAGAGGTTTATTTCCCCATTTGAACTTGAGTCCCTTTGTTCCCCTTCCCAGGCTGCATCTGTATTTAGGACCTATCTCTTTGCAAGGCAGGAAAAACTTTATCCATGTTTGCTTAGATCACCTGATTTTTTTTCAGGCATCAGCACACATGTTGTTGTTGTTGTTATGTGCCATCGAGTTGGAACCAACTCATAGCGACCGCTCCTTGGGTTTCTGAAGCAGTATCACTACGGAAGTAGACTGCTCCATCTTCCTTTCGAGGAGTGGCTGGTGGGTTTGAACCGCCAGCCTTCTGGTTAGCAGTCAAGTGCCTTAGCCACTATGCTACCAGAGCTCCTCAGCACACATGTAGGTGCAGGAAATGCTGGGAGTGAGGGAGCCCTGCAGGATCTGTGTCTCACACGCCTGGCAGTTAATAAGGAGCCCTAGTGGCATAGTGGTTTCAGTTAGTGCTCAGCTGCTAACTGAAAGCTCAGTGCTTCAAACCCACCAGCTGTCCCATGGAAGAAAGATGCGGCAGTATGCTTCTGTAAAGAATATCGGCCTTAGAAATCCTAACAGGCAGTTCTATTCTGTCCTAGAGGGTAGAGTCACTATTAGTTGGAATCAACTTCACAGCAACGGGTTTGTTTTTATTATTATTTGCTGACAGGACTGGGATTCTGCCTCTGGACGTCAGCGAACAGCAGGGGGTAGACCAAAATGGTTTCTCAGATTCCTTTCCACTCTGACATCCTGTGAAGTTTAAAAAGCAGCACACACAGGCAAAGCGCCACAGGGCAGATATGGAACTGTCCGAGGTACTGAAGTGCAGCCAAGCAAGTGAGTCTCCCTGTTTCTCCTTGGAAGATGAGAAGAGGTGAGTACAGGAGGGGAAGCATATGAGATGAGAGACAGAGAGAGAAAAGGGGAACTACACAGAGCCTTCTGGACAAGCCTAACCTCCAAGAGACTGCAAAGGCCAAAAAGAAAAAGGAAACTTTTGCTTTGACTTTGTTTTCAAGTAATAATGGTTACCAAGACACCCCAAATATCCTAGGCAGAAATATAGAACAAGTAAATAAAAAATACATTGTGCATCAAGAAACGCAAAGTTAAATAAACACAAATTTGTGAACAATTCAGCATCTACACAGATCAAAGTGTTACCACAACCTGAATTATATCAAAGGACTCATAATTCTTTGTTTTTTACTTTCTATGTAGACAGAAACAGTTTAATTTTTATGAACAAAGGACAAATAAGGGCATGACTAACTTGATGTTATGTTCTTTCAAGTTTCATTCATGTGGCATGATCCTTCCCACCTTCCTTAATGATATGTTCATGCAAGCATTTTTTAATCATAAAGGCTAAAGCAGTTGGGGTAAACAAATGACTTAGCCAAAAGCAGACACAGAAAAGGTGGGGGCTTCACTCTTAGCACATACCGGTTGGCAGTCAAATACATATTACCTTATGGCCATCCTTAAGAATTTTACAAGTTAGTCACAGCCCCTCAACTGATTGTAACCTTTTTAGGAGTAGTGATAATGTCTCACGTCTTCCTCCTACACACACACACACACACACACACAACACCTTCCATGCAGCTGGGCACACGGTAGGTATACAAGAAATGTTGTTGGTTGACTGAATAAGGCAAAGTGAAGCTGGAGGCTGGACTTCACTCAGGTAATGTGCTCTCTTTTTTTTTTTTTAATTAGAGTGTTGTTTTTAACAGTGAAAAACTGGAAACAATACAGAAGTCCAACAAGATACTGATTAAACAAACTGTGGTATAATATACAACTGAACACTATTCTGAACTGTAAAAAGAAGTAAAGAGATCTAGATTATTGATAGGGAAAAATGACTGGGATTTATGAAATGAAAAAAAGAAAGTTGCATAATGGTATATAATGTATAGAATGTGATTCTATCTGTATAAATTTTAGATTGATTTAAGAAAAGTGACACTTCCAGACACACCCATCTCTGTATTACAGCATTTAGCACATACCATTTAGCATATCCCTGTGAACCACTGATCTGTTCTCCATCACTGTAATTTTATCCCTTCAAGAATGCTTTATAAATGGAATCAGTAACATGTAATCTCTTGAGATTAGCTTTTTTTCCACGCAGGATGATTCCCTCGAGATTTATCCAAGTTGTTCTGTGTATCAATAGTTCTTTTTTTTTTTAATGCTGAACAGTATTCCATTGCATGGATGTATCACAGTTGATTTAACTATTTATGTGTTGAAATACACAACATTCAGGTTTGTGAGATGCGGAACACCACTATGTTTACATTTTCTCATTTAATCCTCAAAATAATCTCCTGTGGTTACTTAAGTCAAGGGTTCTCAAACCTAGACTCCGTGGGTCTTAGGGAAGGACTGGGAATCTGAATTTTTTAAGTTCCCAGGTAATTCTAATTTGGGAACCAATAAACTGGGTGGTTTTATTGTAATTTTACAGATGAATCAACTAATGCTCAGCAAGTAAGAGTCATTTGTTTGAGGTCATGTGCCTGGGAAGAACCATGATGCCAAACTAGATCTCTCTGGGAAAGAGTTTTTCACTGGTTCTGGGAGACCTAATATTCAAAAGAAAGTCTATCAGAGAACAGAAAGCTAAGAACTGAGTCCTTGAAACCAAGAAGAGTGCTTAGCGCTGCCAGCTGCTGCAGAGAGGCTACAGAGGATGTGACATTGGGGAATTGGGGATGTCCAATCAATGTGTCTGTGGTACTCTAGTCTGGTCATTGGAGGAAGATGAAGACACAGCCCTGGCATCCAGCACAGGTCTCCCTCAGGAAAGCTAGCCAGCTGGAAGGAGTTACGGATTGAGGCTCAGCCAAGATCACTCCTTCAGAGGACAGCCTTATGTTAAAATTATTAAAGTCAAACATCTGGGCCTGTGGGATGGGGTGCCAAGAAAGGGCAGGTATAAGTTTCACAGGGGAAGCTCAGTTCGGAATCTCAGGTAGGTGGTCCATAATATGCCAAATAGAACCCATCCTAGAATTTTCAGGGATATTACCTCTTTGTTGGATTATTCAGGCCTTTGCCTCACTTTCCTCTGCTCTATGTGTTTTGCCTTTGGGGTACTACTTCTACTGGAAGATGGAAATAGAAAAAAAGGTGAAATTTCAACCAAGATATATTATTGACTTTTAGTAATTCTGAATCACATGGTTGAAATGAGACTGGAACTATATAGCCCACAAGTAAAATCTTCTAATTATCCATAGTTATTTAAGTTTCACATTAGAATTACCTAGAAATTTAAATGAGATTAGAACCAAAGCATAGAAGTAAAACCTTCTCATTTTCCATTTAGTCACCCTCATGCTGGTCCACAAGCAATTGAGGTTGGCTGTGTTCTTTCCCAAGGGGAGCTTACAGGTCTGGACAAGGATGTGGTGGATGGTTTCCTGCAATCCCAACTCCAACCCCAACTCGTATCCTGTTGTTCATGGATGCAGATCAGTGTCCTTCTATTTGAAAGAGGATAATGATGATAATAACCCCTTATATTCGAACACCTTACAAAGCACCTTCACATGCATCAGCTTAGTCCTTCAAGACCCTTGGGAAGAAGAGTTGTTATCCCCATTTGCTTAAGAAGTAAAAGAAGACATAATTTAAACCCATCACCTCTGACTGAGTCCAGTGTTCTTTTAATTACAAACCACCTGCTAAGTTATAATTGGCCAAAACTGTTCTGAAACCCACTTAGCCCTAGTCTGGTTGGATGGAAATTAGTGAGATTTCAAGTGTCTCATTGTTCTAAGAAGCAGAATTATGTAATGAGTGGAAAGAATGTGGGAGCTCTGGTGGCATTGTGCCTAAAGCATTTGACTGCTAACCAGAAGGCTGGCAGTTCAAACCCACCAGGCACTCTTTGGAGAGAAGACTGGGCAATCTTCTTCTATAGAGATACCACCTTAGAAACCCAAAGTGGGGTTGCTGTGAGTTGGGACCAACTTGACAGCAGTGAGTTTGCTTTCTTTTTGGTTTGGAAAGAATGTACTGAAAGAATGTTTGACTCTGGTCTTTGATTGCTAGTGACCTTGTGCAAAGTACTGCACCTGATCATCAGGATCTTATCTGTAAGAAGGGCACAAGAGCCACCTTGAAGAGGGGCTGGAAGGAGGCAAGCCTATGCAAAATGGCACGCACACTGGTGAGAATGAATAGTTACTTGGTAGTGTTAGAACTCTTCCAGCCTCCACCTCAGCAGGTCTTTCTGAGCCCAGAGACCTCAGAATTGAGTCCCTCCAGCTCAGGTCTTGCTCGCGGGTGGGGAATCATAGGGATAGGCTGTGTCAGGGCCTGGCCAGCTTCCAAGACATCAAGGACAATGGTAAGGGGCATGTTCCTTTCATTTCCTGGCATGTCCCCCCGTGAAGCAAAATAAAGTTTCCTTAGATTTATCCTAGAATTATATCCTAGACATTCCAATATCAGAAAGACTGTCAGTCTGGAATTCTGGAATCTACTCAAAAAGTCTTCCTACTCCCTATCCAAAGTCATATCCACATTCTAAGGGATATTATAGGCTAGAAGTATAGATTCCATACTGATCCCTAAGCCTCTCCAGACGCCATTCTTTGGTTTCCCCTACCATGGCAAATAAAGGAGGCTCAGTCACCAGGGCCCTTCCCCACTCTAGAGTTTAATCTGTTTGCAGGGTCCTTCTGTCCAGACAGGGAATCATCACAGGAACGAGGTGCTCCCAGGAAGATAAGTGTCTTTCCTGCTGGACACGTGCAAACTGAAATGTCAAATGCCTACAGGGTTAGAATTGAGTTGGGTAGTGTCACTGGAGCATGGTGGGGGCTGTGGTGAGCTTGAGAGCACACCTCATCTTATACAAATGTCAGGGGCAACTCAGCTCTGCCCAATGTGGCCATCCCCCCTCTTTCCAATTTTAGAAAAAGCAGAAACGCAGTTTCTTCTCAGATAAAACCTCCCAGTTTAAAAATGTTCACTTTGAAATCCTTTGAAACAGAATGCTTCAAAAACAAAAGTCTGCAATACCTCGCCACCCACTTGTGGTCCTGGTCTGTTCTTTTCAGGGTTGGCAAGGAGCCCCAGCAATTCCCAGCACTTTTTTCCCAGCTGCCCCTTTTCCTTTCCACCCTCTCTCCTTTCCACTTTCTGCAACTCACCTTTACGGGCCTCCTCTTTCTATCACCGTGTGTTGCAGACTTTGCGCGTGGTCTCCCGCCCTGGGCACTCCTAGAAGCTGCAGTGAAACAGCTGGAGGAATGGTCTTTGACGTAGACCTACTTCCCCCTATCCCGGGAGCCCTGAACAGGTTGAGGGTGAGGACAAAGCCTCGTCCTGGGAGCCCCCAGTCTGAATGAAGAAATGGTCTCACCCTTGTAATTCCAGGCTAGGGACTGGCGTGCAGGCCACCTCCCAGAAAACCCTAACGTCCCGGTGGGCTAAAGGGGGAAGGGAGCACAGGGTCAAGGGACGCAACAGAACTGTGGGTTTCAGGATGGAAAAACCCAGCTGGCTTCCAAAGCTGTCGATTTTTGGAGACAGGCTTTGGAGACAGGAATTGGTTCCTACGCAGATGGACCTGTCCTTGCGCACCAGGTCCGTCTTGGGCGCAGCTGCGGTAGTCACTGCCCTCCTCCACCCCCGCATACTCCCCCTTTCTTCCACCCGCCAGACGCCGAGCCTGAGCTCCGCCCCTAACGCACCGCCCGGGCCCCCCGCGCCTTAAAACCCTTCGCACGCCGCTACGCGCGCCCCGCCTGACGCACCTCGCCTTTCCTCTCTAGCTCTGTCCGCAGTCGTTCGAGCGGCCCTGGTCCCGGCACCATGAGCTTCGGCTCAGAGCACTACCTGTGCACCTCCTCCTCCTACCGCAAGGTGTTCGGGGACGGCTCCCGCTTGTCCGCGCGCCTCTCCGGGGCCGGCGGCGCAGGCTTCCGCTCGCAGTCGCTGTCCCGTTGCAATGTGTCCTCCTCGGCCGCCTGCTCCTCGGCCTCCTCGCTCGGCCTGGGTCTGGCCTACCGCCGGCCAACAGCGTCCGACGGGCTGGACCTGAGTCAGGCGGCAGCGCGCACCAACGAGTACAAGATCATCCGTACCAACGAGAAGGAGCAGCTGCAGGGCCTCAACGACCGCTTCGCCGTGTTCATCGAAAAGGTGCACCAGCTGGAGACCCAGAACCGTGCGCTCGAGGCCGAGCTGGCGGCGCTGCGGCAGCGCCACGCCGAGCCGTCGCGCGTCGGCGAGCTCTTCCAGCGCGAGCTGCGCGAACTGCGCGCGCAGCTGGAGGAGGCAAGCTCAGCGCGCGCGCAGGCCTTGCTGGAGCGCGACGGGCTGGCCGAGGAGGTGCAACGGTTGCGGGCGCGCTGCGAAGAAGAGAGCCGCGGGCGCGAAGGCGCCGAGCGCGCCCTGAAGGCGCAGCAGCGCGACGTGGACGGCGCCACGCTGGCCCGCCTGGACCTGGAGAAGAAGGTGGAGTCGCTGCTGGACGAGCTGGCCTTCGTGCGCCAGGTGCATGACGAGGAAGTGGCCGAGCTACTGGCCACGTTGCAGGCGTCGTCGCAGGCCGCGGCCGAGGTGGACGTGGCTGTGGCTAAGCCAGACCTGAGCTCGGCACTGAGGGAGATCCGTGCCCAGTATGAGTCCCTGGCCGCCAAGAACCTGCAGTCCGCCGAGGAATGGTACAAGTCCAAGTTTGCCAACCTTAACGAGCAGGCGGCGCGCAGCACTGAGGCCATCCGGGCCAGCCGCGAGGAGATCCACGAGTACCGTCGCCAGTTGCAGGCACGCACCATCGAGATTGAGGGGCTGCGCGGGGCCAATGAGTCCTTGGAGAGGCAGATCCTGGAACAAGAAGAACGGCACAGCGCTGAGGTGGCCGGCTACCAGGTAGGGCTGCAGTGCTGTAAAGGGTGCCCTATGTCTTGCCGCGGGTCCCCGCGCTTCCCGGCATATTCTGGCCCTAGAAACCAAGGCCAAAAGGATAGAAGGGGAGGGGGAGGAAAGGAAGGGAGAAGAGGCCAGACAGAAGGTGTTGGCAAACAAAAAGCCCTTAATTGGGGGGTTTGGAAACACCGTTAATTTTGGGGTTTGAAAACTCTCTTCCCCGGCCTCTTACGTCTCAGTCTGCGCTCTTCTAACAAAGAAACCTTAAGTCTTGCTGCTTAGAATCATACAATGATTGTATGGAAATCTATTTCGTGCCTCCCTGGCAGTAAGTAGACGTACACTGCCGACCTGGGCAACAGTCTCCCCCGCCAAGAGTTAAGTGAGCCCAACCGAGACGGATTACAGCCACTCCTTGGTGGTGCCTGGATTGTCTGGCTTCTTTGGTTGACTTTGAAAGGCCCTGTAAGTGATTCAGGGAGCATGTCTGCCCCAGGGTTGGAAAAGAATGCTATGGCGAACTGGGAAAGGTCCTAACCCATTTTCTTGACTTTTGCCTTCAAAGGAGTAGAGATTAGGGGGAACACCTAGGCGGTTGGGCTAATAACTCCTGTCCTGTTCTACCACATGCCCCCACAGCACACACACAAATTGCTTGTCGACAATTTTTTCCCCCTGGAAGAAAGCTTTACACCCGTTAGCAAGGAGAGACTGGGTGGGGCGCTGTCCACGGTGCTGATCGCGAGATGGATCACCTTCATGTGTCAGAAATGCTCGCGCGCGCGCGCGCTCTCTCTCTCTCCCCCCCCCCCCCCTCTTTT
>NW_006921651.1:3361711-3402127 GCF_000298275.1 Orycteropus afer afer | reverse complement strand
TTTTTTTTTTCCCCTGCACATCAGTCTTGGCTACCTGCAATCAAAGGTCACCTCGTGGACAGCATCAATTTTCACTTTCATGGATGGCTTAGCACTTAACAAAAACCACTTAATTTGCTCAGCAGCTGTGAGGTCCCAGTTGAAATTGCCATTTCCTAAACATTTTTCCTTCCTAACTGCCATATGATTAATCACAGATATGGAGTGTCTCTTTGTTCCAGGCGACTTATTTTTTCCCTCTTTGCTTGCCTTTTAAGCTCCTGTGAAGGTGTTGATTGTTGTTTCCTCATTTTCTCTCCCAACAAAGGCCAATATGTCTTCAGTTCTACTGTAGGGCATTCCAAGCTTATGACCACAGAGGGCACAGAGGCAGGAGACAGGGTGAATGAAAAGTGTAGAAAAAAAAATTCTAAATAATGTGGTTCAGCTTTAAATAATAATAAAAGGTCCACTAGATAGAATGCCAGTAATTCAGAAACTTGCAGTAATTCAAGCTAGCAAGGTTCAAAGTTTACATTGGATGAAATTAATAGGGTTGGGCACATTAATAGAACTAATAAAGGAATGGAACCTCAAGAGCACTCTTTTGGTCATCAGCTAAAGAATTATTATCAATGTACGGGTATTTCCTATTCATTACAAATGACTCTCTTTGATGAAGGGTGGAAACCTGCTTTGGACCCTTTGTTTCAGTTAGTTTGGAATTACAGTATTACTTCAAATAAATAGTTTTATTTCGCTTCAAAACCTATAACCCAAACTTGCCACTGTGTGGCCTAGCACCTGGATGGCCTGAGTGAATCACATTTGATTAATTGAGGCTTCGATTTTCTTCTGGAAGCCTCAAAAGATGAGCTGGATGGTCTTCTGGGTTCTAGCCCAGTATTTCTACAAAATGGGTGACTTACCCACATCTCTCATCTGAATTGGACTTTGCTATGTCCTCTACTGCTTGCTATAGCCCCTTCATTCTAAGAGGTAGTGACTGTGTTGTCTGGCTTGGTCTGTTTGCTTTGAAAAGGCTTTCCAGTGTCAGACAATAGTAGAACCATCTAGACATGGTCTGGGGGGTGGGGGACAGAAACTGCGGCATCTGCAGTTTTGCAGTGCTGCCCCCATCAGCTTTAAAAGCCTCCAGAGATTCGGTGGACTTGCTGGTGAGAGTAGAAGAAGAGATCTGACAACAGAAAGCTATTTCCCACCCCTTGAGACCTTAAGGCTTAGGTGTGGCTCACAACCTCACCTGCCATACTGAAGGCCTGAAGCCACAGGAGTGTCCTCTGGTTGTTCTCTCCAACAATTTTAGCAATACTGACCAAGGTAAAAGAAGCTCTGGTGGTACAGTGGTTCAAGCACTGGGCTGATAACCAAAAGGTCGGCAGTTTAAACCCACCAGCTGCTCCCCAGGAGAAAGATGAAACAGTCTGCTTCCATAAAGATTTACAGCCTTGAAAACCCTAAGGTGCAGTTCTGCTCTGTCCTATAGGGTCACTAGGAGTCAGAAGTGACTCAATGCCAGTGGGTTTGGTTTGGTTTAGCTTTGATCAAGGAAAAGAGCCTTCCTTTCCCTGGTGAGATTGAGCCATTGTTTTCTTGCCCTCTCACCCGCCCCTCCCCTTTCACTGCAGTATTGGTAGTCTGTTCTCTTTCTTCTGCTTCAGAGATGACTGGGAGGCCCATTTTACTTTGTAAGTTTGCAACCTTTTAAGAGGCTGAGGAAGGCGCTATTAAAGTCATGTTTTCCCTGCCCCAGAGAACAGGCAGTCTGTTTGAGGAGGGGAAGTTTATTACATTTTTGAAAGGGTAGCAAATTATTCAAGGTGACATAGTGAATGCACAGTGGAGTAAGAGCGAGTCTGAGTCAGGCAAGAGGAGAGATTGTAAAGAGCTTATTGTCTTCAGAAGCCAGATGTAGCCTCTCCTTGAGCTGAAGCCTTTTCCATTCCTGACCCAGGGTGGTTCTGGTTCCTGCATGGCCACTTTACTGCCATTAGTGCCCAAGCTCTGCCAAGGATGTCTAAGGATATTTTTGGAGGGTATTCAAGGGTCCGGCCCTGTACTGTTATTGGTCTTAGAAAGCTGAAGCTTTCCTTGAAAGACATTGCTGAGCAATCAAGATCACTGTTGGTTAATACTCTCCAGGGAGATGCGCCCAAGTCTGGTCTCTTCTCTTCAATATGAGATAGGAGTACAACCTAATTAAATAGCAGGAAGGGTCTTGTCCCTTGGGGACTGTGGGTGGCAGTGGCTTCATATAAATCTATTACTTGATATATCCGTGACTGAAATTAGAATTCAAGAAAAAAAGCTGTTTTGTCATTAAAAAAAAAAAAAAAAAAAAACCTCTTCCATCTGTTTTGTTTTCTACGCCTCTCTATCCTCACTGGATTTCTGTCACCCTGGCTACCATGAGAACACCTTTACAGAAATAAAATTAAACTATTAGTTTTCTGGTGGTGTAGTGCCTAAGGCATTTGACTGCTAACCAGAAGGCTGGAGGTTCACACCCAGCAGCCACAAGACTGGGCAATCTACTTTCATAGTGATACTGCCTCAGAAACCCAAGGAGGGGTCGCTTTGATGGCAGTGAGTTTGGTTTTTTTGGTTTCCTAAACTCATTGTCACATTAAGATCCCTTGGGACTTGAAAATAAAAAAGATTCTCAGTCAACTCTCAAAATACAGCTTCAGTTATTTGCAGGTGGGACCCTGAAATAACCTGGGACCGTTTTCAATAAAAAGTGCTGCATCCTCTTAGTCCTCAAATCGACTTGGGGGATACACTGACCTAATTCACATTTTCTAGTATAAAGCAGCTCTCAATGATTCAGACGATGCAAAATTGTAAAGTATAAGGAAGGAGAGGACACAAAGGTGGGAACAAAGACAGGAGCCATAGAAGGCGTGCACAGTAACCTACAGATGGAGAACATATAAACATCCTGTCTCCCCACCTAAGTTCATTGTTCTGAGCAGGAATTCTGGATGTCCTCTTTCAATCAGACTGTGCTGCACTACTGCTCGCCTGGCGGAGTCCCCTAAAAGTGATGAAATCACCCCTCTATCCTGCTCTTCTCTGCTGCATGCGCTAATATGGCCGATTCTTTCTCTTCCTCCCAGACCACATTCTTCCAGCTCTAGGGAAGAGGCGCAGTACTGGTCTTAGCTGCTCCAGGAGAGACCCCATCTGGAGCTGGGAGTATGTCCTACCCATTCCCTCAGGCTAAGCCAGCAGCAGCTGTGTGGCTGGGGGAGGGGCGGACTGCGACGGTGCTCTGCTCAGATTTCAGCTGGAGGCCATCTTTGGCAGGGCTTTTGAAGGGCAGTGCAAGACAGCCTAGCATGGAGAGGAGAAAGCAAACAAAGAGATGAGACTTTGAAGACCAGTGGTCATCAGGAAGCACAGTTTCTTCCGCAAGAAGCAAAGTTGTGCTTTTTGTCAGCTCTGATCCATAAAATAGACATGTGAAACATGTAACATAAAAGTTCAAGGAAATCTCGTCTATCTAGAACTCAGCTACCCAACAGCCTTGTATTCCAAAAACACAGCACTGAAGCTAAAATAATTTTTTGTGAAAAGACCCAATTAACCCGCTTATGAGATAGAACATCTGTCTCTGCATCACATATTTGAAAGTTGATCCCTTTGATGCCCTCAGTCTGTCTACTCATTCTTATGTTAGAGAGTTCTGAAATGTTTTCTAATTTGGTTTTTGAGCTGCAGCGAGATAGAGAGGAGGAGGGGCCAGTAAGTAGAGTCAGGCATTGTCAGGAATGAGCCACCTCAGACCAGTGCAACTTTCATGACGAAGAAAACCACTGAGCAGCAAACACTAACTCAGGGTTGAAATAAACAGCTCAATACACCTCGTTTGTCATAAAAGACGTTGAATTACAGAAAAGTAATTGATCATCTATCATCACCCTTAATTTCTGAGAAATGTCTTGATATGTTTAATGTTCTAAGTAATAGTGGCATATACCACTTCAGAAAGGGTTTTATTCAAAATGTAAGTTTTAAAAAATCTAGTGCTTTAAGGGATATGCCTCCAACTATCCAAATTGAAGGAGCTCTGGTGGCAGAGTGGCTAAGTGTTTAGCTTCTAACCAAAAGATTGATTCAAACCCACCAGCCACTCTGAGAGAGAAAGATGTGGCAGTCTGCTCCCATAAAGATTACAGCGGTGGAAACCCTGTAGGGCAGTTCTGCTCTCTCCTATAGGGCTGCTATGAGTCAAAGCTGACTTGGTGACAAGATCCAATATAAAAATTTTATTGTACATGGCTTTTCTTAGTTCTCTAAGTGGGTGTACAGAGAGGGCTTGTGATTAGCCTGTCCATAACATTGAAAGGGTAGAAAGTCCCATAGTAGGATATTAGCAGTAATAAACATTAGCAACATGTATCGAGCACTTCCTGGGTGCCAAGTGCTGTTTTGATCCCTGTTATCTAATTTAACAAGTAATGGACTCATCATAATAATGTGATGTTCATTAAACTGAATCCAAATTTGATGATCTCAGAACACCGTAGAAAAGGCTAAACATTATTGTTTGCCATATGCAGAAATGGAAGGTTTGAAGAAGCTAAAATTTAGGAAACTGACTGAGGTATGTGGCAGGGCAAGAAGTGCAACCCAAGATCCTGATGACATCCTTCTCTTTTTCTCAGTTACCATTTCTCCTGCTGCTTTGCATAATGGTCATGTTTCCCCATCTTTCTCCTTTCCCCTCATCCTACACTCCTTGCCCAGTGACCACGTAGTATTACTCTCTTAATCCTAATCTAAAAATAGCAGACTTGTTTGTAGGTTAGTTTAACTTTAAGTGGCAACCATCAAGTAAAACTTCTTGGTGAAAATCCTTTTGAGCCCTTGTGATCTCTTAACACGTTGGACTGTTTCCATCGCTGTGTGATGTACTTTCATCACCTCCTATCATGCCTTGCTCTCGCTCTCTACCTGTCAGTCAACTGAATCTCTCCTCTGCGGTATTCCTGTCAATATTCATAGAACAGGTAGGTGGCCTGAATTTTAATTCTTTGTGCAGGTTCTGTTTCTTTGGAAGTTTGCACCCCCTGATATATCAGCTTTGCTTCTCACCATCACTGAATCTAGGCCCACAAAAGTGGAGTTAAAGGGTCCCCTGAGCACACATTTTCTTGAGGTTTCTTACATGTTTAACTGCATCATGATTTCATAAGCCTACTCTCAGTCACTGTGCGCGTCATCACTGCAGGTATGCAGCTGAATTATGTGAGTTGTTTGCTCACACCTTTTCAGGTCATAAGAAAAGGAGACGTGCTTAGGCAGCGTCATCATCGTTCGTTCACTCAACAGTGATTCATTAGGCATCTGCGGTGTGTGCATTGTGGTAGGCCCTGGACTTCCAGGGAAGAACTAGACAGGAAGAGGCTGCTTCCATGTTAATTACATTCTAGATTTCAACCAGGAGTGTGTTTGCTGTCTGGGGGACATTTACCAATGTCTGGAGGGAGGGGGTGCTACTGGTATCAAGCAGGTAGAGACTAGGGATGCTGCTAGACATCTTACAATGCACAGGACGGCCACCCCCACCCCCCAGCAAAGAATAGAGCTGAGATTAAGAAACTGTCATAGAAAAAGGCAACAGGAAATAAACTAGAAATTAATGAACCAGATAATTTCAGATGGTGATCAGAGCCAGGTGGCCACTTTCAAGTGTATGCGTTCTAATTTGTCCTCCCTGTGGGGATGCCTTTTTGTAATAGGTATAGAGTCCCTGTGTGACCTAGAGCTGCCCTGGCTTGAGGCAACATAATCGCTGGATTTGCCTTGGGGTAAGGTATCTTAAATTGGATGGCAAGAAGGACCTGCCTGAGGAGGAGTTGTTGTTATTATGTGCCTTGGAGTCAGACCTGACTCATAGCTACCCCTCTTTGGGTTTCTGAGGCAGTATCACTATGGAAGTAGATTGCCTTGAGGAGAGGATGTTTAAACTGAGTCTTCTATGACAAGGAGGAGCCTTGTAAAGACCCACCACCGAACATCGCAGGCAGAGAAAATAGCAAGTCTAAAGGGCTAGGGACAACACTGAACTTGGTGTGTGTAAGGAGCAGGAGACGTCAGGGTGGTTAAAGCACATTGAGCAAGGAACAGAGTATAGGTCCTGTTGAGGAGCTTGGATTTGATTCCAAAGCCCTTGGAAGAGTTTAAGCGGGTGCAACAGGACATGCTTTGTTTTTAAAAGACACTTCTAGCTGCTCAAGAATCACAAACGTAAACTTCCTCCCACCACCACCAACCCAATGCCAGGGTTTGCATCTGGAAGAATTTGGAGCAAAAGTCTTAACATGAACCTAGATTCTTTTTTAAAATTAATTTATATCTGCCATTTGGATTAAAAAAAAAAAAATCTGTGGAGTATTTCTGCTTCCTTCGTATGCATCAGGTAAAATGCTTTCAGTAAAGTAATTGCAAGGCAGACTCCCAAGAAAGGCTGCCAAACCATCAGAATGAATGAATGAATGGAACAGAAGTGGAGAAGGCTTGCTGTCCTCTCTGTGCTTTCCACGGTTGGAATTTCCCAACTCTTAGGTCCGTAAACTGAGGCTCTGGGTTTTAGAATGGACATGCAACAACTGAGTAATTTAATAGCAATACAGCAGGCAGGAAGGGATTGTAAAAATGAAGAAAAAAAAATATCTTCCCAGGGTTCACTTGAGAACATATGCCCTGTGATTCCCAACCCTCTCCATGTACCTGAATCCCCTGGGGACCTTTAGGAAAAAAATACAGATGGCTGGGACTGCATTCTTGAACAGGTGAATCGGAATTTGGGGTGGGGGGCAAGCATGAGTGTCAGTATTTTCTAAGTTCCTTAGGTTTTAAGTTGTAATGTGTAGTAAGGATTGAAAACCCTGGCTTTATGGAATCTCAGTGACTCTCAGCTGGTTTGGCCTAAATGTTTTGGATATGTTACTTTCCAGGATAGCATTGGGCAGCTGGAGAATGATCTGAGGAACACCAAGAGTGAGATGGCTCGCCACCTTCGGGAATACCAGGACTTGCTCAATGTCAAAATGGCTCTCGACATTGAGATAGCAGCGTACAGGTAATTGAAAGGGCTTGCTCACCCAAGTGGATTTAGTCACCTTGGGCAGTGCTACCCAAAAGAGTGATTCTGGTTTCTTGGTTTCTGAGAAATGAGGAAGGACATAACTGGTGCATTCCAGATAAGCTGCCCGTCTCTGTCCATCTAGGTGGATACATCCCAGCTTCACCTTACTAGTCTTAGAGTATTCTAAGTATCCCTGCCAAAGATGTAAGGGGATAATATGAGTAACAAACCAAAAACCAAACTCACTGCCATCAGTTCTAACTCATTACAACCCCCATTGAGTTTCCAAGGCTATAAATCTTTACAGAAGCTGATTGCCTCATCTTTCTTCCTCAGAAAGATCATATATGAGAGTTTGAAATAAAACCCATCACACTATCTTGAAAAACAGGGCTTATACAACATAGAACATTCTAATGGGTAAGGCATCCCACTTCTCCTAAGGCAATACTCAGTGAACATTTACCTGAAAATAGTAATAACAGCAGCTACTCTTTTTTTTCAATGACTACTATGTGCCAGGAACTGTATTAGGTACTTCATAAACGTTTTCTAGGTATCAAGTCATTTTGTTCCCATTAAGCACAAGAGGAAACTGAACCACAGATTTTGTGACTTGCCCCAAGTCATGTTGTTGTTATTTGCCATCAAGTCATCCCAACTCCTAGCGACCCCTCCTTGGGTTTCCGAGGCAGTTATCACTATGGAAGTAGGATTGCCCAACCTTCTGACAGAGCTCAGATTCAGCCCCAGGGCTATCTGAGCCTTTTTTCTTTGTTTTTGGGCAATCTACTTCCATAGTGATACTGCCTGGGAAACCCAAGGAGGGGTTGCTATCAGTGGTCCAACTATGAGTCGGTCCGACTGGACGGCACATAACAACAATAGCAATAACACACTACTTCAAAGCAAAATTTCAGGAGCATTTGATAGCATCTTGAGTTTCTCATTTAAAAAATTGATTAAAACTCTTGAAGTTATGAAAAACAAGGTATTGGGGCCACTCTTTCATAGTACTGTTTAGGCCAGACTGAGAAAAAGTCTGCTACCTGTAACAGTTTCATTTATTGGTTATTTGTTATGGCTGGTTCCCTTCCTTTTGTTCCACCATGTGTTGAAACAGTACCAATCTCAAATTCAAGAGGAATGATGCAGTTCCTCCCTCCTTTGTGGGCTTCTCACCTCTTTATCCCAGTTACATTTGAGGTGTTAATTAGCTAAATTACTTCTCTAGAGCTTCAGAGCCTCTTGAATGCCAATTATGGGTGTGATTTGCAAGGAAAGTTGTGTTTCCCTTTGACAATGCTTTCAACACAAGTGGTGCTGAGGACTCTGTGTGTGTGTGTGTGTGTGTGTATATACATGTATACACAATGCTTTGAGCCTTGGAATTCAATGTTTATTGAATATTGAATATTTATTGAATATTATTTAGTATTTATTGGTCTCAGTCTCTCTAGAATGAATAGAGACTGGAGGGTTCTGTTCTGGGGGGAAAAAAACAATAGCTGCAGGTTGACTTCCTGAGAGTTTTCTCTGTTGGATTTGCAGGAAGCTGCTGGAAGGAGAAGAGACCCGTTTTAGCACCGGTGCATTAACCATTTCAGGGCTGAATCCACTTCCTAATCCAAGTTATCTGCTCCCACCTAGAATCCTCAGTTCTACAGCCTCCAAAGGCTCATCCACTGGGCTGTCACTTAAGAAAGAGGAAGAGGAAGAGGAGGCTTCTAAGGTAGCCTCTAAGAAAACCTCTCAGATAGGAGAAAGTTTTGAAGAAATACTGGAGGAGACAGTAATAACTACTAAGAAAACCGAGAAATCAAATATAGAAGAAAGCACCATTTCAAGCCAAAAAATATAATTCAGTTACTTAAAAAAAAAAAAAAAGTTAATCCTTAAGAGGGAATAATATGCATTTGACTCGTTAAACAGCCTAATCTTGAACCAAAACACCTGTCACCACTAGAAAATGCCTTCAAGGCTTCAGTCTCATACTTAGTGTTGAATACTGTCTCTAATCAGAAAATCACCCCTTAGATCGGAGCCAACTGCAATCCTGGAACAGTCACAGAAGAATGGTCTAAGAATACAGCCTTCTCACCTACAGCTCAGGCTTCACAGCAGTAGATGATTCAGGTGCAGAGGAAGTACAAACTAAGGTGCTAAATCTGTGATCACTATTATTTGCTGTGAATAGAAATTAAAACCTGCATTCACCCACTCTACCCAGCCATATAAGCTCACTCTAGATAGCTGAAACATAACATCACTGCCAAAGATAAACCTATGGTTCACACCCAATGCTGCTCTGATAGAACTGCTTCATAAACGATAGGTGTTTGTGTGACAGAGATTCTCCCTCCCACCCCACCTCTGTTCCGTATGTCTTTTTCTTCCATCCAGGGAAGAAAAACAAAGAAAATGCTATTGTAGTATTCTTCCCTTTTAAATACATTTAGGTTCTTCTTAAAAGAGCTGACCCGGGTGAGCAGTCCCTGCTCGTTGGGTAAAATTAGATGCATGTTGACCATTTCTATGATTCGTGTAATGACTTACTCCTGCCCATTTCATGCCCTTATAATTCTCTAGGTTAAAAAAGAAAAAAAAGGCAGTGATGAGTTTTAAGGGTTGCCTCCAAAAAATAAATAAATACTAAAAAGAGTCCCTAGATTTTAGGCTTTGAACTTATTCAAATTCATTTAATTAGGGGAGAAAAATGACTATTAAGAATGTAGCTTTTCACCTTCACTTTAGAAGGACAGTAATAGTTATTCTGAGCTGTGATTAACCTGACCTTAAATTTAGTAGTGTAAGTTAGAAAAGGTGAGTATTTCTATGGAAAAAGCCAAGGTCTCATTTATCTGTAATCATTCATTTGTGGTGATATAGAATTAGCTCTTTCATGTTTTCACCCTTAGATAGACTGCACATTTCCCCTTCCCAGTAGTCAGGCCCTAGAGAGGCCTTGACTTCACTCTCCTATGCCATTTATGAATGCTAAGTATAGGACAACTTATCACCAGGACACACTGCTGCTGCCCAAAAGTAAAATATAATAATAAAACCACTTTTGGTCAATCAATACCACCAGCACATATAAAAAAGAAACCTTTCTCTTTTCTAAAAGAGTCTTTCCCCTACACTTCACATTGCTGCACACTTGGCAGAATCTCCTTTCCCTGCTGGAGAGGAAGATGTGCTCAGAGCAGAGGAGGGGTGCTCATGACCCTACTTACTTGCTAGGAAGTAGCTTGTGGAGAGTCACCTTCTCACCTGCCCAGCTGTATAGCACCTCCATTGCCCAGTCCTCCATGTTTGCCAAGTTCAATGTACGATTTATTCTCATCAGCAGTCATTCCAGCAGAATTAGGGAACGTCCCATGTCTATTACACATCTTCACTGAGAGTTCTAGATTGATAAGGACTGGATGCTTTTACTGAACTTTCTTATTCTAGCACATGCCTCAATAATTCAAGGAACTCGAAAAGACTTTTCTCTTCTTCCCCCTACCCTATTTCTCCTTTACTCCTCACTCATACTATAAGACATTAGAAAAATAAGAATTAAAAGTCACACGAATCCCACCCACATAATGTGTGTTCTGTGGTTTCTTTTATTTCCCTGAGAAAGGCCCTTTTTTTGGTTCAGAGAGACAACTACACCCCCAAAGAATTCAGACATATGTTCTCTGGGTTGTGCGTCCACATTTGGCTTTTCTCCAGCCAAAGACTTGGGGCTATGGTCTTCATTTGTTTCAGGTAGTCTTGTCAGCAACACATACTACACTAAGTGGACAATCTTAGGGCAGGGAGCAGGGAATCAATCAAATGATGAAAGGCAATGATTTAAGTGCCTGGACTGTGGTTTCATTGTTGTTGTTTGCCGTCGAGTCACCCCGACTCATAGCGACCCCTTTCATTAGCTTACCTAAAAAACATTTCTTGAGAATACACTGGCAGGAGGCATATGATAAAGAGTCCTTCAAAATAAGAGTCTTTTCCTTCCTTGGAAATGGAATATACCTGTAGGACCCAGATATTTAGGTAGAACATGGATGGTATCAATGGAATTTTCCTCTAATGCAGTGATTCTTAAAGCTTTTTGGATTACAGGTCCCTTGGAGAGCTATGAATCCTTTCTCCAGAACAGTACACATACACATAACAAAACTTTGGACAGATCCAGGACTTCTAGGTCTTCTATCTATCATGTCATCCAGAAGTCCGTGGATGCCAAGTTGAGATTTCTCTAGAGCCATGCCAGGTTCCAGCATGGAGACTGCAAATGAGGGAATATCTGGATTCAATTCACAGCTGGTGCTAACAGTTGAAGGTGGGGCTTGCTGAATCTTGTATGATATTATTCTCTTCAGTTCAGCTAGCTAGGAGTACTTGTATGACCTCAAAGATACATTGATGGTACTGCTGTTGAAGAGAGGTCTGTAGCCTTTCACTAACCGTAAGAAATATTCTCAGTACATAGGTTTGCAATATATAGATACTGATTACTGCATCTATGAATTCTGTTTGGTTTATGGGTCCTTCTATAAGCCAGACCAAAATCCTTTTGTTCATTTACATAATCTTTGGCTCTAATCTGTGTCTTTATCCTATTTTCCATGAGTCACCACTAATTGCCATGAAATCATCTATAAAAGAAAGATATTAACAGCATCTTGCAGATTTGATAAATTACTAATATCAGAACAATAGGTAACATGAGAGAGATGCTTAGAGAAGAGAAGGGAAGCAGGCAACATCAAGTGTTGTGAAAGAGACTGGATGTTCTGGTTCCCTGGTGCTGCTCTGACATGAATATATCACAAATGGGATGGCTTAAACAAACAGTTTATTCTTACATTTTGGAGGCTTTAAGTCCAAGTGCAAAGTGCCAGGCTCTAGGGGCTGGGTGAAAGCCCCTCAACCTTGGGGTCCAACTCTGCCTCCTGCTCCCGGCTCACTGCAGCGAGAGGCATTTCTTCACTCAGACAGCTTCTGGCTGCTGAGGCTGAGAAGCCCCAAGGTTGACAAATAAAAAGGCAAAGTCCTGATGTTACCAAACCACATGACAGGCCATTAACTTAAGTCCATTGTAAGTCCCAAGGTTGGCAGAGCATAGCAGGCTGCTGAGCAATGACACAGCTATGTGCAGGGTCCAAGCGTGCCATAGGCTAGAGCCATTCCCACGGCTTCTCCTTATATACAGGAAGAAGACCATATCCCAAAGGCAGCTTACTCAGCTGCTTGTGGTAGATCCCACCATGGAGTTGACTGCTAATCCCATCATGGGGAATAACTACCACCAGCTGCCCAGCCACTCAACCAGGCCAGCCAAGTTGACACACAAACATAACTACCACAACGGACAACAAAATGAACCTCTGAAATTGTAGGAAAGCCCATCTGCTCAGCATAATAACTTTCCAATTCATCAGACAATGAGATCCTCTGCCTCCTGAAACATTTATTCCCAATAGCTGTAGTTTATTCATTATCTGCTTACTATGTGTCAGACACTGTAGTAGGCAGTAAACAATTCTCTCATTTGAACCTCACTACTACTCTTTGGGGGTAATATTTGTATACCCGTTTTACAAATGAGGAAGTGGAGCCTCAGAGTGACAAGGTTAAGCCCTTATCTGATGTCACACAGAAAATGTCAGAGCTGAGATTTGAACCTTAGTCTTCTGACACTATAGTACTTGCTTTTCTCCCCTAAATTGCCTCTCTATGTAAAAGAAAGTCCCTTCACTTGCAGGAGTAGAAATTTTTCTTTTCATGTTCTTTTTCATCCCTTGGTCACAAGGTTTCACTTAGAGCTTTTGTGCCCCAGAAACTCTTGGCAGCATCAAGTCCCCTAGGCAAGCTGCTACGTTCCACACACTTCCTGTGTCTCCTGCCCTTCTATGTTGCAGTGAGGCAGAGGCAGCTCAAAACTGGGCTCTTGGCCCATACAACCCTGAGTCACCTCTGCTCTGCTGAAAATTAGGTGGAATTTGGGTGTTATATCCCTGTTACAAAAGAGAGGGCAGGGTTTCTTTTATAATTTTGCAGAGTAATTCTGTAGCTTCTTATCAACCAAACCAAAACCAAACTCACTACCATCGAGTCGAATCCGACTCATAGTGACCGCTCCTTGGGTTTCTGAGGCCGTATCGCTACGGAAGTAGATTGCCCAATCTTCCTTCCGAGGAGTGGCTGGTGGGTTTGAACCACCAGACTTCTGGTTAACAGTCAAATGCCTTAGGCACTATGGCACCAGAGCTCCCAGCTCATTATCAAGGGGCCTAAAAATGAAGGAACCTTACAGAATGGACAATTTCTCGAGAAGTACTCAGTCCAGGATATTTACAATCCATTTTACTGCACTGGCTAAAGAGAGGTGCAAGATGTGAGCAATTGTCTGGAAGCCAGAGTCTAAATCTCAGATCCAGGAATAAAGCAAATCACAAAGTGTCCTGGGGATTAAATGGAATTTATCTATGAACCCAAGCAGGGAACCACTCATGGTTCTAAGAGCAAATATGAAGCTATGTCTAAAATTTATTTAAAAGTCCATTGGTAAGGACTTTATAAAACCATCAGAAAATATAATCATGGAAGTGTACTGCTTCAGGTGAGGCTACTGTGTGCAGCCACCCTTGGTCCATCCCAGTTAGAAGTCATCCCATTAGGCAACATAAATCACATCTCTGAAGAGTTTTGACTTCAAAACAGAGCCCAGAGAAAAGGCTAGAAATCTCCCTGGAAAGAAAGAACAGCTGGAAATGTTGCTTATTTATGATAACTGATTTCCAATTAATATTAATTTTATGATTGCGTTATCAAAAAACTCTAAGCTCCTGAAAACATCTAAATATAAGAATATTTATTTTCTTAAAACCAAATAAATGGGTGTACATGAAAACACTGTAATTTAAAAATGGAAATAACTACGATCTTAGGCCCTTAAAATAGAGCTCCTTGTGAAATTTTATTTTCCATTATGGACCACACACTGCTTACTGGCTTCGCTGCATTTTCAGATTTAATGACAGGTCAAATTAAGGTCAAATTAATGTCATCATACATTTTGCTGTTTTCAAACAGTTCAAATGGAGATGCCATTTGCAAATAGGATGAGTGCTCCTGGATCCAGCCAAACAAAGGCCTGTTTTTATTACATTACCATGCTCTGCTGCATGTCCTTGAAGAATAGAGAAAATGATTAGTATGTAGATCAAAGGGCTTCTCCCCCACTTTATTGATCTCCTAGAAGATGATTTCATTGCGTGTTTTATTCTCTGATTTAATAGGTGGGGGTGGGGACATGCTAGGATTTTTCAATCCTTTCTCGCAAAAACTTTAAACACGTACACATACCAGGATTGTAATGAAACCGTGAGTCACGCTTGCGAATATTTAAAGATTGATGCTTCTGCAGTGCTTCAGTGATCCTGAATAGTAATAGTAATAAAATAGAGAAAGCTTAGGCTACAAAGAAACGTGAAGAGACTTTGAGGACTCTCTAGACTTGCTTCCTCATTGATCAATAAATGCAGATCACATGGCCTCTCTGTCCCCTGATGAGGCAAGTGGTCTCTGTTCTATGTAAGTCTGAGATTATTTCTTTGTAGGTCTCTCACGTGCTTTTAGGGACTATAAAATGCTCAGCAGAATGTAACCCGAATCATTTGTATAAGGGCTGAGTTTTGGGATATAATTAGCAGCACGTTCTTAGAAGTGTTTATTAAAACAAATTTAATTCACTTAAGATTCATTTGCTATGCCACAAATATAAATAAACGAGAAGGGTAATGTAAGGTTGCAGCGAAGGGGGTTGCGGTCGCGGGAGAAAGGAAGAGAGGATTCAAAAGCAAAAGTTGGGGAAGCTTTATTGTGCGTTCCCGGGCGAGGTTTAAGGGTCCCCGACAGGGAACCGGGCGAGGTTCACGGGTCCCGAGAGGGGCCTGAGAAGTCGCGCTGCCCGGGTGAGAGAAAGGGTTTTTTATTTTCCTGTTCCTTGAGAGCAGGGGATGTGTTGTAGGAACCAATGAGGTTAAAGCACCTCATTAGCATGGAGGCAGGAAGTAGAGCTGAAGCACTCCATTAGCATAGTGGGCAGGAAATAGTTGGGGGCTTTTGTAAGTAAGGGTCAGGTGCTGGGGTCTTTCTAAGTAAGGGTCATGTACTAGGGTTTGGTATGGGGTGTGGTCAGCTGCTTCCTTGCTTGACCAGTTCTTGTAATTTTTTCCGGCTTAATCAGTTACCTGCTTGGCCTGCCGTGTTCCCGCCTGACAGGTAATGTCTATCTCCCATGATTTCCTGGCATGAGGATTCATACATGATGAAGAATTCCTAACATCCTTTGGGGTTAGACAATCCTTTAGCTTAAGCCAGACTTTAGCTCAACAAAACAAATGCCTTTCTGGCAATTAAAACTGTCCCTGGACTAATCTAGCTTGCAACGTAGAAGCAGCAGAGCCAACATTAGAGTAAAAACAGAATCCAACTTTGGCTTCATAGCCTGAGATGCTAATTACCAAACTGTAACCCCAACCCTCTTCCAGTCATTGATAAAAGGAGGTGAAGAGAGAAAATACATAAGAAAGGAAAGAGGAAATAAATGGGTGGTTCAGCATAGCATTTCCTAGCAGTAATGGACTCCCTAGGAGCTCTGGTAGCATAGTGCCTAAAGCACTTGACTGCTAACCAGAAGGCTGTCGGTTCAAACCCACCAGCCACTCCTCTGAAGGAAGGTTGGGCAATCTACTTCCATAGTGATACTGCCTCAGAAACGCAAGGAGGGGTTGCTGTGAGTTGGGTCTGACTCAACGGCACATAACAACAACAACAACAACAAATGGACTCCCTTATTTGTTAGAAAGGAACTAACTCAGCAAAGTAGTCTAAGAAGTGACTATATAGGTACCTTATCCAAATTTGACAGTAGACTATATACTATGCACTCTTCTGTTTTGCATATTCATTTAATCCTCATGTTAACCCTTTGGGTTAATTACCATTGTGCCCATTTATAAAGAAAATGAAACCTCAGAGAAGCTAACTAACATGTCCAAGATCACACAGTTTGCAAGTGGAAAAGCTGGGAAGTCAAGACCAGGCAACTTGGCTCCACAACTATGTCCTTAACCACTATGTGACACTGTCACTTTTGGGGAGAAAAAAAAAACCTGTTCCTCACAACCTTTATTTTTCTCATCTTCTAATTTAAAATATTATTCAACTAGCTTTTCTCTTGGGAAAATATTTTCTTGGAAACATTAGAAGAGAAAAGCCCTTTCTCATTTCAATGAAAATACTATCACAATAAGAACCCCTATAAAGGCACAGATACCATCAGAACAAAATGAAACTGAGGTAAAGATCAAACCATACATTTGGAGAACATTATGCTGAGTGACCTAAGTCAATTACGAAAGGACAAATATCATGTGGTCGCACTTTTATAAAAAGTCAAGAAAAGGCATATACACAGAAAGCAACATTGTTTGATGGTTACCAGGGATGGGAGAGTCAGGGAAGGGGAATCACTTTCTAGACAGTAGACATTTGTTATTTTTAGTGATGGGAAAGTCAATATCCAATATGGGTGAAGTTTGCACAATTTGTCCAAGGTAAGTGAAGACACTAAGAAGTATGTAAGAATAAGGGATACTTTTAGTCAGTGCTATAACATACAATTTTGCAACAATAATAACAACCAAAAAAAATATGTATGTGGTTACACAGGTAAATATATATGCATATATGTGTATATGGGCACATGTAAGTATATAGGTGTGTGTGTATAGATAGGTATATCTATACAAACAAACTCACTGCTGTCAAGTTGATCTCAACTCATAATGACCCCTCCTTGCGTTTCTGAGGTGGTATCTCTACAGAAATAGATTGCCCAGTCTTCCTTCCAAGGAGTGGCTGGTGGGTTTGAACCGCCAGCCTTCTGGTTAGCAGTCAAATGCCTTAGGCACTACACCACCAGAGCTCCCAGGCATATCTATAGGCATATGTATATATAGGTTTATGTATGCTGCATATATATATTCATATGTACAATGAACCACATGGGGGCACAGTTATAGATGCTTCCTAGACATAACCAAATACCTGGTGGGATTGGTTTACTGGGTTTGAAGGCTTGGAACCATAGTCTCATGGGACAACTCAGTCAGTTGGCATAACAATGTTCTACGTCCTAGTGTTGCGCCCAGATCTTGAATCCCCAAAAACCACCAAGGAGCCGATTCCACTGCAAAAGCATAGGGGTTGTTTATTCAAGCTCGAGCTCGGACCCTCAACCGTCACCAACACAGCGGTTCAGGATTGAGAGCCCCGAACTCAGGGGTAACAGGGTTTTTATAGGGGTTACAGCAGAAATGAGGAAGTTTCAATCAGAAAATTACAGGATTGGTTGACATTTTTCAAGTTGCTAGTTGTTCCTACTTGATTGACTCTGTCTTGGGGGCCCGAGGCCGCAAACTGCCATTTCTAACTATTTTAGGTAAGGTATTTTCTTGCTATTTACTGATTGGTTGTTGCTAGGGAGTATGCTAGGGAGTATTGATGAGGTGGGGGTAGTCAGGACTCCTTGTGGTTTTTCCAGTTTGTCGCTAGGGAGTATCAATGAGTGGGGGTAGTCAGGACTCCTAGTGGTTTTTCCAGTAACTAAGGCACTAAAGCCTGACGTAAATGCTAAGGCATATTGCAAAATGGCTACATACTTAAAAATGATTATATACAGGGTGGTTATATAGAAACATGGTCTCACACTAGTTTGATGAGTAGCATCTGAGGTCTTAAAAACTTGTAAACAGCTATCTAAGATACAACTTATTGGTCTGTACTTGTCTGGAACAAAAGAGAATGAAGGAAACGAAAGACTCAAAGAAGAAACTAGTCCACAAGACTAATAGCCCACATGAACCACAGCAGCAGCTAGCCTGAGACTAGAAGAACTAGATGGTGCCCAGCTACCACTACTAACCATTCTGACCAGGGACACAATAGAAGGTCCCACACAGAAAGGTAGAAAAGTAGAACAAATCTCAAATTCCTAAAAAGGCCAGGCTTACTGGACTGATAGGCTAGAGAAACCCTGAGACCATTGTCCGTTTAACTGGGTCTGAAGCCACTCCTAGTTGTCATCTTTTGTCCAAACAATAGATTATAAAATAAACAATGTCACCCATGAATATTGTGTTCCATTAAATTATCAAATATATGAGACCAAACGGTCAACAAATTTTACCCTAAAACAAATGAGAAGCTAAGGAAGGACGGGGAAGCCAGATTAATGGAAACAGAACAAACAGAATGGAAATAATGAGAATGTTAATGTGTTGTGAAAAATTGTAACCAATGTCATGGAACAATTTGTATAAAATATGTTAAATGGGAACCTAATTTGCTATGTAAACTTTCATCTAAAACATAATGAAATATTTTTTAAGTATCAAGCATATCCACCCAGTATAAGTAAATACTTGGCAGTCTTTCAGGAGATCAATATGACATTTCATTTATAAGTGAATTAGTATTAATCTTTATAAGTAGTAACACTTAGATTTCTTCAGTGTAGTTTTGAAGAGTGGCCAGTAATCAGAGTCATGTACACAGCACCACAAGGAAAAAAGGATAAGCTCTTCAGTCATGAGCTGCAAAGAAAGTAAGAGTAAACACTCAGAATCAACATCTGCTCGAATCTTCTCTACTACCCGCGGTTTCACAAGATGAACAAAATACATCATAGGGCTTGTAACTATTAGAATTTTAAAGAAAAAGTTTTAAAACTAGTCACACATACATCTGATAAACAGTTATGACCCTGCATTTTTCTAGAATTTAAAAACAGAGAAAATACACTTCGGGCAAACCGAATAGGACAAATAAATGGGTCACAGGCATTACTTTCGGGAATTCAAAGCCAAAATCTCTCTAGGAGAGGGGGAGGAGTATGTGCAAAGTCTGTGATAGCTTGGAATCCACAGGAGGGATTGCTGGAGACTGAATAAGAAAGTGGCTGACTCAGTCAGGAGAATGGTGCAGAGAGGAAGCTTAGTGAAGCTCTGTTGTTGTTATGTGCCATCGAGTTGGCTCCGACTCATAGCGACCCCTCCTTGGGTTTCTGAGGCAGTATCACTACGGAAGTAGATTGCCCAACCTTCCTTCCGAGGAGTGGCTGGCCAGAGGAAATGGCCTTTGCTACAGAGAAAAGACTGGGATGACATTTAAGGGAGTAACAGAGAAACATGCCAAGCTTGCATTCTGCAAAACTACATCTACCACAAACTATACGTTTAGGCATCTTTGTGTAGTATCAACTCGGAAAGGGTTTAGGGAAAAGCAAAGAGATCCGTGAGCTGTGCCAATCAAACAGATCTTTCCTTAGCTGTTGAAGTTAGGCTCTGGCATCTGCCCTTCATATACACCTACTTCTAAACACATATGAAAATCTGAATATTTAAGTTTGTTTCTGCTTTCAAAAAAATCACGTTAAAAATTTTTTAAAATCTGCTCTCAGTTAAACAAATGCACGTGCTGCTAGTAGCAGCAAGACTGACCTCCATCCAGGCCCTGTGCTCATTTAATGAAGAGAGCGAGGAAGGGAAGGAGTGCAGACAACAGACCCAAAATCCAGACAGGGCATTTGTTTGTTCTTGCTAGTGTTCTTCTCTAGGAGCCTAAGGCACTTGCTTGCTAACCAGAAGGCTGGTTGTTCAAACCTACCAGCCACTCCTCAGAAGGAAGATGGGGCAATCTATTTCCGTAGTGCTACTGCCTCAGAAACCCAAGGAGGGGTCGCTATGAGTTGGGTACGACTTGACGGCACATAACAACAACAACAATAGTGTTCTTCCCTAGTGTAAGTCTCTGATACTCTTATTATTTGAAGACAGCTACAGCTTATTGTCTCCTCACCCTCACCTAAGTTCCCCTGCTCTTATTTTCTGGTGTCTAGGTCTCTCCTCCTCGATGTCCCCCATTCTGTTGCCTTCTACTGGAAACCTTCCCATGTGTCATCCTTTAAGGTATATTACCCAGAATTAGACACAAAATGCACTGGAGGTTAGAACTATTAACTCCCTAGATCTGAAATTGTATTTCTGTTGATACAGCCCCAAGACAACACTGCTTTTGGGGATGTTTTCAGATTTATAAACCAGTCAATCAGAATCCTTCATTACTTAGTTTGCTACCTGATAGGAAGAACGGGCCAGGTAGATGCCCTGAGTAGATACTCTACTCAGTTCTTTGGAATTCTTGAAGGTTCAGTTCAGGAAAGAGGAAAAAGAAAGGATAGAGCTCTTTGTCACTCTTACACTACTTACCTCTGCCTTTTACTACATCCTTAAAAGACTAATCTACCCTATAGACTGTTTGTTGATGTTAGGGGCTGTTGAGTCCGCTCTGATTCGTAGCAACCCTGTGTACAACAGAACGAAAGACTGCCTCGTCAGAGTAACATATCAGACAATGTTTCACTGCTATTCGTAAGGTCTTCAGTGGCCAGTTTTTTCAGAGGTGGACAGTTCCGTCCTTCTTCCCAGTCTGTCTTAGTGCAGAAGCTCTGCTAAAACCTGTCCACCATGGGCAACCCTGCTGGCATTTGAAACACCGATGGCATAGCCTCCAGCCTCACAGCAACATACAATACAAGCCACCACGGTGCGATAAACTAAGATCACTGGTGCAGACTGTTTAAGAAACAATAAAGAATGCTTTCGACTTGTTCTTTTGCAGGAGTGTTTATTAAATAAGTGCAATTGTATATTCTACTTTAAAAGAACATATTTTCCCACGCTACTATAATTCATGAATGGGGATAGTTACTTGAGGAAAACGGGGGGAAGGTGAAAGCTTACTTGAAGTCTATAGTTGAGCCTCAGGGGGGATACCTTTTTCCTTAAAAAAGTTAGTAAAATCTTCTTTGAGATTTAAAAACTACCACGTCTAGGAACTACAGATAAAACCACCAAAACCAAACCCTCTGCCATTGATTTGATTCCCACTCATAGTAATCCCATTGGGTTTCCAAGGTTGTAAATCTTTAAGGAAGTAGATTGCCCCATCTTCCTTCCACAGAGCAGCTGGTGGGTTTGAACCACCAATCTTCTCCTTAGAAGTCAAATGCCTTAGGCACTGCACCAAGAGTGCTGCAATAGCAACTAAAGACAATGATCTTTAAAAATTAACACTTCCTCTCTTTGCTCTAGTCAATGTTCCTGTTAGAAATGGGGCATTCTAAGTAGCTACTAAATATCTAGCTATTTATAAAATATGATTTATATCTCAGTTTATAAATATTGCCTTTTTAACATAGAATATAGTACAGCATTAACTCAGCAAGCCTGGGTTGTCCAAACCCAGTACATTCCAAGATTAGTCCTTGACTGGCTCCTGGGATATATATAACCTCTGAGCTGTGAAAATATCTTTCCAAATAAGAATATCTTTATATATTTGAGATCATAAACAGATCGTTTATGCTAACAATGTGATTTATGATGAATGCTTGCTTTTATATGCATAGGCCCCTGGGTCATGCTGTATCAGTTTGACCTCTATGGGAAGAGGTGCAGGGAGCTGAAGTCTGAGTAGCTGAGATCAGTCACACAGGTACTCCATGCCTACATGACTAGTGCCCAATACAACCTCTGGACACCAAGGCTTGGGTGAGATTCCCTGGTTGACAACACTTCATACGTGTTGCACATTGCTTCTCGGAGACGTAAGCACTGTCTGTGCAACTAATTCCATTGGGAGAAAACTACTACAAGTTTTTGCCTGGTTTCTCTTGAACTCCACACTATGCACCTTTTCCCTTAGTTAATTTTAATATGTATCTGTTTGCTATAATAAACCGTAACCATGAGTAAAACAGCTTTTTTGGGTTCTGTGAGTCCTTCTAGTGAATCATTGACCATGAGGATCCCTGACAGAGATATATTAACATGGGTTAAAAATAAATATTATGTAATTTATGTAAGAAATATTTAAGAGGCAATTAATTTCAGAGCTAGTATTCTGTTCATTGTCAGCATCCAGAACAATCAATGAAGGTAAAGATGTTTAATAAATATTTATTTGATGCCAGACTTTAACTTTGATTCAGACACTTTTTTTAAAAAACATTTTATTGTGGTTTGGGTGAAAGTTTACAGAGCAAATTAGTTTCCCATTTGACAATTTAACATTTTGTTTCATGACATTAGTTGCAACCCCCTCAATGCAACGCACTCTTCCTGTCTCTGGGTTCCCCATTTCTATTTTCCCAACTCTCCTGCCCCTTCCTGCCTTCTGAACTTTGTTTTGGGCTAATGCTGCCCTATTTGTATGGTTGATTGTCCTGAGGAACACATTGCTCATGGATTTTTTTAAAAAAAATTTTAAATGCATTTTATTGAAATATAATTTATGTACAGTGAAATACACAAAACTAAAATTACATGGATCGATGCTTTTTTTTTTTTTTTTTTTGCAGTGTGCTCATGGATGTTATTGTTCATCTTGTAGGCCTGTCTGTTGTCTGGCTGAAAGATAATCCCTGGGGGGGTGTTCAGTTCCAGCTTTGAAAGGTGTCTAAAGGCCATGGTCTTGGGTTCCACCAGTGTCTTATCAGAGAGTAAATCTGGTCTTTTTTATGATTTTGAATTTCATTATACTTTTTTCTCCCACTTTGTCCAGGACCTTCTATTATGATTCCAGAGCAGTTGGTAGTGGTAGGTGGGCACCATCTAGCTCTTCTGGTCTCAAGTTAGCAGAGGATGTGGTTCATGTGGTCCATTAGTCCTTTGGACTAATTGTTTCCATGTGTCTTTCATTTTTTTCATTCTTCTCTGCTCCGGATGGGAAGAGACCAACAGTTGTATCTTAGATGGCCACTTGCAAGCTTTCACAAATCACAAAGTAGGATATATATATTGCTGAATCATATTATATCTCTAAATGTTTAAGGAAGTACCATACTATTTCCCACAGTGGTTGTACCATTTTAAAATCCCAACAGCAGTGTATGAATGTTTCAATCTTGCCACTCTCACCAGCATATGTAATTTTCTGGTTTTTTGATCATTGCTATTATTAGCAGGGGTGAGATGATACTTCATTGTTTCTTTGATTTGCATCTCTCTAATGGCTGATTGTAAGCATCTCTTCATGTATTTGTTTGCTGCCTGAATGTCTTCTTTGGTGAAATGTTTGTTCATAGCCTTTGCTCATTCTTTAACTGGATTGTATTTTTGTTGTTGAGGTATTGGAGGTTTCTATAAATTTTAGAGATGAGTTCCTTGTCATGCATGTCATTGCCAAAATGTTTTCCCAGTCTATATGTTCTCTCTTTACCCTTTTTATTTATTTATTTAAATTGTGATGTGGGTGAAAGTTTACAGAGCAAATTCACTTTCCATACAGCAGTTCACACACACATTGTCTCATGACATTGACTACAATTTATCCCAATGCAACAGCTTCCCTCCCACTTCTTTCTGATAGTTACCTCTTCCCTGTGTCCATCCCTCCATGCACTCCTGTCCCCTGAACTGTCTTCCTGTGCATAAACAGCCCTTCTTTCTCCCATGATTGTTCTCTCCAAGGAGTGTATCTACCTCAAGTACATGTTCAACTCCTATGACTGTCTTTTGTTTGGCTGGAAGCCACAGATGTGGGTTCAATTCCAGACCTGAAGGGCAGCTAGGGACCATAGTCTCAGTGGTCCCACCAGGCTCTATCAGACCAGCAAACCTGCTCCCCCCTTTTTTTCTCCCAAATGATTTTGAGTTTTGTTTCACATTGTTCTCCCTCTCTATCCAGGATCTCCTACATAGTCTTTTCACCCTTTAGGTGAAGTCTTTGATGCATGTTAAGTGTTTAGCTTTTAGGAGGTCTCAGTCATCTAGTTTATCTTCTGCTGTTTGTGAATTTTCAGTTTGATAGACTATTTATGCCATAAATTAGAGCCCCTAAGCTTGACCTTTCTTTTCTTCCATGATCTTTTATAGTTTTAGGATATTTAGGCCTTTGGTCCATCATGAGTTCATTTTTGTATATGGTGTGAAGTATAGATCCTGTTTAATTTTTCTGCAAATGGATATCCAGTTTTGCCAGCACCATTTGTTAAAGAGACTATCTCTTCCCCATTTAATGGATTTTGGCACTTTGTCAAAGATCAGTTGTCCATAGGTGGATGGATTTACTTCTGGGTCCTCAATTCTGTTCCATTGGTCTATGTGTCTGTCATCATACCAGTACCAGGCTGTTTTGACTACCATGGTTGTGTAGTAGGTTCTGAGATCAGGAAGTGTGAGGCCTCCTACTTTGTTCTCCTTCAGTAGTATTTTGCTTATCTGGGGTCTCTTTCCTTCCCATATAAAGATGGTGATTTTTTTTTCCATCTCTATGAAGAATGTTGATGAAATCTGGATAAGGACTGCATTATACCTGCAGATTGTTTTGGGTAGTATTGACATTTTCAAAATGTTAGGTGTTTCCATCCATGAGTATGGTATGTTCTAACATTTATGTAAGTCTCTTTAGGTTTCTTGTAGTACTGTTTTGTAGTTTTCTTTGTATAGGTCTTTTGTATCTCTGGTTAGATTTATGCTTAAGTACTTCATCTTTTGGGTAGCTATTAAAAATGGTTTTGTTTTCCTGATTTCCTTTTCAGAGTTCTTTTTGTTAGTGTAGAGGAATCTTACTGATTTTTGTATGTTGCTTTTGTACCCTTCCACTTTGCTGAATCCTTTTATTAGTTTCAGTAGCAGTCTTGTAGAATCTCTGATTTTCTATATCTAGGATCATATCATCTGCAAATAGGGACAGTTTTACGTCTTCCTTACCAATTTGGATGCCTTTTATTTTCCTTTCTTAGCTTATTGCTCTGGCTAGGACTTCCACTGGGAGCTCTGGTAGTGTAGTGCCTAAGGCACTTGACTGCTAACCAGAAGGCTGGCGGTTCAAACCCACCAGCTGCTCCTCAGAAGGAAGGTTGGGCAATCTACTTCTGTAGTGATCTGCCTTGGAAACCCAAGGAGGGGTTGCTATGAGTTGGGTCTGACTTGACAGCACACAACAACAACAACAACAGGACTAACAGTACAATGTTGAGTAAGAGTGTTGAATAATAAGGATAAAAGGTATTTGTCTGATTCTCATTCTCTCTCTGTTGAGAATAATGTTGGCTGTTGGTTTTGTGTGTATGCCCTTAATTATGTTGAGGAATTTCCCTCCTATTCTTATTGCCTGAGAGCTTTTATCAGGAAAGGGTATTGGATTTTATCAGATGCATTTTTTTGCATTGATTGATAGGATCATGTAGCTCCTTTTTATTTATGTGGTGGATTACATTGATTGATTTTCTAATGTTCAACCATCCTTGCCTTCCTGGTATCAACTCCACCTGGTCATGATGTATTTTATATATATATATATATATATAGTTGGATAAAGGGATATACTTGTCTGGTTCTTGTTCTCTCTCTGTTGAGAATAATAATGTTGGCTGTTGGTTTTGTGTATGCCCTTGATTATGTTGAGGAGTTTCTTTTTTGCTACTCTTATTTCCATTTGTTGGAGTTATAGGACTAAGGTGGTGATTTTGGTTTTCTTCCTTTTTTGACGTGTTGTGCATTTATTCTTATAAAGTGACCTCTAAGCATAGCTTTTGAGGTGTCTCAAAGGTTTTGGTATGTTGTGTTTCATTCTCTTTTGATTCTAGGAATTAAAATAAAATAAATTCTTCTATTAATCATTGGTTTTTAAACAGGTTGTTATTTAATTTCCATATATTTTTTCTCCTCGTTCTTCTTGTTTTTGATGTCTTATAGTGCTGTGGTCTGAGAAGATGCTTTGTATTATTTCAATGTTTTTTAATTTTATCAATGCTTGCTTTATGATCTAACATATGGTTGATTCTGGAGAATGATCTGTGTGCTGGAAAAGAATGGACTGTGCTGTTATTGGGCAGAGTGTTCTGTATATGTCTACAAAACCAAGCTGGTTGATTTTGTTGTTTAGAGTTTCTGTATCTTTGTTGAATTTCTTTCTAGTTGTTCTTTCATTGAAAGTGATATGTTAAAGTCTCATACTATTCTTATGGAGTTTTCTATTTATCTTTTCAATTCTGTTAATGTATTCTGAAGCTCTTTCAATGGGTGCATAGATAATATGATTAGGTCTTCTTGTTGGATCAACCCTTTAATCATTATATAGTGATTGAATAGTATATAGGAGGTCTGGTGGCATAGTGCCTGCGATAGTTGGAGCTGTGTATCAACTTGGCTGGACCACAATTCTGTGTGGTTTAAGCAGTTGTGATGTGGTTATTCCCATGATGGGATCAGATGAATATGTTTTGAGCAGCCAATCTGTTGAAAGGGAGTTTCTCTAGGGGTGTGGCCTGCTTCCAGTATATTTATGGACATCCTGAGAAAAGAGACACTCTTCTGTGGATCGAGATTCTGTTGTGCTGCCTACAACTGTCCATGAGCGAACAATCCACCGTTCAGCCTGATCTTGGATTTGTTTTTTGTTGGAATCAACAGCCAGTATACTGTCTGCTAACCTTGAGCTCCTCAGCCCCTGCAGCTGCGTGAGTTGGGAAAAGCCTCCAGCTTGATGTTTGATCCAAGAACTTTGAACTTGCCAGCTTCTATAAGTGTGTGAGCCATTTTCCTAAGATAAATTTCTTTCTCTATATATAAGCTTTACTGGTTTTGTTTCTCTAGAGAACCCAGTCTAACACAGTGCCTAAGGCATTTGACTGATAACCAGAAGGCTGACGGTTCAAACCCATCAGCCACTCCTCGGAAGCAAGACTGGGCAATCTACTTTCATAGAGATACTGCCTTGGAAACCCAAGGAGGGGTCACTATGAGTTGGATCTGACTTGACGACAATGAGTTTGATTTTTTACATATATGTATACAATAGTATATAAAATATAAAGGTATTTTATAATTTTTTTCCATATTTTGATAAAAAAGAATTCACTGCCATCAAGTCGATTCCAACTCGGTGACCCCCATTGGGTTTCGAGGCAGTAAATCTTTATGGAAGTAGATTGCTCAGTCTTCCTTCCACAGAGTGGCTGGTGGGTTTGAGCCGCCAACCTTCTGATTAGCAGTCTAATGCTTTAGGCACTATGCCACCAGATATTTAGCTTATTTTTATCTTGTGTCTAAGGTGTGTCTCTTGTAGGCATATTTTCTTATTCATTCCGCCGTTCAGTCTTGACTGGTGCACTTAATCCATTTGTTGTTGTTGTTATGTGCCGTCGAGTCGGACCCAACTCATAGCAACCCCTCCTTGGGTTTCCGAGGCAGTATCACTGCAGAAGTAAACTACCCCATCTTCCTTCCGAGGAGTGGCTGGTGGGTTTGAACCACCAGCCTTCTGGTTAGCAGTCAAGTGGCTTAGGCACTACACTGCTAGAGCTCCTTTTTAATCCATTTACATTGTGTAATTATTGATATGAATTTACTGCTGTCATTTTGTTGGTCTTTTTCTTTTTCAATTTGTTGTCTGGCACTGCTGGTTCTCTATCCAAAGAATTTCCTTTAGTATTTCTTGTAAGATTGATCTGGTTTCTACAAATTCCTTTAATTTCTCTTTATCTGAAAATGTCCTAACTTTGCCCTGGTACATCAGTGACAGTTTTGCTAGATACATAATTCTTGTTGGCTTTTTTTTTATTTTTTTGTCTTTCAGGGTTTTATATATGTCATCCCACTGCTTTCTTGCCTGCAAGGCTTCTGCAAAGAAAACAATAAAAACATCAGAGCTTAGTCTTATTGCTTCCTGTTTATAGGGTAGCATTTTGTTTTTCCCTGAGTTGCTCTCGGGAGCTCTGGTGGCATAGTGTGTAAGGCATCTGACTACTAACCAGAAGGCTGGTGGGTGAACCACCAGCCACACCCTGGAAGGAAAGTTGGGCAATCTACTTCTGTAGTGATATCGCCTTGGAAAGCCAAGGAGTCAAATCAGACCTGACTTGACGGCAGCGGGTTGAGTTGCTCTCAGGATTCTTTGTCTTTGGGAAGTTTGATTATGATGTGTCTCAGTGATTTTCTTTTGGGGTTTATCCTATTTGGGGTTCATTGAGCTTCTTAGATGAAAATCTTCTCATCTTTCATCATATTAGGAAAGTTTTCTGCCAGACAATTTTCAAAAAATTTTCTGTGCTTATTTTTTTTGTCTCTTCCTGTTCTGGAATTCTGATCACATATAAATCACTCTTCTTGATAGTGTCTCACATACTCTTAAGTCTTCGTTTTCTTCTTTTAAATTTTTCTTCTAACAGATTGTTATCAAGGGTTTTGTCCTGTATTCAACTGATTTCCATTGATTCCTTTGTCCTTCCAAGCCTTTATTTATTTCTGAAATTTTAGTGTCAATTGTCTGGACTTCTAGTTGCTATTTTTATATGGTTTCTAATTGTCTATTTGTCATTTTCCTCTTGTACAGTTTTTCTGAGTTCTTCTAGAATTTTGTCTGTGTTTTCCTTGATGTCTTCCGAAAACCAAAACCACTGCCACTGACATTTCCAACTCATTGCAACCCTATAGGAAAGAGTAGAACTGCCACAGAGGGTTTCCAAGGCTTAAATCTTTATGGAAGCAGACGGCCTCATCTTTTTCCTGCTGGTGGGTTTGAACTGCTGACCTTTTGGTTAGCAGCCCAATCAGTGCTTTAACCACAATGCCACCAGAGCTCTTTTATCTTCTGGAGAGCCATATATATATATGTGTGTGTATATATACGTGTGTATATATATATAAATATATATACACACACACACATATATGTGTATGTGTGTGTATATATATATATGTGTGTATATATATATATATACACGTATATATACACACACATATATATGTATACATATATATGTCTTTTGAATTCCTTATCAGGTAGTTTCATTATCATTTCCTCAGGGAGGTTTGCTAGTTCTTTATTTTGGCCATTTGGTGGAGCCTGGATAGTGTCTGTTCTTTCCAAGGCATTACAGTGTTATATTAATTATATTTTTGTTTACTGCATTCTGATTGTTGTTTTGATGTACCTGGGCAGGTGTAATGGGTATGCTACTCTAGTCACTAGTGTGGCTGCACTGGAGCATTCACTACCTGTTTCTGGGTGGGTGGGGTGGCTACTGGGTGTGAGTGTGGGTTTGTTTGCTCGTCTTGCAGGGTGGCTAAGAAAGGGTTGGCTGGCTGTCCTTGGTCCAGTGGTGCAGGCAGTGGCACTTGCCAAGTGGTTGGAGTGGTAGATGTCGTGGGTGTCACTGGCTACTGGGGGTGTGGTCACCACCTCCTGCTGAATGGGGGAGGCGAGTGGTGGGTGGTTGCATAAGTCATGCTGCCTCCAACTCTCACATGATGGGGGGATATGTATGATTACATCCTCACTGCCCCTTTCCCAGCAGCGGGGAGAGGGGCAAGCAGTGGGCAGAGGAAGGGGGAGGGAGAGGTGAGTGGGTTTTTCCTGATGCCTCTCACTGGGTGGTGGGAGGGAGCTGGGCTGGGTCAGCAGGCAGGAAGGGGGGGTGGGACTGGTGGCTGTGCTGCAGTGGCCTGCTGCTGCTTGGCATGGTTGTTGGGCAGGGAGAAAAGTGACAACGGGGGCTGGGTAGGGAGTGAGTCAGTGGGCTTATGCCTTGGTCCCTGGACGTTGGGGCTGCAGGGATGGGGCAGTACGTGTTGCTAATAAGTGAGAGGTTGTGGGGAAAGGGAGCATGCTCATTTGATCACTGGACAATCATGCCTGCCTGAACTCTTGCTATTAGCTGCAGTCAGCAATCAGGACCTTATTTCACTCTATGTCTACAGTTACTCTATGTCTTATTGGGAATTCCACAAAGTTGACTTCTGTGCTTCTCACCTGGGATTGCTGCTGTCTCAAAATGCCACACTGTGTCAGACTAGCAACCAGGGCCCCTCTCCTTTCTATCTCTTCTTGTTCACTGTTTCTTCTTTGAAGCAGTATTTGATCTACTTTATCCTTTCATTTGACGTTCAGGGTTCCATGATTGCTTTCTGTATCTGTTTCATTTAGTTTCTCAGCTTTTGCTGTAGGGTGTGTTGGACTAAGCTGCCCCTTTGGCCTGAAGCCCTGCTGACACCTTGTCTTTTAAAAGGCTTTGGTTATTTTTAAACAGTCCATAGTAAACACTAATATTTCAAAATAAGTTAAAATAAAATTTTATTTGTATTTTAGAAGATATTTATACACAATTAACAAATTCTTCATAAAACAATTGCCAATCCTTGTCCAATTTCATGATCATTTCTATACAGGCTTGGAAATTTTGCTGAGAAACAGGGTCTACAAAATATTTATTTTAGAAAGTGTCACAATTATTTTAAGCAAAATAATGTTTAAAAGTGAAGTTTTTGCATGCAAGTAATTGAGTTCACACTCTTCCTATACACAATTGAAAAAAATAATAGGAAAATAAACATTAAACTCATTTAATGAGGAAACAATGAGTACATATCGTGTAAACTTTTCCAATTTACCTAAAATTTTCTATTATTTTCAGAAGCTGTGCCATTACAGGAGATCAACCACCACATTATGTACTCAATTATAATAAACAGTAACCAAATTAATGTATTATAGCAGAGTCACCTTGCTGTAAGATAATATTAAGAAAGTCTTATTACACTGAAGGCTTATAATATGAACCATAAACCCTATAGGAAACAGTCTGTTCACACAGAAAGATGTTCTTTCACTCATTTTAGAATTGAGTAACATCCATTTAGTAGTGTTGCTGGTATTAAAAAAAATAAATAAATACAAGTTGGAAATACGAAGGCAACATGCAAAAGTGGCTGATATTTTGGTCTTTGTTGGAAATACGAAGGCAACATGCAAAAGTGGCTGATGTTTTGGTCTTTGTTTGAGAGCACACCCTGCAATTTAACAAAGACTGGTTTTGTATCTTCAGTTCAAAAGCAAACTGCTTTCCAAAAGGACCAACTGATGCCATCCCTGAGAGCAGAATCTCAACCACCAACTTGAAAGGGAGATGACTCAGTGAAGAACATGGTAACTGATTTGATTGAGATAATGAAGCAAAATCAAGGTCAAAGCATTTTCAATCAAAAAGAATTCTAAAATTCAATGTTTTGGAATTTTCCCCCTGAGCTATATGTTTTTTATAGAGAGTCTCTAGTAAAATAGTGCATTCCATCATTCTAAGTTATACTTATAAATGCTATTGTTTTTGGTGCTGAAAATAGATAAATTGTAACTAAAACAGCACAAAGTGGTAGCAATTACATGTTTCATAGAAATCTTTGGTGAGATGCAGTACTCCAGAAGCCTCTTCACTTTGTTCTAGAATCTTCAAGTTATTTTTAGAGGAGAAACCACAAGACCATAATGAAGGACAAGCAGACCATCCTGAAGAGAAAAGAGAAAGTACTTTGCACTTAGTTGAAAACCAGTTATAGAAATGATTGAAGTGAAGCTTGTTTATTTTTTCATAACCCAATCCTGAAGTGAAATTTTATTTAAGGAGAATAAAGGACCAGAGATAAATATACTTGTTTATTTGCTCACCTCATACCAAACATTTTCCTTGTCAATGTATCTTTTTAATGATTCTCAGGAGTCATTTCTGAAACTACCATAGTTAGCCAGGGTTATTTATGATGAAACAATTCTCCAACAGAACTAAAAGAGATGCAGCTTCCCTTCTCCACAGACTACTTACTAGATTACTGAGGCATTGGTAATTCTAAAGAAGACTCATTATCATAAAACATCATGGATTTGTTAAGAAATGTTCATTTCCATGTAAATACAGCTCACTACTATTATAAGTGATGAAACTCTTACCTGTTTAATACAGTCTAAAATAGACCATATACTTTCCTTTCTCCTTAAATATTATTCAGTATAATGTAGTCCTTCCTTGATGACTCAGGGTCATAATTATGAACAGCATCTGTACTGTCTATAATACAGTGATGTGCTCAGGGGTTGTGGGACAACTTAACCTTATACTAAATGACTCTCCGATAACCCCTTAATCTTAACTCTTTAATATGCTTTTTGTGGGTTTCTGTCTCCTCTCTTGATATCAGGTCTTAATTCTCTGTGTTCTTCCCAAGGCAGCATCTAACAAGCAGTCTACGTTTTTAAGTATGGTTTCTAGTCTCCGGTGGAATGGGAAACAAGGTAACACAGGGGACTCACTGGGAAAGTGCCATGAGCACTGATCTTGCTGTGGACTCACTGGGAAAGTGTGCCATGAGCATTGATCTTGTCGTGAACTCACTGGGAAAGTGCCATGAGCATTGATCTTGCCGTGGACTCACTGGGAAAGTGTGCCATGAGCAGTGATCTTGCCATGGGCAACACAGGAAGGGAGCATGGCAGTTCCAATTGGATCTGTTATTCTGTATTTTTTTTCTTCTTTATTAAGCTTTTCCATAGCTCGCTTCTTCATTTCTCATTCACTACTCAACTCACTGCAATCTGGCTTCTATTCCTTGCAACTCCAGTAAAAACTTGCCAGAATTCTAGCAAACAGTTCACAAATACAAATGCTTACAGGGGCCAAGAAAGTAACATAAATGAATACATGGGCCAGATGTGTGAAGCCAATAAGGAATGTTGGTGACTAGTGGTAAACCAAACAGCAGACACATTATCTACTCACTCACTGCCATCGAGTTGATTCTGACTCATAGAAACCCCCACTGGATTTCCCAGGCTATAAATCTTTGGGGAAGTAGATTGCCTCGTCTTCCTCTTGCAGAGTAGCTGGTAGGTTTGAACCACCGACATTCTGATTACCAGCCAAATGCCTTACCCAATACGTCACCAGAGCTCCTTAGATGTATATCTAATAGAGTTTAAATTTAAAAATATTTCAAACACAGAATAAGCCAAGTACAGCACAATCCCATACCACCTTTGGCCCATGGATCATCAGATCTGTTTTAGATTAATGGGCCTCTCAAAAAACACAATGCCACTGAGTCAGATCCAACTCATAGCAACCCCTCCATGGGTTTCCGAGGCAGTATCACTACAGAAATAGATTGCCCAATCATCCTTCTGAGAATGGCTGGTGGGTTTCAACTGCCAGCCTTCTGGTTAGCAGTCAAATGCCTTAGGTACTACGCCACCAGAGCTCCCAATGGGCCTAATCAAAGTAAATGAATTTTTATTATAATACAAATAGAAAGACTCCATTAACATTTTTACAAGCATACAAATTACACTTGACATAATGTTAATTTTGCATGTAACTATGTTTCAGAAATGAAAAACATCATTTCCAAAACAGTAAATTGATACACAGAGGTATAAAACTGGAAGTATAGCTTACAAGCTGTTTCAAGATCTCAAAACCTCAATACATATATAAAACCATATTTTAAGAAATGATATGATTATACTTATAACAAATTTATATCTAGATGCTATGATATTTCTTACAGAAATATATGTGAATATATAAATTATATGTATGTGTACATACATATATATATCCCTTCCATTCATAGTGTCAATTTTAACTATCTAACCAGAGTGAGTCAGATGATGTCATTTCAGTCCAATAATATCCCACCCCACTCAATTAAAATCCAAAATTCTTACCATCCTGGTAAATGTCTGCCCAGATCTCAGCTACTACCTACCCTTCTTTCCTTCACTAACCACATCCTAGCTTTCCCTTTGCAGTCACTTATTAATCTAGTAAGATTTTGGGAGATTCTATGAAACTTAAGGAGCTCTGATAGCATAGTGCTTAAGGTACTTGACTGCTAACCAGAAGGCTGGCGGTTCAAATCCACCAGCTGCTTCTCGGAAGGAAGGTTGGACAATCTACTTCTGTAGTGCTACTGCCTCAGAAACCCAAGGAGGGGTCACTATGAGTTGGGTCCGACTCGATGGCACATGACAACAACATGAAACTTAGGTTACCAACAAGGACTTTGCTTATATCATGGGCTATTGAGCTCCAGGATTTAATCATCTCTGAATTTGTCCAGCATAGTGCTCTGCAAATATTTCTTGAATTGAGGTCATATTTTCTACCCACTCCATTAACACTGGGATTTTAGTCCCAGTTTCTTACATTTCTAATCAAGCTTAATTTTAAAAAGACACCCAACATTTTCTAAGATATCTGAAGTTTGTGATGACAGGTCAGTTACCAGCTGACCACAGAAATGTAGGCTCTAAGACTTAATGGTGCCAAACAAAGAAGACAGAAGTCAGGATTTCTAAGCTATGGTAAAGAGTCACTATCAGACCACAAACCTGGTCCCCTTTTTTTTCCTCCTCAAATGATTTTGAGTTATGTTCCACATTGTTCTCCCACTCTATCCAGGATCTCCTACACAGATCCCCTCCGAGGGCACAGACCCATTTTTGACATAACATTCGACCTTATGTTTTCTTCATACCTAAGTATATTTTATGTGGCAAAGAAATCATCTTGCTTTTATATTTTATGAAGATTTTTTCCAATATCTGTTGTTACTAAAATGTAGACTATTGGTATGGTGCCATATTCCTGGAAACATATAACTGAATGATTAAATAATCACCTGAAAAATGTACCCAACTATCCCCCTGACAAACCGAGGCTTTAGGTTACATTTTTTCAAGAGGTGACTTCTGATTCTACCACTAATCAGTCAAATGGCTTCAGGTAAGTTACTTAATAGGTAGTTATTACCTCATCTATAAAAAAGCCAATAGTAAATCCACCAATGGATATTAAAAACTAGAAGGTAAAGTTTGAGGAGAAACACAGTCTCAGAATACCTCAAAATATTTATTCATTATAAATCGGAAAAAACAGTAGTGCTAAGATACATCAACTTTATGTATGTTCTGGTATGATGCACTAACAGCAGCATATCACTTCTGTGACATTCTTGCCAAAAAAAAAAAAAATAGGGAAAGAATGCATACTCTCAATCGAATTACAAGAAAACCCCTGACAAACCCAAATTATAGAAGATTCTATAAAATAACTTTGCAAGTGTCAAGGTCATGAAAGACAAGAAAGGGATTTGGGAACTGCTGTCACACATTAGAAGAGAATAAGGAGACATGACAACTGAACGCAATGTGGAATCCTGGATTTAGATCCTGGAACAGAAAAGAGACATTACTGGGAAAATTGATAAAATCCAAATAAAGTCTATAGTTAATAGTATTATCAAAACCAAACCAACTCACTGCCGTCGAGTCGATCCTGCCTCATAGCGACCCCTCCTTGGGTTTCTAAGGCAGTACCTCTATGGCAGTAGATTGCCCAATCTTCCTTCCGAGTAGCTGGTGGGTTTGAACTGCCAGCCTTCCGGACAGCAGTCACATGCCTTAGGCATTATGCCACCAGATCTCCTAATAGTATTATAGCAATATTAATTTCTTCGTTTTGATAATTGTACTATGGTTACACAAGATGCTAATATTAGGGCATGCTGCTGGGTGACATCTAGACAGAAACTCTATTATTTCTGTAAGTTTTCTTAAGTCTTAAATTGTTTCATAATAAAAATTTAAAAAAAGGGGGGGATAATAATTGTTCATATCTTTTCAGGTTGTAGTGAGGATTACACAAGGTAATACATGTTCTTCTGCACCTAGAATATAGAGCTCAAGAAGTATTATTTACTATTGTTTATCTCTGAGCTTCAAGCAATTTCACATTATAAATGTGTTGTTCCTATATTAACCTGGCAGGCTCATCAATGAGTTTTTGTTTATCTTCTCATTTTCCAATCTAAACAGTTTGAAGATTCTTTTCACTAAATTCTAAAACCATCTCATTGTATGGGGAGGCTGAATGTATTGTAAAAATACTTTATATTTCAATGACAAAGCCAGTTATAAAGAAACACAAAGATGACCAATTCCTTTTTAAATCACACATAAAATAATGACAGTCCTTAAAAAAAATGATGGACCTTAATTATTTTACCACCAATTACCTTTGCTACTGTGACAAACTGGTGTATTACAATAACACAAGAGTGCCTATAAGAAAAGGATAATTACAACCTGTAATCTCACATTAAGAAGAACAATTAGCCCTTGAGCAATTTATCCTTCTGATGCTCAATTAGACATGTTTTACTAGCATATGAAAACTTGTAATTTTTAAAAAACAGTTTAAGTATCATTAGGAAAATAGTTAAGAAAAACATATTTTTTACAGTGACTTATATTAACAATGGTGGTAAAATTCCTAGCCTTTCAAATTTGTTACATTGGAAACTGGGCTACTTATACAGAATAAAAATTATCAGTATGAAATTTCAGAAAACCATTTTAATCATCATATAGATGACATGTATGAATTTGTCTGCTTAACTCAAATCCCTTATTGAGACAGACGATTAACATCACCACCAGAGATTCCCTCATGGGCCTTCCCAGTCAACCCCTGTCCCCAGCAACAAAGCAACCACTGTTTTGATTTTTTTTCCATCATAGATTAGGTTTTTTTTTGGTTTTGTATTTTATGACAACTTTATTGAGATTTAATTCATATACCATAAAATTCACCCATTTGAAGTATAAAATTCAATGGCTTTAGTATATTCAGAGTTATGCCATCATCACCACCATCAATTTTAGAACATTTTCATCACCTCAAAAAGAAATCCTATACCCATTAGCAGTCACCTGCCTTTACCCCCTCAGAACTAGGTAACCAGTCCACAGAAACTACTTAAAACAGTGCCTAGCAAACAGTAAACATGCAATAAATATTAGTTATAATTATTACTTATAGTCCAAATAATTTTAAGAAGATTATAAAATACTTATTGACATTTTACTGTTAATGCAGAACTTTTTCCTTTCACACATAACTTATCTGTCAGGCAAAGGCATGAGACCTACCTGCATTGCTGCATCACCTATTGCACGTCGGATTTCTCTCAGAGTTTGATACTGCTCCAGCAGATGATCACCACAGATGATATCTACCTACAGACAAATACTGAAGTCAGATTGCTTCCCTACTTCAACAACTCATCCAACAAAAATAAAGAAATATCAACATAATTATTCCCAGATTGTTGTTGTTGTTGTTATGTGCTGTAGAGTTGTCTCCGACTCACAGCGACCCCTCATGGGGTTTCCAAGGCAGTATCACTACGGAAGTAGATTGCCCAATCTTCATTCTGAGGAGTGGCTGGTGCGTTTGAACAAACAACATTTTGGTTAGCAGTCAAGTGCCTTAGGAACTACAACCGATTAAATGCTCTCGAGAGAGGTTTTTAAAATTTATTTGAAGAGTTTTATGTAAAGGAAATAAGGTAAAGTGGAAAGTGCATCTGAGGACATAGCAGTACAATAGCACACAGTAGAACTGATGTTCAAAATGATTTCCTTGAATCTCTGAGAACAAGTTAAATCATGTTCAATATATTCAACATAAAACGGCACAAGAAGGCAAATTTTTGAAAGTTTTTCATAATGAAATGATTTTTTTTTTAAAAGGCATTCTGCTTAAAAGGCAAGCCACAGTTACCTCAAAAAATTATCTTATGGGAAATATCTCATTCTCCAATGATGTCCTGTATGTCAATTTAAGCATAACACTGCATTATAGCCCACATTGAGTTAACTGTTTTATAGATGAAACAATCTCAAGGTCTTTTCAGCCCTTTAGAAATGTCAGAGCACTAAGATACACCTATTTCTATATAAAATTCTCTAGAAAAAATGATATTGTTGTACAGGTATTTACTATATTATAATAAATTCAAGTATATTTACTTGCTAAGATAAAAATGCAAATTTCTCACTAAGTGCTTTTTACCCACTGCCTTAAAATGGGGTCAAGTCCTCAATACCTTATTAATAAATATTACTTAATTGCCACAATCACCTAATGTCCCTATTTAGTATGCCAAAACAAACCCATTACTATCTAAGGGGTCAGCAAAATTTTTCTGTCAAGAGTCAAATATTAAATATCTTAGCTTTGTGAGCCATTGATCTTTATTGCCATCTATTCAGCTCTGCCATGGTAGCATAAAGCAGCCAAAGTGTGGTTCTGTTCTAATAAAACTTTATTTATAGAAACAGGTGGTAGGCTACTTTTGACCCATAGTTTAAATGGTTATAGTTTGCTAATCCCTGTTCTATCTCATAATGAATATTTCAAATTATCATATAATCTTAGATGAGTGACAATTTTTGTGCTTTACTTTTACCATGTTTAAAATTGGCAGATTGCTATTTGTTTGCAAAATTATTCAAAAGTAATGATAGCAGATCTTGAGCACAGAATTGAGATCCATGAAAAATTAAAGAATTTAGAAACTATCATTATGTTTTTATTAAGTATTCAGCCACCCAGAGACCATCATTCTTAGTGGGCTTCACCACATAGTATATGTACATTTATGACTTGCTTACTATATATTTTTTTCAACCTTGAATTTTCATAAGCCTTATTTTTCTTAATTAAAATTCAATATAATAAATTCAAATAACATAGATGAGTATATACTCAAAAAACTCACTGTTATTGAGTCGATTCCAACTCATAGCGACCCCCATTAGGTTTCCAAGGTGGTAAATCTTTAAGGAAGTAGATTGCCCCACCTTTCTTCCACGGAGTGGCTGGTGGGTTTGAACCACCAACCTTCTGGTTAGCAGTCAAATGCCTTAGGCACTGCTCCACCAGAGCTCCTTTAGATGAGTATATAATAACAAATTAAAAAAAAAATAGAAGGGGAGAAAGTGAAAAATGATGATTCTTCCCATACTTCAATCTTAAAATCCTAATTTCAGAAGTCACTCATTTACTAAGTTTGATGTGTATGGCCCTAGATGTTACAAGTGCATGTGGTTTTGTTGTGTTATTTGTTTTTGACAAAAATGGGATCATGCCATATATATTCTATAAATTCATAAAGAGAAACAAAACTTAATGTACTATGGATATCTTTTGGAGTAGTTAGCTCTCCAGTAGCTGCAAATGGTTCCATTGTGTGCACAGATCATAAAGTATGTATCAATTCATCTGATGATAAACAGTGAAATTGCTTTCAATTTTACATGCTGATTTTTAAAAGCTACCTGGCTGTAAATATCTCCTAAGTTACTTCATTCAAACAGAAAGTTTCATTTCTATTTTGGGAGACCCCAAGATGTCCACTTACTAAAACAAAGCATATGGATCAACATGATCATGGCTAAGATTTATTACAACGACATAGTAATGAGGATATATAGGCAGAGTGTGGAGAAATCCATGCACAGGTTTACTATGCTCTCCCTTTTCAACCCAGTACTTGAGGTCATTCTTAGTCTTTTGGTTAGAAACAGATGGCTATTTAGGGACTCCTGGACAAAAACTAATAACCTCAAGTACCACTTTTTTATGCAACTAACGCATGTGTCTGTCAGTTTATTGTACTGTGATGGCTTGTGTGTTGCTGTGAGGCTGGAGGGTGTGCCACCAGTATTTCAAATACCAGCAGGGTCACCCATGGTGGACAGGTTTCAGTGGAGCTTCCAGACTAAGCCAGATTCAGAAGAAGGAAGGGGTCATTCACTTCTCAAAAGAAATGGCCAGTGAAAACCTTATTAATAGCAGTGAAACACTCTCTGATATATTACTGGAAAACTTTATGAATAACCCTGAAACACTGTCTGATATAGTGCTAGAAGATGAGCCCCCTTAGGTCATAGGGCACTCAAAATGTGACTGGGGAAGAGCTGCCTCCTCAGAGTAGAGCTGACCTTAATGATGGGGATGGAGTAAAGCTTTTGGGACCTCAATTTGCTGATGTGGCACAACTCAAAATGGGAAGAAAACAGCTGCAAACATACATTAATAATTAAAACATGTAATATACAAAGTATGAATCTAGGAAAATTGGAAGTTGTCAAAAATTAAATGGAACGCATAAAGATCAATATCCTAGGCATTAGTGAGCTGAAATGGACTGGTTTTGGCCATTTTGTATTAGACAACCATATCATCTACTATGCCAGGAATGACAAACTGAACAAGAATGGCATGGCATTCATTATCACAAAGAATATTTCAAGATTTATCCTGAAGTACAATGCTGTCAGTGATAGGACAATATCTATACACCTACAGGGAAGACTAGTTCATACCATTATTCAAATTTATACACCAACCACCAAAGCCAAAGATGAAGAAATTGGAGATTTTTACTAACTTCTGCAGTCTGAAATTGATCAAACATGCAATCAAGATGTGTTAATTATCACTGGTGACTGGAATGCGAAAGTTGCAAACAAAGAACAATCAATGGTAGTTGGAAAATATGGCCCTGGTAATA
>NW_006921651.1:3320649-3358581 GCF_000298275.1 Orycteropus afer afer | reverse complement strand
ATTGACCAAAATTTACAATGCAACAGCTCCCCTCCCACCTTCCTCCCCATAGTTACCTCTTCCCAGTGTCCATCCCTCCATACTCTTCTGCGCCCCGAGCTGGACAGCTCATCTTTGACAAAACGCCAAAACTCATTAAATGGGGAAGAGATAGTCTCTTTCACAAATAGTGCTGGCAAAACTGGATATACATTTGCAGAAAAATCTCACACCATATACAAAAACAAAGCTGAGATGGATCAAAAACTTAAACGTAAAACCTAAAATTATGAGAATCATTAAAGAAAAAACAGGGACAAACTTAGGGGTCCTAATATACAGCATAAATAGACTATCAAACATAACTAGAAATGCACAAACAACAGAAGACAAACTAGATGACCAGGACTTCAAAAAATTAGACACTTAACGTACATGAAAAGATTTTACCAAAAGAGTGAAAAGAGAACCCATAAACTGGGGGGAAAAAATTAGCAACATACCGGACAAGGGACTAATCTCTAAAACTTACAGAAAACGTCAATACCTCAACAACAAAAAGGCAGGCCAATGGAAAAGTGAGCAGAGGACATGAACAGACACTTCACCAAGGACATTCTAGCAGTCAACAAATACACAGAGATACTCACAATCATTTGCCATTAGAGGGATAGAAATCAAAACAATAAGGAGATATCATCTCACTCCAGCATTAATAGCAAAGCTCAAGAAAACAGAAAACAACAAATGCTGGTGAGGGTACGGAGAAATTGGAACCCTCATGTACTGCTGGAGGGATTGTAAAACGGTATAACCGCTACGGAAAACAGTATGGTGCTTCCTTAAAAAGGTGGAAATTGAAGGAAATACCATATGATCCAGCAATCCCACTACTAGGTATATATCCTACATAAATAAGAGCCATGAAATGAATAGATATCACAGCACTATTCACAATAGCAAAAAGATGGAAACATTTTAAGTGCCAGTCAACAGATCAGTGGATAAACAAACTATGGTGTATTAGAAGGTCCTGGATAGAGTGAGAAAAATGTGGAACAAAACTCAAAATCATAAAAAAGACCAGGCTTACTAGTTGGACAGAGACTGGTAAAACCCCTAAGACAATGGCCTTTACTTACCCATCAGGCCTGGAACTAAACTCACCCTACTGGCTCAATTTTCAGCCAAACAATAACAAAGGTGAACAATAACACAAGGGAGGTACACAGTCCTTAGGACAACCAACCATTTGAGATCAGGCAGATCAAAAGTTCAGAAGGCAGGCAGTGCTAGGAAAACAAGAAGGAATGGAAACAGGAAACAGGGAGGAAGTGGGACAAATGATGTTACATTGTGGGGACTGCAATCAAAGACATGAAACAAAATGTGTATGAATTGATGAATGGAAAACTGACTTTCTCTATGAACTTTTACCCAAATCACAATAAAAAGTAAAAAACAAAAATATTAACTTATTCAACAGCAAATAGGTTATTTTAGATAAAAATCATTCTATGAAATTTTATACATGATGGGAAATGAGAAAAATTCCTTTTAAGTTTAATTAATGAAAAAGTAAAGCTACATAAATGTGCCATTTTCACTGGGTCACTGGTATTAGACGTATGAGTACATTTATACTTCACAGTCACTGATACTTGAAGTTTGAGGTTTATCTTAGAACAACAAGAAAATATTATACATCTGGAGTAAGAGATCTTTCCTAATTCTTAAACAAACTAATAGGATCTATATTAGATAAATAATTTCACTGTTCTAGGTATCTTGAGCTTGCTTGTTATACTTGAGCAGGTATAACAATAATGCAAGATGTCCTGTGAAGAAAAGCAGGTAATTAAATAATCTTTTACTTTAACTTCTATCATTAGAATTGGAAGAGGTAGAATTTTTTGGTCCATAAAGCTCTTTATTACTTCTCACATTCTCAGCTTCTCTTACTCTAATAGATGGTGTCATCAGTGGCAATAAGAAATAGCCAACAAATCAAATGTGGTTTAAAGTTTGGGATTAGAATTACTGTGTGCCGATGTTCAATTACATTTACATTGTTGACAATATCATAAAATATAGTCGCAGCATGAAATGCTACAGACACTTATTTCTTCGATATGCTAGAGGTAATTTCTGTCTTTTAGATATATGTACTATACCTGACAAGCTGGATCAAGACCCATTTTTCTTCTGAGGAATTTTTCTACATGCCCAATAGTTGCTTCTCCTGAAACTCGGACAAACTTCTTTTCCAGTGGCTACAAAAATAAAGAGATAGATAAAACTATTTTCTGATTAGAAAATATATTTAAAATGTACAAGCCATAAGGCAAGTTTTATAGCAAAGACTTATGAAAAATAATTATGAAATTTGAATTACTTTACCTATCGAAGAAAAACAGAAATTCTGCTTAGCTTTTCTTTGAAAAGAATACCAACTTTATATACATATATATATATAAAAATATAAGGGTTTGCTGGTTTATTTTAATACAAACAAAATTCAGAGTAGAATTTATCCATTCAATCCAAGCACTGAATTTACACTTATAACAAAGAAAGAATACACCCAAGATTAAATGTCTAAAACAATCTGGTTTCTTCAAAAAAACAAACTGGGTTTAAAAGTAGAAATTAGTGCTTATCCACTAATCATTGCTCCCTAAAGCAATTAATGACACTACCATCTGATGCAAATTAAAAGCTGAGGCAATTATAACTAAAAGGATACCTTTTAGGAAAACTTGAGCAATGTTTTTCTAGGACTAGCAGAGTCAGAATTGACTTGACAGCAACTAATAGCAACAGTAACAACAGAGAAAGCTCATAATGGCCACTAATTTTTCCCCCCATATGATATCACTCAGCTTTCTTATTTGTAGTTTGGTTTCTTAAGACCTTTCTTGACTATAGATGTATCCCATATTCCCACAATATACCAGATAGCACAGGTGTTAAGAACAGGTACTCTGGAGACAGACTGCCTGGGCTTAAATGCTGATTCTGCCATTCTCTAGCCCAAGTCTTTGGGCAAGTTGCTTAACCTTTCTGTTTTCCAAATTGCAAAATATAGATAACAAAAGCACCTATCTCATAGCACTATCATGAAGATTAATGAGTTACTGTATGTAAATGACTAATAAACATTCCTGGCACACAGTAAGCACTTAAATAGATGTTACTGTTGTGCTATGTACCAGTTTGTCTAATATGATTTGTATCATTTTGCTATTAATGCGAAGAATAGTAACTCTTCTAGGAGTCACAATGGGACAGTGCTAGATCTAGACAAAAATGGCAAAGTTCTCATGTTCTTTTAATGCTGGTATAGGAATCATCTCACATGAAAGCAGTTTCACTGAGGAGACACAGCAGTACCCCAGCTGGAGCCCCTCATTACAGGTGACACCACCTGATTAGCATGAGAATCCCATTAGATGCCTTTAGAAGCTCCATCTTATGGATGTTGTTGTTGTTGTTAGGTGCCGTCAAGTCGTTTCCGACTCATAGCGACCTCATGCACAGCAGAACAAAACACTGCCTGATCCTGCAACAGCTCCATGATCCCTGCTATACTTGAGCCCATCATCACAGCCACCGTGTCAATCCATCTCTTTGAAGGCCTTCCCCTCTTTTGTCGACCCTCTACCCTACCAAGCATGACATCCTTCTCCAGAGAAGGGTCCCTTCTGACAACATGACCAAACTAGGTGAGACCTGTCTTATGGATAATCTAGGTTAAATGCTTGATAGCCAACTAGTGCGTTTCTGAAGGTCAGTGTCCATAGTCTGCCATCTCTATAGTAGGCTTCAGGTATACCAGCAGAAGACTATCAGTTTCTCTCATTTCCAAATTAATGGTGGGCACCTCAGCCTTCCCCAAGTGTTTGTAAAAATTCATCTAATTTGGCTTAAGCTGTAATTCTTAGATCATCCAGATTTATTATTAGATATGCCTTTGAAAGAAAAAGAAATTATTAGATATGCCTTTGAAAGAAAAAGAAATTATTAGATATGCCTTTGAAAGAAAAAGAAATTACTCTCAGCTTTTAAAGCTAGGATTCTCCCTACCCCCATGGTTTCCAGCCAAACAAAAGACAGGTATATGAGTTGAACATTTACCTCAGGTAGATACCCTCCTTGGAGAGAACAATCATGGGAGAAAGAAGGGCTGCTTATGCACAGGGAGACAGCTCGGGGCAGGAGTGCATGGAGGGATGGACACTGGGAAGAGGTAACTATGGGGAGGAAGTGGGAGGAGAGCTGTTGCATTGTTGTAAACTGTGGTCACTGTCATGAGACAAAGTGTATGTGAACTGCTGTATGGAAAGTGAATTTGCTCTGTAAATCTTCACCCAAATCACAATTAAAAAAGAAAAAGAAAAAGAAAAAAAAAAGCTAGGGTTCTCACATGGTTAATCTTAGTTCTTATACCCCAGTCACAAAAATTAAAAGAAGTATTTTCTCCCATTGAACCCAGCTTTTATTTATAGAAGACAATTTGCTCTTTTTACTGAAGGTTACAAAACCAGTTCTCAATGAGATGGTCCACTCATTATTTTTTCCTCTACACCTAATAGCCTCCTACGATCTGCAAATAAACAGAAAAAGTCCCACAGAAGAATTATACTCTTGCCATCTATAATACAAGGAGCTCTCATAACACAGTGCCTAAGGTATCTGACTGCTAACCAGAAAGCTAGTGGTTCAAACCCACCAGCCATTTTGCAGAAGCAAGACTGGGCAATCTACTTCCATAAAGATTTACCACTTCGGAAACCCAAAGGGAGTTGCTATGAGTTGAAATCAACTTGACAGCAGTGGGTTTGTTTTTTATCTACATGGAAATTTTAAAAAATCAGTTATTTCTGTCTTTAGATAATGTATGTCACCAAAAATGTCTTATTGGTCTTATTATCTAATACAACAAGACTTTCCATACTCAACTTGTACATCTCTTGCCCCAGACATGGAATCAGTCATTTCTCCAAGTCCTAGTTCCTTTTAATAGTGATTGGTGTTTCAGAATCACAATATGGTCCCTTTGGTTTGCATTGCTACTGGGTTGGTCACTGTTTCTAGGCCTTTTCAGTTGAGAGAGTTAGGAATTTTTTGTCAAAGGAAAAGGTATTACAACTTGATAGAACTTGATAATACCTAAGATTTAGACATTGAGCATCAATAGCTGTTAACCTTAGAAAGTAACCAGACATTATGTACCTTCTGATGAAAGCTGGAATCCTGGTGATGCAATGGTTAAGCACTCTGCTGGTGACCAGAAGGTCAGCAGTTTAAACCCACCAGCTGCTCTGTTGGATAAAGATGTGGTAGTCTACTTCTGTGAAGATTTAAAGTCTCAGAAACCCTATGGTTCAGTTCTACTCTGTACTGTTGCTGTTGTTACATGCCATCAAGTCAGACCCGACTCACAGCGAGCCCTCCTTGGGTTTCCAAGGTGGTATCATTACGGAAGTAGATTGCCCAATCTTCTTTCCGAGGAGTGGCTGGTGGGTTTGAACCGCCAGCCTTCTGGTGAGCAGTCAAGTGCCTTAGGCACTATGCTACCAGAGCTCCCTACTCTGTACTACAGGGTCAAAATTGACTTGAAGACAGCAGGTGAAGATAAACAGGAATATCACCTATGAAATATTCTTAATCCTCCCAATCAAGCCTGCACCTTATCAACACTCAAATCTACCAGTTTATGGGAAAGACAGAAGACAGTAGTTATACCACAGAGAGCCAACAGCAAAATCCAATCTGTAGAAAACTACAGGACAAATGATTTGGTTTAATAACTGCATGAAAAAAATAAATGAACTCACAGATTTGAAGACCTATCAAGAAACTAAGACAATTAAAACTTTGAATGCTAACTAGATATTTGATAAGAGATTGTTTTTTGCTTTCATTCCTCACCTCCAACTTTTTGAAAAATGACAAATTTAAAAGTTTAAGACTAGGAAACTAAAGATGCATAGTAACAATTACTCCAAGGGACTGGTGGACCATGCAAACCTCAGCCAATATGACCATGAGACCAAAAGAACTAGATGGTACTTGGCTACCATTGTCAACCACTTGAAAAGGGATCCCAAGACTATGGCCCCTAGTTACCCTTCAGGCCTGAAATTGAACTCATTCCAATGACCTCCAGACAAACAACAGACAGGCATATAAGGTGAACATTTATACCAGGTAGATACACTCCTTAGAATGATCAGTCGTGGAAGAAGAGAACAGTAGTATTTGAACAGCGAGACAGCTCAAGGGGCAGAAAAGCATAGGAAAGAAGGACACAGGGAAGAGGTAACTATATTGAGGAAGTGGGAAGACACCTATTACATTGTGGGGATTGCAGTTAATGTCATGAAACAAAATGTGTATGAACTGCAATATGGAAAATGAATTTGCTCTGTAAACTTTCACCCAAATCTCAATAAAAATTTAAAAAAAAAAAAAAAAGTTGTAAGAATAGTACAGTGAGCATTCAGATACCCTTCACCATTAATATATTGTGTTATATTTGCTTTATTTCTATCTATGTGTATGTGTGTGTATGCATGTGTGTGTGTCCACATACATATTTTTCCTCTTGGACCATCTGAATCATAAATACATCAGCAGGTATCTTCTCAGAATAATGATATTCTTTTACATAACTATAATCATTAAGAAATTTATTGAGGTATTCAGGAAATTTAACATTAATAAAATGACCTAAGTCTCTATTTAAAATTCTCCAATTGTTCTAATAATAACATTTATAAACTGCTATTTCAATTCAGCTTCTAATGACGAATAACACACTGCTTTTAGTTATCATGTTTCTATAAACTCCTTTAATCTAAAAGTTCTGCCACTTACTTTTATCTTTCATGATAATGACTTTTTTCCATAAAATTTTTAAAATTATTTTATTGTGGTAAAATATAGATAAAATTCGCCATTTAAAAATGTACAATTCAGTGACATTCATTACATTCATCATGTTGTACAATTACTACCACTATTCATTTCTGAAAGTTTTTCATCACCTCAAACAGAATTTCAATACCCATTAAGCAATAGCTCCCCACTCCCCCTTCCCCCAGAAACACCAATTAACTGTAGTCTTTATGCATTCTCCCCATCCTAGATATTTCACATAAGTGGGAGCATACAGTATTTGTTCTTTTGTGTCTGACTTATTTCACTTAGCAAAAGTTCATCCATATTGTAGCATGTATTAGAATTTCAATCCTTTTTTTCTGTTTTAATAAATTTATTTTCTTTGCTGTTGTCAAGAACATACACAGAATATATACCAGTTCAATGACTTCTACATGTATAATTCAGTGACACCGATTACATTTTTCAAATTATGCAGCCATTCTCATCCTCCTTCTCCATTCCTTCCCATTAACATAAACTCACTGCCCCCTAAGTGTCCTATCTAATTTGTTCCCTTATAGTTATCCGTTTGATCCCTTACAGATCGTTCTTTAAAAAGAACACAGTGTAGACATTCTTTACTAATTAAACTGACCTGTTGTTTGGTATAAAAGACTTCATTCTGATACACATGGGGTCACCATGAGTCAGAGTTGACTTCACAGCAACTGGTTTGGTTTTAGGAGCATATGATCCAGTATTTGTTCCATACAGAAACTTCTCTGTCACTTTCCCACCACCATATTGCTATGGAAGAAAATGCTAAAGTTTGTCACTATTAGTTTGGTATTTTATAATTAAGAAGTTTGAAGTTTCTAGAAACCGTGGGGACTTAACACTGTCCTCTCTTTCACACTAATCTCTGGGGGACATCTGTAACATAACTCATCCAGAAAATTACCTGTCTACCTCTGTGTTTTAATTCACCTCTATAAGCCAGTATATTTATAAAACAAAACAGTATGCCCAACCAAGGAAAGTTCACCCAACTTTCAGCATAAACTTTGACAAAGGCACTGAAAATCTGAACAGATTAAAGTTACCTGTTTCTGTATATACTAACAATCTAAAGTAACTATAAGGCCTGATCTGCTCCCTTTAAAAGTTACCTTCTCCTGAGTAAGTCATACTATAGTAGCAGCACTGTGTACAATGTCACCTGTGATTTGGAGCATTTCAGACAACTCTGAATTTAAGTATATTACAAAGGCATTCATTCCTATTTCTAAAATCTCAGTAAGTGACTGAAGTAAAAAGTTAGGGTAGGTCACCTTGAGCCAAATATATTACATGCAAATAGAATTTTTAAGCTTATATTAACTCTGAATGCCAACTATGTAAAAAATGCTTTGAAACATTTTTGTCACCAAATTAACATAGCATTTGATCTCAGCGTTTTAAAAATTATTTACTTCTTTTCCTTAGACTACTTTTCTGGGTTAATAACAAATCTCTACTCATTAAGTCTCTTTCCTCATAAATCTATTAAAAGATAGCATCATTGAATGGATTTCATATTTCAATAACTTTTACATACAAAATATTATTTATTGTAATTGAAGACAATCTGCTTATGGTTGCTAATCTGGCTTTGAAATCTGCGCTACAGTCCTCTTGTAAAATGCATGGAAATGAAAAACAAAAGTAGAATACCTTAAAATGTCCTGTGCCTTCGTTAGCACTGAAAAATGAGAACAAAATTGATCAACGTTTAAATTTTTAAACTGTATGTTTAATTACATAACAGAAAAGTAACATAAATATAAATATTCCAGGAACATCAGTTTATTTTAAAATTTTCAGACACTTAGCTAATCCCTTTAAGAAATAGAATTTAGCCTTTTTGTCACTTCTGCCACCTAGTGGTGACACAAAGTCAGCTTTCTCCAGTATTTTACACTACTTTCAATATTTAATGTCAAGAATTAAAAGTAAATTAATATTTAGATTCCCCCTTTTAGTTTCCCAACTTAAAATCTAAATTAATTTTTTAAATATCATAATGAACATTTTTTTCCTCTAAAGTAACCTTTACAAGATAAGATTTTTTTTATAAGGCTCTGGTAGCATAGTGCCTAAGGCATTTGACTACTAACCGGAAGACTGGTGGTTCAAACCCACCAGCTGCTCCTGGGAAGGCAGACTGGGTGATCTACTTCCTTAGAGATACCACTTCGGAAACCTAAGAAGGGGTTGCTTTGAGTTGAATTGACAGCAGTAAGGTTATTATTATTATTTTTTTCCATATTGTTGAATGGGAAACCATTTCGCTGGGAACTTTCACCCAAATCACAAAAAGTTAAAAAAAAAAAAAAAAAAAAAGGCTGATTTTGAATAATTCAAAAATAAATAAAAAGAAAAAGGCTGTTATTATTTCTTATCATATCACTTGCTGGAAAATCACCTGATCATTTTACTTGGTTTGCCTTTCACCTAGAAGGCCAAAGAGATTTCTTGACTAAATCAATTTTTTCTATGTCATGAGAGAGAACAAAGGGCACCAACTTTTACTGAGCATCTACTATGTACCAGGTATATTAGGTCTTCAGATTCTGCATGATTTTCATTTAGCCTTTAGTTTAGTGGCCCTTAGTTTAGTGGCATTTGTAGCCTCATTCCACAGATGAAGACAATTAAGCTCAAAGAGGTTAATAACTTAAGGTTACAGAGCCTGTAAGTGATAAAGCTGGGATTCAAACCGAAGTTTGCCTAGCATCAAAGCCCATGTGTTGTAAAGAATGGGGTTTGAACATAATATTCACGTAACAATATTACATATATATAAAATACACAGTATCAATCTAAAATGATTATATACATACTCTTAGAGTTACAGAACAACCTTCACTGCAAGAATTCTCTTTATAAAATCCGTGACAAATGGGCTTCTAGTTTCTATTTGAATACCTGAAGAAGTAGAAGGCAAATCATCCCATAGCATTTGTGGGTGACCTTGTTAGAAATTACTTACACTGAATCAAATATGTCTCTCTGTAACTTATACCTACTAGTATTAGTCTTGCTCTTTGGTACTCTTGTGAATTAAAGCCAATCTTTCTTTTATGTGATAATCCTTTAAAAATTTGAAGTTAACTTGAGGAGCTTATGATTTCTTTTACATACTAAAGATCTTTTGTTCCTTCCATTACCACATATCACATGGTTTTCTGGCCTTTCATCATTCGAGTAATACCTCAGTTTACCAACATCCTCCTAAAATGTGGTATCCAGAACTGGACACAATACTCCAGCTGGATGAACACAGAATGTGTGAGAGTGAGATATTACCTTCCTGGTTTACTAAATATCACTGAGCTGAAGAATGCATCAATTTTTGGCAGCCACATCATATTTATCTTGTGTGAGACAATTTAGTGTGTAGATGTTGTACATATCACAGCAACATGGACTACTTTTATTTTTGAGTGCAGTATTTCTAAATGTATTGGTAATAGCTTAGCCATGTTAAGAATACCTTATGTTGATTCTTATGATAGTCCAGTGAGTTGGTATTATAACCCATATTTTAAAAGTATGGAAACTAATGATCAGAAAGGTTAAGCTACATCCCAAAGGTCATATACGTTGAATCAGACTCTTTAAAACCTATGCTCTTTCTGTACTCTATACTGTCTGTCTGAGGTTATTTCTTTTTATAATCTTCTACTTTCCATGGAAAAACTGAAGAACAAAAAGAAGAAACTATCTTAAGATCACAAAACCTGTATATCCAATTTAGGGGGAAAAATGTAATTTTATATTCCAGTGGTTGAAAAATTACTGTCCACAGGAAAAACCCACTTCAGTTTTTTTCTCTACTACAACTTATGCAGAATTATAAGGTGGACTAAATTTGCCAGATCAGGCTGAAACTCATCTGCCATTTGCCCTGCTATGAAGCAGCTTTGCATGGTTACCCCCAGTAGCCTGACTTTTGTGGTAACACTTAAGCTTTTTCATGTAGTGAAAACCTGGGGATTTAACTCTGGAAACTGTTGACTTCAAAAGACTCCTTGCCATTGGAATATTTTTTTCCCACTTTAACCATTTGAAAAGAGATAATGGACAATATTATGAGGTAGACAGAATACTCATCGTAATTAAACTTATTAAAACTATTTTCAGAGCACCTAGCATAGTGCTGGTACATAGCAGGACCTTAATAAACAACTTATGAATAAACAAAAAGCAATTTATTCAAGGTTGCAAACCTAGGAAACAGCAGAGTTAGGACTTAAATCCAGATCTCCTCATTCCAAGTCTGGGTTCTTACCACTACAGCAGACTGTGTTAATAACATGACCATTTTGGTAACTGGTAATGATTCCCTTGAGCATTGTGATCAAGTCTCATTCATTAGGAAAGCCAGATATGATTAAGTATTGATTTCTGCTGTGAGCAATGAATGAGGTAATAGTGGCAGCAAACTACAACCCACTGTAGATTCTGACTCATAGTGACCTTACAGACACAGTATAGCCCCATAGGGTTTCCAAGGCTACAGAAGCACACTGCCACATTTTTCTCCCACAGAGCAGCTGGTAGGTTTGAACCACAAACCTTTCTGTTAGCAGGCGAGTGCTTAACCACTGTGCCACTAGGTCTCCTTAATAGTGGCACATCCAGCCTATATTTTCCATCCTTGCGTAACAGTATGCCACCTGTCAGTCAAGGTACAAACATTGAATCATAGTTCCTACTGTACATCAGTAGAAAAGGTAACATTTACAAAAAAAAAAAAACCATCTTTTAGAAATATAATTCCTTTCAATTTAAAATGTTTTAACTAACTACATTAAAAATTAGTAAGTCACATGGTAAAATTCAAACAACGAAAAGTTAAGATTTTTTTCTCACCCTAAACTGTGACTCCTATGCTCTTTCCTAGTGGCAACCACCATTAACATTTTGCCATATAACCTTTCCAGAATGGTCTGTGCATATAAAGAAAACATACATATGCACATATTTTCTGTGACCCTCTTAAAAAAACAAATGGGCATTTTGCATTTTTCACTTATTATTTCTCAGATTAATATATATTAATATATAATTAAGATTAATATGTTAGTATATTAATATAAAATTAATATTGTCTTATATCAGCACATATAGATATATCTTATTCATAAATGGATATAATATTATTTAACCAGTTCCCTTTTGGATACTTAGCTTAGAATACACTCTTTAGTAATGGAACTGCTGATTTAATTTTTGGAATTACATGGTTCTTTCTCATTACTCCAAAGAGATCTTTAATCATCACCCACTCCTACGTGGTAAATTCTGGGGCTTCATAGGGGCATAAGAAAGGTTTCCTGCCTCTTACGGGTTCTTAATATTATTAGGAACATGATAAAAAGGTAAAGACATAAATACAACATAGTACAGTACAATCTAGATATGAAATAAATGATATGAGCAATCTGGAGTTATTAAGAGGAAGTAACGAAGAAGTAAAATAATCTTCAGTAACATAAAATCAAATATCTAGGTTTCCCAAGCAGGCATTTTATACTGTAAACTATGTAAGTATTTTCAAAAACCATAGCTTGATTCATGCCAACCTTGTAACCATGACAGACTATTTATAGTGTTACAGTATATTACTGCAACACAAATAAACACACCATATGCTACAGTGTTTAAAAGAATCAATTTATTTGAATTAGAAAGATATGGAACTACTCTGGAAAACAATTTGGCAAAATCAAGTAAAGTTGAAGATAAACATATCCTAAGACTTAGCAAGTCTATATACCCTTAGAAAAACTATATTACGTGTACATGAGATATGTACAAAAATGTTTATAGCAACATTGTTTATAATAAAAAATTGAAGAGAACCTAAATGTTCAACAATGTAAGGAAAGACAAACTGTAGTATATTCACGTTAAAAGAATATTATGCAATTGTGAAAATAAATGAACAAGAGCTACACATTATAAAATAGATGAATCACAGTATTGAGTGAAAATAGCAAAGTTGAAAGACACACAGTATATTATTCAAATATGAAATGGGCAAAAACAATTCTATATATTGCTTAGAATAGATATACATGTGGTAAATATGTAAAGAAATGCAAGGAAATGACAAACATTACTTTTAGGAGAGTGGTTATCAATATCTGAGAGGAGAGGGAGTGAACAGAAAGAGAAACCCGAAGGGCTTTGGCTGTATTAACGGTGGTTTATGTCTTAAGCCCGATATTGGGTATATGTGTAGTTACTGTATTACTCTTTATACCTTTTTCTGTGTCTTAAAAATTTCATAATTTTTAAAAGGATAAAAGAAAAACTTGGCTTTACCTGCGTTCATAATTGTTGAGAAGATTTCTTAACCATTGGGACTTAAAAATACTTTACTTGACAGTTAAAAATATTTTACTTGATGGCTTTTTAGGGTACTTACCCAATGAACTCCAATAATAAAGACATATCAAGTTCAGGTGGAATACGAAACACTGATTCCAGGGCTTTCTTAGATCTTCCTTTGCTCAAAGGGACTGACTGTGGAACAGCTATTTGACAGCCAAATATAAAACTTGAGTAAGAACAAAATTTTATAATTTGAGATCTTCGAAAAATAATTACACAGGTATTAAAATTATGCCAACTATTTAAAAGATCACAAACCAGTCAATCTCCCTTTCATTAATAACATCAGCTGATTAGTCAAAGCCAGTGAAATTAGAGGCAAGACTGGAGACTGCTCTGCCATGGAAAATGGACACATTGGGCTGGCATAAGAAAGTCAGAGAGAAAGAGCATCCTAAAAGCAGTAACAGTTGTAGATAACCCTTAATAAGTGCTACTGCACACATGGCTTATGCTCACATTTTACATGCACCATCTCATTGAATCCTCATTATAATCCTATGATGTTGTTGTTGTTGTTATGAGCCGTTGAGTCAGACCCAACTCATAGCAACCCCTCCTTGGGTTGCCGAGGCAGTATCACTACAGAAGTAGATTGCCCAACCTTCCTTCTGATGAATGGCTGGTGGGTTTGAACCACCAACCTTCTGGTAAGCAGTCAGTCAAGTGCCTTAGACACTAAATCCTATGATATAGGTGGTTATTATTATTAGTTGCCATTGAGTTGATTCTGACTCATGGCAACTCCATATGTGCAGAGTAGAACTGCTCCATAAGGCTTTCAAGGCTGACCTTGCAGAAGCAGATAGCCAGGTCTGTTTTCTGAGGTGCCTTTGAGTGGGTTCAAACTGCCAACCTTTCAGTTAGCCACCCAGGACTCCTTATGGGTAATACTACTAGTCTTTTTTTTTTTCTTCCTTAAACTGACAAAGAAACTAGGCCTTAGTGAGATTAGGCAATATGCCTAAAGTCGTTCAGGTATTAAGTGGAAGAGCCAAAATTTACTGAAATCCGACTTCCATATTGTGACATCACTATCATCTTAAAAATAAAGTGTTTGAGCAGTTACTATGTGCAAGGCACTGTTTTAAGTGCTTTACATTACTCAATGTATCCTTACAACAATTTTATGAAGTAAGTACTACCATTATCCCTATCTGTAGATGGGGAATCAAAAACATTGAAATAACTTGCCAAAGTCACACACCAGTAAAGTGGCAGAGCTGAAATCAAATTCAGGTAATCTAGCTCTAGAGCCTGCACTCTTTTAATTCTTAAAAACAATTAAAATGTAGTACACCTAACACAATCTTCAAAATCTCTCTCTCTTTGGTCATACATCAATAAGAACCTCAAAGGAGTAAATTTTATTAAGTTAGTAATCTTTAATCTGTCCATATATTATGACATACACCCAAACTTACCAGGTTTAGGCACTTCTAGACCTCTTTCTTTATAGAAATCATGCATTTGCTTTTTCTCTCCTAAAAAAACAATAAAACATAGACTACATTACACTTAAATGTAACTAGTGGAGCCAGCAGAGATTCTAGGATTCACAACTATGAATAAAACAAACTTACTTTCTTCTAGATTGATCACTAATTTGTACACTATGTCTTGTAACTGTCGGTCCAACCTAATAAAAGGAAAGGATGGAGAACATCTCAGAATTTAGAAAAATGCATTTTGGTACAGAATGAAGGATGCTCTTTGTAGGTTAACAAACTGTTTTCTCTTGGGAGTGGATTTCTCCTTCCTCAGAAGTCATTTACTTTTAGGTACACATATTGACACCTAAGATATAACTCACCTAAGAGAACCTACAGTAATGACAAATTAGCAAGTAAACATGGGTTGTCTTGAATATTGTAGTTTACTAAATTTATCTACCTTTGCTGATCTTATTCCTCCCCCTCTCCCACCACCAACCCCCAGAATAAGAATGTGAACTTGAAGGCAGAGACTATATTTTGACCTTCTTTGTATCATCTGGAAAGTACTGCTATATGAAAGTAGTAAAAATGTAACATTATTTGCTGAACCAATGAAAGATATTTACTTGTAGGATTTTCCTTCCCTTAGAATAAAAACTGAGCATTTGATGCTCAGGAACTGAAAATTTGATTAATAAACCACAATGACCTATGACAGGTAGGTTTTTCTAAAGAGAAACCAGTTGCTTCAAGTATTACTTAAAAAAAAAAAATTCTCAGTATACTAAAATGACAAGGTCAAAGTAGCCTCACTATCTTGAGTTACAGAATTAAAATATCCAGGAAAAAATGTCTGTACTTCATTTTTCAAAAATACCCCAGCAGATAGCACAGTGCCTGGTAATACTAAGTGCACTATATTTATTTTTTAAAAGAGTAAGTAGTACCCTTTCTCCTAATTTTAAGGTAGGTTAAGAATTTGTTCCCAACTACACAACTGCAAGCTTTCAGGAAAAGTAGCTTAAAACATTACATTTTACTTAGATATTTCTCTTACCTTATGTTATAAAGAGGTTGTGTCTGATGTACTACTATGTTGCATTTTGGACATCTGTTGCTATAGTAAAAATGCCTTACGATGCAGCTTTTACAAACTGTTGAAAAACAAAAAATTTTTAATTAAAAATTAAAAACGCTTGAGACATTTCCAAAATTTTAAATATATGTGGAAATGTGAACCGTATGCTTACAGGTGTGAAGACATTCTGTAATGGTAGTTGCATCTATTAAGTAACCTTTACAAATGGAACACAAGATGTATGGGGTCAGCTCAGAGAGGTTAATCAGGCGCTGCAAATGCAATGGAAATAGTCTTAAAATACAAGTCCTTGCCTTCTCAAATTCTTACATCATAATTTCAAATATCATTAAAAACGTGTCACTCAACTTGTAACATGGAAACACGCTACCTCCATTCCTTCAAGATATTATTGAAGTTACAATGACGTAGTATAAACCAATGTTTCAAAAGGATATTAGTCGCTTGGATATAACGTACACAGCAAAGTGAGGGGCATCTTCATTAATTATTTATAAAATGGCCAAGCTTTCCAGACACTAGTGTTCAAGTTTAATAAATTAATTCTGGCTAGGTGTATTACCTAACTTGATGAAGTATGCGCTGCCACTTTAGGGGGGAAAAAAAAATTCTTCCAGTTACGGATTGACTGGATGGGGAAGGGTTTCTCATTCGCCCAACACCCCGTACAAACGGGCCGTTGACGTTTCTCTAGTCTCTAAGATCAGAGAGGGCGGGCGCGGTATCCCCGGCGCCTGCCAACCTCCAGGCACACAGACGTTGTTGTGCGCGGTCGGGTCGATTCCGACTCCTAGCGACTCCAGAGCAGACTTAATGACTGTTTACAGAATGAGTGAGCAGGACCCGGAGAACCTAAGTGACTGCAGGAACCTCACGAAACAAGTTGGCTGGGAATCGGGCTGGGCGGGACAGGCTGGTCCGCTCCACTCGCCCGCGCAGGCGAGGCCCGCAAGGGTGGAGATCGCCGCACACGGCAGTGGCTCCGGCGGCGGCTGGGACTCCGGCCCAGACCCGAGGCCCCTCAGGCAGGGACTCTAAATACCTCCTCTTCGTCCTCGGAGTCCGGCCGACCTCCCTCCAGCCTCAGCGAGAAGTGGCTCATCTCTTCCTCCTCCTCCTCCTCTTCCTCTTCCAGCTCCTCATCCTCCTCCAACTCCTCGTCTTCGTCTTCGAAGCCTCCTCTCAAGCGACCCAGGCCGCGCTCCGGCTCCAGCTCTGGGGGCCGGGAGCCCGAGCAGCCGGGAGCCCCTGCCTCGGGTAAATGCGGCGGGCCTTCCTCATCTGCAGCAGGCGCCGGGGTGAGGGCTGGAGGGGAGGGAGGAGGTGGGGGCGTCGTCGCGACGGCCCCTTCTGGGTTGGCGGTACCCGTGCTGCCTGTCGCAACCCCTTCCATACCCCTAGACTGAAGAGAGGTGAGCTGAGGCGCGGCCAGGTGGCGGGATAGCGCGGGAGTTCGGCGGGCCGCCTTTCTTTGGCAGTGCGCAGGCGTGGGCCACCGACAGGGCTCTCTGGGAAATGTGGTTCATTGTCCCTCAGTCCTGGGAGCACATCAGGTACTTAGGGCTGGGCGAGATGGCTTTACCTTACTAAAGGAACTTCACCTCATTTCCCTTTGAGAGGCTTGCCGCTGTGCGCCGCCTTTTAAAAAAGACGAAACTGCTACAATTGCAGGCAACAGTATTCTGTCTGCATCAATCCATTCGCAGAGCACTGAACTAGGTACTATAATGATGCTGCATTAAGAATTATACTGATTTCAATTTGAGTGTCACTTATGCATTTCTTCTGTAAAAAATCGCTTCAACTCAAGTTTGTTTCCATTAGGAAGTATGACGTTTCTATTCTGAAATACGTAAATTGAAGGGTTAATAAAATCAAATCTCATATCCTCAGCTAAAAAGGAATGAATGTACGCTCCTGAAAATAGTAACTACCCAACCCTATAATGATTAATGTCTGATTCTTGTTAGAAGTTCCCATCTGGTACTCCTGAAAATAAGCTATCCACCAAACCCTCTGATGACTAATGTCTAGTTCTTATCAAAATCTATTTTTGAGCAGGAACTATAGGAAAGAAACAATAAAACAAGAAGGGCACTATGACCCACACGGAAAGAACAAGCCAACTTCGGAACCAGAGAGAACAAAGTTTTCAACCATCAATCAAAGAAACAAAGAACTCTGAAAAAAGGAATAAAAGAGCCCTGACTTATACAATCAGTGCTGGTCTCTTGGATACTGAGAGCCAGCTTTTATGCTTCTATGATTTTACTCTTTACATAAACTTTTCTTTCCTTTTCCTCTGGCCAGGTTCCTCCTGACATTGGTCACCTAACCTTACATATTATAGTGCCAAAACCTGGGAAGGAACAAAGACCAAACAGCGGGAAAAAATGGAAAAGCCTGCAGGGGTTTGAATGGAATAGGAGAAATAACTTGCCAGGAGGAACCCATAAGGAATTCCTTTCCATTACAGACAACACATCCAACGCTGGCTGATTCCTTCTTGGTGAGTGACATTGTTTTCCTTTCACAGATTTCTGAATTACTGTTCACTGTCAGACCTGCTGCTAGGCCAGAGATTCTCTGGCCTCAGCCTCCAAGCTTCTGCCACCCCCCTGAACATACTCTGTCTCAGGGACACCTGAAAAGAAGTTTGGTTCCACGCTTTCCTCCAGTGTTAAGCCAAACAACAGGATGCCTTTCCTTTGATCTTAACATCTCCAGAACTCAGATTGTCACTGACCCACTATGGGGAATAATACTCCCAGTGACCAGAAAATAACACTTTCTATTTTAATGTCCTTCAGGACTTAGATAATTTTTGTCAACGTAGTGGAAAGTGGTCCAGAATTCCTTATGTCCAGGCCTTCTTCACACTCTGCAATCATCCTTCTCTCTGTCTTCTTGCTCTATATATCAGATTCTCCTCCTCCATTCTAAACCAGCCCCACTGGCTCTGTCCCCAATGCTGAACCCTCCTTCGTTCCTTTCTCTTTATCAGACCTCTCTCAAATTGAAAAACGCCTTGGCTCCTTTTCAATGGACCTCACTACTTATACCAAAGAATTTGATTATATCAGCCAGTCTTATAATCTCACCTGACATGATATTTATGTCATTTTAACCTTTTCCCTTACCCTGAAGAAAAGGAGCATGTCTGGCTAGCAGCCCCAGTGCATGCTTATAAATTACACTGACAAAATGCAGCCCTCCCATTAGCAACAGTAGCGGTACCCCGAGTCGGCCCAAATTCAGATTATCAGACTGATTCCGCTGGCAAGCAGCACCATGGCCTTATGCTTACTTGCCTTATTGTTGGACTCAGAAAAGCAGCCCACAAAGCAGTCAATTATGAAAAACTTAAAGAAATTACTCAGGGTCCTGAAGAGAATCCAACTTTATTCCTTTCCCACCTAACTGAAACTTTATAGAAATGTACCCCACTTCACAAGAAGGATCCCAACTTAACATGCATTTTATTTCTCAGTCCACCCCTGACATCCGATGAAAACTTCAGAAACTAGAAACAGGTCCACAAACCCCTCAGAGATTTTCTTAATCTTGCCCTTAGAGTCTTCGATAATAGAGATGAGGAATTAAAATTACAAAAACAAAAACGAGATCAGGCAAAAGCCCAACTTTTAGCCACTGCCTTACAAGGCTCTGTGAGACAGCCACTGCAGGGAAGACTTACTCTGAAACCTCCACCAGGACCATGGAAAGGCAAACTGGAGTCACCTCCGGGACCTTGCTTCAAATGTGGCAAGGAAGGTCTTTGGGCCAGATCCTCCAAATCTGAGACCCCCACCTGGACCTTGTCCAGCATGTGGCAAGGAGGGACACTGGAAGTCAGACTGCAGTCAGGCCTTTCTAGGCAGGATTGCATCTGTTCCCAAAATACCCTCCTCTGAGTCCAGTTTGGAACTGCCTGATCTTCTTGACCCTGCTACTGAAGACTGAAGATGCTCAGGCTCCCAACAGGCCCCAACAACAGAGCCACAGGTAATTATGAAAGTGGCAGGTAAGGAAGGCTATCTCGTTTTTAATAGATACTGGGGCCACTTGTTCTGCCCTACCTGAATTTACTGGATATTTAAATCCCTCTTCTATCTCTGTTGTGGGGGTTGATGGACTCACAACACAACCTTTAATTACACCCCTTATACAATGTTGCTTATTTGAAACTCCATTTACACATCATTTTTATTTTTTTTTACTCCAATTCTGCATTTTTTTTTTTAATTTTAAGAGCTTGTTTTACATTCAAAGTCACGCGTACATTTAGTTTCATTCCCCATTCGCCATGTCCAACCCTAACCCAGTCTCCTCCCCTCCCTACCCTGCAACCCTCTCCCTGTGCCCCTCATAGTTATGCACTCCTGTTTGTCCTGCATTTCCTCAGTTTGAATGTTGGTCCTTTGGTGTCCCATGGTTTATTGCTTTAGGGGATGTATTACCATTGAGTGTATGGGTGCAGCATCCTGGGTTGAGTGGTCTGCATGTACATCTCACTAACCATTGAGCTGAGAGCCCACCTCTGGGGATGAGTTTTATTCCAGGCTCCGAATGTATTTCAGGGCCATAGTATTGGGAGTCTCACCAGACTTCATCTGACCGTACTTCTGGTCATTTATTGAGTTTTTGGATTTTGTTCCACGTTTTCCCTCCCACTCTATCCAGGATCTCCAGATTTGATCCTTTCCTGAGTGGTTGGCATTGGTAGCTGGGCACCATCTGGTTCTTCTGGTCTCGAGGGCTATCGTGTCCTAGGGTTAATTGCTTCTAAATACCGTTTATTTATTTGTGTGTGTGTGTGCATTCGTCTTCACTTCCAACCCTAGGAGACCATTAGCTGCATCCTAGATGGCTGCTTGAAAGCTTTTAAGACCTCAGTCACTACTCACCAATGTAGGATGTAGATCAACGCTTTTATGTATTTTGTTGTGCCAATTGAGTCTGGTGTACCCCAGTACTATGGTCCTGAGGTAGTAGCTCTATTGGATCTCTCTCCCATAGTATTGGGATGTTCTGTGAGGGATTACTCTGTGTCTGTCTTCTATTGTGTCTGTAAGGACTGCAGGTATTTTGTATCACTGGTGTCTGTACAGGATTAGCCTCAGCTGATTCTATCCTTGGCTTAGAGTATACCTAGATATACACATCATTTTTTTATCTTACCTAAATGTCCTACTCCAATTCAAACCTCTTTAACAATGACACTCCCTCCATTACTTCATCAACAAACAGACCCTAATCTTTCCATCCTCCTCTTTCTCACCTCAACAGACACTTTAACCCTTGGTCACCTCTTCATTGACTTTATGGATACCCGCTTTCTCTTGGCTATTACCTTTATTGGGACCTCTCATATCTATATTCTTAATACTATTGTTTCAACCTTGCCTATTCAAAATTTTTAGGAAATTTCTGCAAGATCATGTTAAAGCAATAACCAACAATTCAGTAAAAGATATCCTCCTCTTATGACCAGCCCATTATCAACCTATACCTGAACATACAATATAGGGACAGTTCTACACCCCCTATCAGCAGGAAGCAGTTACAGAAGAAAGAAGTGACATTCCTCAACTTCCCTAGTAGTACAAATTCAAATAAATTTTATACAACAAACAAGAGGAGGGAATAAAGGGTTAATTAAATCAAATCTCATATCCTCAGCTAGAAAGGAATGTACAGTCCTGAAAATAGCTAACTACTCAACCCTACAATGATTAATGTCTAATTCTCGTTGAAGTTCCCATGTGTTACGCCTGAAAATAAACTAACCACCAAACCCTCTAATGACTAATGTCTAGTTCTAATCAAAATCTATTTTTGAGCAAGAACTACAGGAAAGAAACAATAAAACAAGAAGGGTACCATGACCCACATGGGAAAAACAAGCTGACCTTGGGACCAGAGAGAATGACATTTTCAACTATCAATTAAAGAAACAAGAAACTCTGAAAAAAGGAATAAAAGGGCCTGGACTTACACAATCAGTGCTGGTGTCTTGGATACTGAGAGCCAGCCTTTAAATAAGTTTTTCTTTTCATTCCTTGGGCCTGGTTCCTCCCAACATTGGTCGGCTAACCCTACAAAAATTTATTTATTTTGAAGAATTATATCTTGTATTGCCACAATATGGAACTCTTGATTTTCAGTCAAAGATATTCTTGATTCCCCATTTTGTAAAGAAAAGTCAATTATATTTAATTCAAAAACATTTAGTGAGGGTCTACTGTAGCAGAAACTGCAATCTTCTCACACCTTCATCTCCTCAGTTTTATTAGGTGAGAGATTTGCAGTTGGCATGGCTTATTCTTGCTAATTAGGATAGTGTCGGGTAATACCATGATTTTTGCAAGACAGATTCAGAAAAGAGTCCAGTGCTCTGAACCACAAAAATGCTGAGGGCAAAAATCACATTAAAATTCACATTTGAGACAAGATTGTGTTGTGACTGAGTAAAACGAATGCTAATTTGGGACCGGTATATTTACTTCTTAAATGGTACCCACCTGAGTGGCACAAACAGTTTGTACTTGACTACTAACCTAAAGGCTGGCAGTCTGAACTCATCCAATGGCACTGCAGAAGAAGGGCCTGGAAGTCCGCTTCTGTAATGATTATAGTGGAGAAAACCCTATAGAGCAGTTCTACTCTGTAACATGGGGTCAGCATGAGTCAGCATCAACTCTAAGGCAGTGGGTTTGTTCCTGGATTTTGCATTTATTTCTTACAGTTGCTGTTGGGTGCTGTTGAGTTGGTTTTGACTCATAGCAACAGTATATACAACAACAAAACATTGCCTCTCCTGTGCCATCCTCAGAATCATTGCCATGCTTGAGCCCATTGTCGCAGTCACTGTGCCAATTTATCTCGTTCAGGTCTTCCCTTTTTTGATGACCCTTTACTTTACCAAGCATGATATCCTTCTCCAGGGACTGGTCCCTTCTGACAACATGACTAAAGTATGAGGCATGAAGTCTGGCCATTCTTGCACCCAGGGAACATTCCTCCAAGACAGATCTATTTGTTCTTCTAGCGAGTCTTCTAGCAGTTTTGAATGGTACGTTACATTCAAAATTCTTCACCAACACCACATTTCAAATGCATCAATTCTTTTGTGGTCTTCCTTATTCTCTTCCAACAAGGAAGGGTGTATATCCCACAGGGGGAAGGATGGGAACTGGACTTGGCTATTGAAGATCATGTGTTAATTACCTGGTGCTGCTATAACAGAAATACCACACGTGGATGACTTTGACAAGCAGAAATTTATTCTCTCACAGTGTAGGAAGCTGGAAGTCCAAATGCAGGATACCAGCTCTAGAGGAAGGCCTTGTCTGTCTGTCCGCTCTAGGGGAAGACCCTTGTCTTCATCAGCATCTGTGGTCCCGGCATTCCTTGGAGATGTCCATGTGTCTTGGCATCAATCTTCCCCTGGGTCTAAGAGGTTCTCAGCACAGGGACCCTGTATTGAAAGGATACACTCTGCTCCCAGCTCTTCTTTCTTGGTGGTACTGAGGTCTCCCCCTTTGCTTACTTCTCTCTTCTTGTCAGATAAAAGGGGATGCAGACCACACCCCAGGGAAACTCCCCTTACATGGGTCAGGGCTGTGACCTGAGTAAAGGTGTTGCATCCCATCCTCATCCCCTGACACTGAGTGGCTGATCACATCAGATCACATCCTGGGGATGATTACATCATTGCATAACTGCCAAACCACGGAGAGTCATGGCCCAGCCAAGGTGACACACATTTTGTGGGGACATCATTCCATCCATGGCAGAGAGAAAGACTGAAAGATATAGGCCTAGACACAGGAGATATTCTCCTTTCAAACATCTACATCTCTAAGACCCTCTTCATAATCACAAGGAAGTCACAGCTTCTACTCTTTCGATATTCTAAGAACTAGCTGGCAAAAGAAGTGTGTCTCTAGTGCATTTTATTTATATAATTTTGAAGTAGTATAATATGAAAATTTTAACAAAGACTTACTTTATGTGGAAAATGTGAAATACCAAAAACCACCCAATTGAAAAATACATACATAATCAAGATTTATATACCTTCAAAGCTGGCAAGCTGAGTGAATTATGAACTAGCACTACTGCCATTGAGTAGTATCAGTTTAGTTGGTAAACAGAAATGTTTGTAGGCTTTGTCAGTCCTATGATGAGACGGTTACTTTTATGTCTCACCTTGGTTAGCCTACTAAAGAAAACAAAAACAAACAAACCAACCCATTGCCATCAGGTGGATTCTGACTCATGGCAAACCCATGTGTTATAGAGTAGAACTACTCCAGAGGGTTTTCTTGGCAGAAGAATCTTTACAGAAGCAGATTGCCAGGGCTTTCTTCCACAGTGCTGCTTAGTGGGTTTGAACCACCAACTTTAGGTTTACTAGTCTAGCACCAGCCATTTGTACCACCAAGGGACTGGACTATAATACCCAGTAATTCAATTAAGAACTAATGTAGGTGCTGTAGTGAAGGTGCTTTGTAGATGTGATTAAAAGCTACAGTCAGTTGACTTTAAGTAAAGGAGATTTTCCTTGATAACCTAGGATAATTGACCTCATCCAATCAGTGGAAAGGCCTAAGAGCAAAACTGAAGTTACTCTGGGTAAGAAATTCCTCCTGTGCACTGAAGCATCAGCTCCTGACCAAACTGTACTTCATGAGAGAGGTGCTGGCTAGAGACAAAAGTCTGAGAATCATTTAGTATAAATTTGATATTTAAATCTCATGGAAATCAGTGAGATCATCTAGAGGGAAAAATGCAGAGAGAGAAGATGACCCTGAAGAATTCCCATGTTCAAAAGCCAGGTAGAAAAAAGGTTTTTTTATGGAAAAAGACAAGTTGATGCATAACTCCATAAGAAAAAATAACCTTGCAAGAATAGCCAGTAAATGTAACCATGATGTTATTTCTACATATGTATTTGAATATGCTGTACGAGTGTCCATTTCATGGAATTATGATACTTCTTATGATTATGATAAATTATGATAACTTCTCAGGCACAGTCAACCACTCGAATGGAGAAAGTTGTTGGACCTGTGGGCTCTGGACCATCTAGAGACTGGGGTCTTACAAGCTTGCAAGTGGCCATCTAGATGCAACAATGGGTCTGTCCTCATCCAGAGCAAAGAAGAATGAAGAAAACCAAAGATGCATGGAAATAATTAGTTCAAAGAACTAGTGGACCATGCGAACCTCAGCCTACATGACCATGAAACCAAAAGAACTAGATGGTGACCGGCTACCACTGTCAACCACTCAGAAAGAGATCATTGCAGGAGGTCCGAGATCATTGCAGGAGGTCCTGGATAGAGCTGGAGAACAATGTGGAACAAAACTCAAAATCATAAAAAAGACCAGGTTTACTGGTCTGATAAAGCCTGGTGAGACCCTCTGAGACTATGGCCCCTGGTTACCCTTCAGGCCTGAAACTGAACTCATTCCAGTGGCTTCCAGCCAAACCACAGACAGGCATATAAGGTGAACATTTACATCAGGTAGATATACTCCTTAGAACAATTTAGCATGGGACAACAGGAGGGCAGTATTTGCACAGGGAGACAGCTCAGGAGGCAGGAATACACAGGAAAGAAGGTCACAAGGAAGAGATGGCTGCAGCGAGGAAGTGGAAAGAGAGCTGTTACATTGTGGGGAATTTTGGTCAATGTCATGAAGCAAAATGTATATAAACTGCTGTATGGAAAATGAATTTGCTCTGTAAACTTTCACCCAAATCACAATAAAAATTAAAAAGAAAGAAAGAAAGAACAGCCAGTGAACCACTACAAAAGAAAAACTACAGGGATGGACAAGCCCTACTAAACATTGAATACACTATGAAAGCAAACCAAACTCACCACCCTTGAGTCGGTTCCAACTCATGCTGACCCCATTGTGTTTCCAAGGTTGTAAATCTTTAAAGAAGCAGACTGACTCATCTTTCTTTTGTGGAACAGCTGGTGGGTTTGAACACCGACCTTTCTTTGGTTAGCAGCCAAAAACTTTAACCACTACACCACCAGAGCTCGTTTAAATACTCTGTAAAGTCTGTCAAATTAAAACATTGTGTGTACAAACCAGAAATAGAAAATCTAGAAATAGATGCAAGACCATATGGAATGGCACAATACAAGGGGCATCTCAAATCACTGGGGCAAAGACAGATTTTTTTATTCAAGTCTGTAGTGCATTTTGTGTGAATTTTATTTACATAATTTTGAAGTAGTAAATATGAAAATATTAATAGTTATGTGGAAAACATGAAATATTGGAAGCCCCCAAATTAAAAAAAAAAAAAAGCAATCAAGAATTGCATATCTTGAAAAAATCATTAGTTATTTTGTGGGAATAGAGTTAACACAGCAGGTCTGGTTGCTTTTTCCTTGCTGTCTCCAAGGGAATTTGGAACCATGACTAACCCTTTGTCAAACCCTGGGAATATGGCCCTTGGGATGTTTTTATGTTAGTGTGGTGGTTAAGTTTGTGTGTCAACTTGGCTGGGCCTGGTTGAGTGGCTGGGCAGCTGGATGTAGTATTCCCCATGATGAGACTGGTAATCAACTCCATGGTGGAATATACTGTGAGCAGATGAGTAGCTGCCTTAGGGATGTGGTCTGCTTCCTGTATAAAAGGAGAAGCCTTGGGGAATGTTCTCTAGCTTATGGCATGCTTGGACCCTGCACATAGCCATGTTGTTGTTCAACAGCCTGCCATGCTCTGCCGACCTTGGGACTTACAATGCACTTGAATCAATGACCTGCCATGTAGTTTGGTAACATCAGGACTGTGCAATTTTATTTGTCGACCTTGGGCTTATTAGCCTCAGCAGCCACTAGCTGCCTGAGTGAAGAGATGCCTCTAGCTTCAGTGAGCTGGGAGCAAGGGGCAGAGCTAAAGCCCAAGGTCGAGGGGCTTTCACACAGCCCCTAGAGCCTGACACTTTGGACTTAAAGCCTTCAAATTGTAAGAATAAATTCCTGTTTGTTAAGGCCATCCCATTTGTGGTATCTTCTGTTAGAGTGGCACTAGGTAACCAGGACAGTCAGTGATTGATGGTTTTGTTGTACACACCTGAAGCAATGGACCATGCTGTCCTAGACTGTCAGGTTGCTTTGCACTAAGATCGATGACTTTCTCGCACCTGGTTTATTGTTGGGCTCTTTAGCTTCAGTTGCCATGGCTGGCTGCATAGCAAGATCTACCTCTCGTGATGAAAAGCCAGATGCTGTTGAGTCATTCAGACTAATGGCGACCCCATGTGGGTCAGAACAGAATCATCCTCCAGAGTTTTCAATGGCTGATTTTTCAAAAGTAGATTGCTAATTGCTAGGTCTTTCTTCCAAACTGCCACTGGGTGGACCTGAAATGCCAACTTTTCAGTTAGCAGCCAATAGCATTAACTGTCTATACCACCTAGGAAATCCCTCATATGACCAAAACCAAAACCAAGCTGTCTGCCATCAAGTCAATTCCAATTCATACTGACCCCTATTGGGGTTCCAAGGCTGTAAATCTTTATGGAAGTGGACTGCTTCCTCTTTCTTTTGTGGATCAACTGCTGGGTTCAAACCACCGAACTTTTTGTTAGCAGTCAAGTGCCTTAACCACTACACCATCAGAGCTCCTCCTCACATGACCCGAAAACCCAAACCCACTGCCATTGAGTCGATTCTGACTCAAAGTGACCCCCATTGGGTTTCCACAGCTGTAAATCTTTATGGAAGTTGATTGCCTCATCTTTCTCCTCCTGCAGAGCAGCTGCTGGGTTCAAACCAGTAACCTTTTGGTTACCAGCCAAGTGCCTTAATGATTATGCCACCAGAGCTCTTCCTCAAATGATCAGAACCATAAAAGAACCACAAAAGATTCAGAACCTGAAATTCAAAGAGGCTTCTCTGGGCAGAGACATACATCAGTCCTTGTAGTTTGCTGCTAGAGAAAAAGCTCATTCTGGGTGGCCCTGATGGAAAACATGCAAAGGCCTGTGCCTGGCCTCTCTGCACTCTGCCAATGCATATTGTTTTCCTGCTGCTTTTGCTCTGTATCCTTTGCTGTAAAATCCTTAACCACAAGTATAACCAGCTACTGAGTTTTGTGAGTACTTTTAGTAAATTGCTAAACTTGAGGTGATGGAACTTCTGAAAAACATTTGAAAAAGAGAGTTAGATCTATATTCAAATCATATACAAGATTAAATCCCAAACTGATTAGACCAAAAAACAAAACAAAAAACCCCAAAAACAACCATACTGTCTCCTGTTAGAATATGGGTGAAGTCCTCTTTAACCTGGGTAAAAAGCTTTCTATTTATAATTCAAAATTCAGATGCTAGTGAGAATGTGGGGAAATTGGACACCAGTCTTCTCAAAGCCTCCAGAAAGAGAGTAGGAAGACAATGGGAGTAGAGGACAGGGAGGAACGGAAAAGAGAAAAAAAATAAAAATGGGCTCTGTAGACATAAATTTATTGTTATTGTGGTGTATCAGAAAAATCACTGCACTTGGAGTAAGTAACCTGGCAGAAATCCCAACCTAGACCTTTTGGAAGTTAAGAGATAAAGCCAAGGAGGAAGTAGACCTCACAGGGTTGGGGTGTAGGGGGTAGCTGTATTTTTGTGAGACCCAGTATTTGGGTTCAGGTGGATCCAGTTCCCAGGACCTGATACATGAGGTGAATGGATATATCAGAATGTTAATTTATTATTCACAATGCAAACATCTTTCCAGTAAGTATACTTTGGCTTATTACTCATAGCATCTCCCATCTGATGCCTGGAAACTAATAATCAAGTTAGCTAGTGAGTCCTGAATCAGAACAATGGAAGTTGAATGGTCTTGAGGAAAAGGCTGAATTCTCCCCATCTCACAATGGTCTACCATCAGATTTAGGTTTCTCTCTCTTGGCCAGTGTTAACTAATTATTGCTCATGGCTCTCTTCTTTTTACACTCATGTCTCTTACTCCTACTTCAAACATCCAATTAGATTTGTTTTGTATCTCAAGCCTTAGATAATATCCTGAAGATCATCACTGGGCTTTCTCGATTAAACATTTGCAGAATACCTTTTAAATTGAAGTAATGGAAGTAGACTGCCCAATGTTCCTTCCAAGGAGTGGCTGGTGGGTTTGAACCGTTAGCTTTCTGGTTATCAGTCAAATACCTTTGGCACCATGTCACCAGACCAAAAAACCAAACTCACTGCCATTGAGTTGGATCTGACTCATAGGGACCCCTCCTTGGGTTTCCGAGGCGGTATCACTGCAGAAGTAGACTGCCCAACCTTCCTTCTGAGGAGGGGCTGGTGGGTTTGAACCGCCAGCCTTCTGGTTAGCAGTCAAATGCCTTACGCACTACACCACCAGAACTCCCAAAAATAACCAAGACTATGTTATTATGTATGAACCCTGGCGGCACAATAGTTTAAATGCTTGGCTGCTAACTGAAAGGTCAGTGGTTTGAATCTACCAGCTGGTCTCGGGAGAGAGATGTGGCAGTCTGCTTCTGTAAAGATTATAGCTTTGGAAACCCTATGGGGTCACTATGAGTTGGAATCAATGCCATAAAAACAGGTTTATTTATTATGTGTTGGGTATCACATGGAGACCCTTGGTGGCTGTTATAGTTGGAGTTGTGTGTCAACTTGGCTGCACCACAGTTCTGAGTGGTTTAAGCAGTTGTGATGTGGGTTATTCCCATAATGAGATTGGATGTATATGTTTTGAGCAGACAATCCGTTGAAAGGGAGTTTCCCTAGGGGTGTGGCCTGCTTCCAATATATTTATGGACATCCTGGGAGAAAGAGACACTCTTCTGTGGATTGGAATCCTATTATGCTGCCTACAATTGTCCGTGAGTGAACAATCCACAATTCGTCATTTGTTGGATTCAACAGCTTGTATACTGCCTGCCAACCTTGAGCTTGTCAGCCCCTGCAGCTGCATGAGCTGGGAAATGCCTCCAGCTGGACGTTTGATCCAAGAACTTAGGACTTACTAGCTTCTATAAGTGTGTGAACCATTTTCCTAAGATAAATTTCTCTCTTTCTTTCTCTAAGCTTTATTGGTTTTGCTTCTCTAGAGAACCCAGCCTAAGACAGTGGCACAAACAGTTAAGTGCTCGACTACTAGCTGAAAGGCTAGGGGTTCAAACCCACCCAAAGGCACCTGAAAAGACAGGCCCAGTGATCTGCCTCCAAAAGTCACAGCCTTGAAAACACCATGGAGCACATAGGATCGCCATGAGTAGAATCAACTTGATGGCAATTAGCAACAGGTATCATATATACATTACTTTGTTTAATCCTCACAACAATTCTATGACCTAAGTATTATTATTTTTAACTAGGCAAGTGAGGTATGGTGAGTTAAGTAACTTGCTCCAGGTGATTCAGCTAGTAAGATGTATGCAAGGATTTAAAAAGCCAATAGGACCTCAAAACCCATGACCCCAAAGTCCCTAGTTCACTTCCCTCATCTATACCTATCCCACAGAGCTGTGAGGCTCAAATGAAATAAAATATGCAGCAGAGTTTTAAAACCTAGAATGCATACTGCAAAATGGCATGTTTTTATTTGTTTCTAAAAATAACTATTTATTGTGATTTGGGTGAAAGTTTACAGAGCAAATTCATTTTCCATTCAACAGTCCATACACATTTTGTTCTAAGACATAGATTGCAATGCCCATAATGTAACAGCTCTCTTCCCACTTTCTCCTTGTTGTTACCTTTTGCCTGTGTTCTTCTTTCCTGTGCATTCCTGCCCTCTGAGCTATCTCCCTGTACAAATGCTGCCCTTCTGATCTCCCATGGTTGACTGTTGTAAGGAGTGTACTACCTATTGTAAATGTTCACCTTATATACCTGTGTTAGGCTGGGTTTTCTAGAGAAGCAAAACCAGTAACATATATATAATATAATATTATATATATATATATGTAATATTATATTATATATATATAAAATGGCTCTCACACTTATAGAAGCTGACAAGTCCCAAGTTCTTGGATCAAATGTCAAGCTGGAAGCTTTTCCTGACTCACGCAGCTGCAGGGGCTGACAAGCTCAAGGTTGGCAGGCAGTATACCAGCTGTTGACTCCAACGAATGATGAATCCAAGATCTTCAGGCCGAATGGTGGATTGTTCACTAATGGACAGTTGTAGGCAGCACAATTGGATCCCAATCCACAGAAGAGTGTCTCTTTTTCCCAGGATGTCCATATATATACTGGAAGCAGGCCAAATCCCTAGGGAAACTCCCTTTCAATGGATTGGCTGCTCAAAACATATACATCCGATCTCATCATGGGAATAACTCACGTCATAACTGCTTAAACCACTCAGAACTGTGGTACAGCCAAGTTGACACACAACTCCAACTATCACAATACCTGTCTATTGAAAATGGCACATTATTATTTTTTAAATACATTTTTTTGAAATATATGTACAGTGAAATACACAAAACTAAAGTGATATGGTTAATTTTTTTTTTTTTTTTTTTGCCGTGTTCCCTTCCTTTCCCTCCCACTCAATGGTAACCAACAAAGAAAGCTTCCTTCCATATATAAACCTTTTCTTGACTTTTTACAATAATGAACTAATACTATATTTGTGTTTCTGTGATTGACTTATTTCACTCAGCATTTGTCATTCCCACCAGCAGTGTATGAGAGTCCCAATCTCTCTGCATCCTCGCCATCATTTGTTATTTTCTGTTTTGTTGAACTTTACCATTAGTGCTGGGATAAGATGTTATCTCATTGTTGTTTTGATTTGCATCTCTCTGATGGCTAATGATTGTGAGCATTTCCTCATGTATTTGCTGGCTGCCTGAATATTCTCTTTGGTGAAGTGTCTATTCCTGACTTCTGCCCATTTTTTAATTGGATTGTTAATCTTTTTGTTGTTGAGGTGTTGGAGTTTTCTATAAATTTTAAAGGTAAGTGCCTTGTCAGATATGTCATTGCCAAATGTTTTGAAAATGGCACATTATTTTTAAGTACAGAATTAAATTGCAGTTTATTTTTAATAATGGACAACAAACAGCATGAATACAGAATGTACATATTTCACAAAATTCAGGTACTTAAACACTTTTTTATTGAAACATAACATATATGTGGCAAAGTTCACAAATCCTAAGCATATAGCTTAATTTCTAGAAAAGTAAAAATGGCTTAAAAAAAAAAACCACTACCCAGATCAAAATATAAAACATTTCCAGTGTCTCAGAGGCCTGCCTCTGACAAATGGCACGTGCTTTTGACTTAAGGGCCTGGATTTGAATCTTGACACTTTCACTTCTTGGGTGACTTTTGCAAGTCATTTAAACTCTGGGGCTCCACTGAACCATCTGTAAGGTGGAGAAAATGGTATTTTATAAGAATGTTGACTTAAACTCAAAACCAAACTCACTGCCATCCAGTGGATTCCAACTCATAATGATCCCCTTTGGTTTCCGAAGTTGTAAACTTTTACGGAGGTAGATTGCCCAGTCTCCCTTCTGCGGAGTGGCCAGTGGGTTTGACCCACAAACCTTCTTGTTAGCAGTCAAATGCTTTAGGCACTCCGCCATCAAAGATCCTTGTCGAATTAAAGGAGGTTGTATAATGTAAAACATCTATCATTCTAACTGATGGCGGTACAGTCCATCGGACTCATTGCGACCCCGCAGAACAGAGTATAACCGCACTATAGGTTTTACCAACCTTTCAATTCGCAGCTGAGCGCTTAACCACTGCGCCACCAAGGCTCCCTACTATAAGATTGTTGAATTAAAGGGAGTCATGTAATGTAAAAACGTCTCTCACAGTACACGGATATAGCTGGCCTGCATGAAAGGGTAACTATTATCAGGCAAATGTACCAGACGGCCATCAAACCTCATACTTCCTGCCTTTTCACTTTTGAAAGTTGCTCTTCGCTTCTATTCCTTTTCTCCTTTTTTCTTGCTCCTCCTATTGCCGCAAATTGCTTCCCAGTGCTGTCGTGAAATGCTCCTTCCCCGCCCCCCATGTGGCGAAAACGCAATCACGCTTGACGGCGCGAAGTGGCTCAGCCGCAAGATGGCGGCGCTGGCGGAGGAGCAGACGGAGGTGGCGGTCAAGCTAGAGCCTGAGGGACCGCCGACGCTGCTACCTCCGCAAGCAGGGGACGGCGCTGGCGAGGGTGGCAGTGGCCCTACCAACAACGGCCCTAACGGTGGCGGCGGGAACGTTTCGGCAGCGTCGTCTGCCAGCGGTGATGGTGGGACCCCAAAGCCCGCAGTGGCTGTCTCCGCCGCTGCTCCAGCGGGGGCGGCCCCGGTGCCCGTCGCAGCTCCGGAGGCTGGTGCGCCCCACGACCGACAGACTCTGCTGGCTGTGCTGCAGTTCCTACGACAAAGTAACCTTCGCGAGGCCGAAGAGGCGCTGCGCCGCGAGGCCCGGCTACTGGAGGAGGCAGTGGCGGGCTCCGGAGCCTTAGGAGAAGCGGACGGCACGGGGGCCGAGGCGGCCAGCACGCTTCTCAGCCGGGTCACCGCTTCGGCTCCTGGCCCGTCAGCCCCAGACCCTCCGGGAACCGGCGCGTCGGGGGCTGCCACCGTCTCGGGTTTAACTTCAGGTCCTGCAGCTCCGGTGAAAGGTAAGCCGCAGAGTCCCGGGAAAGCAGGGCCGGCACGAAGGGAGCAAGCCGGGAAGGCAGGAGCTGGCAGGCCTGTACCTCTGCGGGCTTGTTTTGAATTTCCTGGGCCCGCCTCTGGGGCCACATGCCCGCCCCTTTCTGCGCAGTCAAACCCTCTCCCGAGCTGTCAGTTTCAGCTACAGGCTGTTGGGAGCAGTTGAGCTCAGGACTGTATGGGGAAGGTGGGCGCGGAGAGGCGGGAATCTTTAGGCTTTTGATCCCATTCCTCTCATTTCTGCTTCTGAGCCTTGAGCAGGTCTGCATCAACACTATTTCCGTACTAAACGTAATTTTAAGGGACTTTAAAGTGCATAACTTAATTCTCATAGTTCTACTGTGAGGTAGGAATTATTAGAGATGAGAAAACAGACTGAGAAAGATCAAGGGACTGGCTTTGGATCAGTCAGGGAGTGATGGGACATGGTGTAGGTAGTGTTCCTCAAAGTATGGGCTAAGTTCCACCAGTGTTAATTTCATTATTATTATTATTTTTTTTTAAATTTTGATTTGGGTGAAAGTTTGCAGAGCAAATTTATTTTCCATATAGCAGTTCATACACATTTTGTTTCATAACATTGACTGAAATGCCCATAATGTAACTACTCTCTTCCCACTTCCTTCCTGCAGTTACTTCTTCCCTGTATCCTTCTTTCCTATGGATTCCTGCCCTCTGAGCTATCGCCCTATGTCTTTCTTCCCTGTGTATTCCTGCCTCCTGAGCTATCTTGCTATGCAAATAGTGCCCTTCTGATATCCTGTGATTGATTGTTCTCAGGTGTACTTACCTGATGTAAATGTTCATCCTATATGTTTGTCTATTGTTTGCCTGGAAGCCACGGGAAAGAATTCAGTTCCAGGCCCAAAGGGTGACTTGGGGGTTTTCCCCAGTCAAGGCACTTGACTGCTAACCAGAAGACTGGCAGTTCAAACCCACCAGTTACTCCTCGGAAGGAAGGCTGGGCAATCTACTTCTGTAGTGATATTTCCTCGGAAACCCAAAGAGGGGTCGCTATGAGTCGGTCCGACTTGACAGAACATAACAGCAACAACAACTATCAGATCAGTAAGCCTGGTCTTTTTTTTTTTTTTTTTTTAATGATTTTGAGTTTTGATCCACATTTTTCTCCTATTCTGTCCAGGATCTCCCACACTGATCCTTTTCTGACAGTGGTAGCCAGGTACCATCCAATTCTTCTCAACTAGTGTTAAATTTTTTTTGATGATGCTTATTAAAGTGGAGATTCCTGGGCATACTTCAGGCTTAGTGAATTAGACCCTCTAGAGGTGGAATCTGGGAATCTGCATTTTAAATGAGTGCCTCCAAGGGTTATTGATGTATGGCAAAGTTTCAGAACCATTAGTTTAGGAATAGGAATTGGACAAACTTGGGTTCAGATTCTGTCTCTGCTGCTTTGACTTGTGTGATGCTAATTATTTTCCCTAAAGTTGAGGGTTTTTTTTTTTCTCTCTAATAAATGGGTTATTGTGAAGATCAAATATATATATATATATATGTGGTAGTTGGCATTGATCCCTGACACCTGAACCCCCACCACCTCTCAGCAACTATTATCACAAAGTCCATGCAGTAGATCTCATACACAGTATAAAGTCTCAAAGGTGATCCTGAGCCAACAATAAGTCTCTGTTGAATTAAATTATCCAGTGCAGAGCCTCTAACCTGTTCATTTGTATTTATGAGCCCTAATCTTTGCAGCAGTGCCAGAAATAAAGTATGAATTCATAGCATTATATCCATAAATATAAATATGTAAAAAGGTGATGGTGAAGAATATTTTCTGAATAGTGTGAATTAAGAATTTCATTGATAAACTATAAAATAGATGAATTAAGTTGTTGTTTATCTTGCTAAAACCTCTTTCTTCAGAAACTTGGCCTATTTTTAAATCAGAACTGAGAAACTAATGAATAGAGCAGGGCATCTGAGTAATCAAATAGTAACGTTTGTGTAGTAGAGAGCATACCAGTAATATAATTGAAACTTCTAAAAACTTCCAATAACCAAACTCTTATTAGAGTGACAGATGTACCATTATTCAGTATTTCTGTGTTACAAGTTTTTTTTTTTTTTTTTTTAAATATTCTTTTGGTCATGTTTTCTGCCTTTGAAATTATGGTTATTGAAATTGGTTGAGCACATAATTTTGAGTTAATTAGCTTTAAAGGAAGGCTTGGTCCTTCCTACCCTTAAAATGCTTTCGTTTTAGAAGGGGTGATAAATGTACACATATGAGGGTAACACAAAGTAGGATGTGTTACAGGAAGGTTACAGAGTAATTGGGGTGCACAAAAAGCTGGGAACGGTCCTCCAGGGCTTGGCTTTATGGTGGTAAGGGGTAAACAGGTATGCCATTTGCACTGAACTTTGGGAGAAGATTGACATAGTTGTTTTATTTGTACATATCATCATTTATATTATTTGTGTTTACGGTAACAATAGGCAAAGTATCGAATCTTTTTGTTGTTGGTTTGCAAATTTTATTGTAAGATATGGACAAGCTAAATACAGGGTTTTGGCCTGAGTGAATGAAATAAAGTAGAAAATCCTGTTAAAAGACCATGCGATTATATTAGGGGGGAGAGAGACAAACATCTGAGCATCAACTCAGAACCTTAGTGAAATAGCTGTAGCCACGTGGTGTTAATCAGGTCATTTTCTTCCAATTGTTTTACCTTTTTAAACAGTTGGAAGTGTAGCTGTGGAAGACCAGCCGGATGTTAGTGCTGTGCTGTCAGCTTACAACCAGCAAGGAGATCCTGCGATGTATGAAGAATACTATAGTGGACTTAAACACTTCATTGAATGTTCTCTGGACTGCCATCGGGCAGAGCTATCCCAACTCTTTTATCCTCTGTTTGTACATATGTACTTGGAACTAGTCTACAATCAACATGAGAATGAAGCAAAATCATTCTTTGAGAAGTATGTGAATTTATAAATCTATATATCTAACAGGTATCTATGTATAACGTGTGTGTGTGTGTGTGTGTGTATCTGTAACCACACAAATATGACATCACAACTCATAAAGAAAGTGCTTTGTGAATGAGAGGTACCTGTCACTATGAGAACCTAAAATGGGGAGTTTGATCTAGTTGGAAAAGTCAGAGAAGGCTCCCAGAGAAAGTGATGTTTGAGGTAAGAACCTAAGATTGGGTAGGAGTTAACCAGAAGAAGAGATGAGCAAAAAACATGTGTGAAAGCTCTGTAGCAGGAGGAAGTATGATGGGTACAGAGACTGAAAGAAACCTAGGTGATTGCAGCAGAGAATAGGATGGGGGTGTGGTAGCACATAAAGCTGAGAGCTCATTAGGGACTAGGACATACAGGCTTTGGGGCCATGTTGAGGACTTGTGTTTATCCAAAGAGGAGTAGGAAATTGTATGAGGTAGGATTAGATTTGCCCAAGAGTGAAAACCCAAACAATAGTGGCTTAAATAAGATAAAAGTTTATTTTGTTTTCTCATAATAGTAAGCAGTCTAAGACTGATATGGTGAGTCCTTGATTATCAGGGACCCAGGGTCCTTTATCTTGTTGCTGTACCATCCTTCTCATGGCACAAGATGGCTTTCCAGCTCTAAACCATCACATCAGCATTCTAGCAAGCAAGGAAGGCACATATCCTTCCTGGGATTGAACACAATTCTTTATTTTACATCCCACCAATCAAGTGGCCACACCTAGCTACAAAGGAGGTACGAAGTGTGGTCTACCTAAGTATTTGTGTACCCAGCTAATATTCAGGTGTTCTGTTATGGAGAAAGAAAGAAAAATGTGGATATTTGGAAACAATGAGGTACCTCTGCTTTCCACTGAAAGGCTTTCATTTTGAAAAGCTTTCTGCAGTTTGCAAAATTAATGGTAGAGGAACCATGTGACTATAGGTTGACTTGTTTTGGAGACTATTGCGGTGGTTCTTAACTGAGAGTGATCTTCCTTCCCTTGGGTTGTTTGAAAATGTTTGGAGGTGTTTCAGATTGTCATAATGACTGGGGGGAGGAGTGTGTAACTTAAAGATCATAAATGTTCTAATATGTACAAGTAGTTCCGCTTAGCAAAGAATTTTCTGCTGTAAATGCTGGTAGCACCCCTGTCAAGAAACACTGAACTGGGGTGTGGTGGGGAAGTGAAGAGAAATATACATGTTGGTGAGATGCTTAGTGGAGACTTGGTGATAGATTGGATATAGGGTGAGGGAGATGAAGGTGTCAGCTGGACAAGAGTGCCTTTCACTGAGATAGAAAACCGTGGAAGGGGACCCGGTTTGTCACATGATGGAATAATTTTTTTTTTTTTTTTTAATTAGGATTTGGGTGAAGATTTACAGAGTAAACTCACTTTTCATACAGCAGTTCACATAT
>NW_006921651.1:3313929-3319199 GCF_000298275.1 Orycteropus afer afer | reverse complement strand
ATACCTGGGTTCTCAATTCTATTCCATTGGTCTATGTATCTGTCATTGAACCAATACCAGGCAGTTTTGACTATTGTGGCTGTATAGTAGGTTTTGAGGTCCGGCAATGTGAGACCTCCTACTTTGTTTTTCTTCTTCAGTAGTGCTTTGCTTATCCGAGGTCTCTTTCCTTACATGATGGAATAATTTTGAGTTCAGATTTGAGTATGCCTTTGACTCATTTACCAAATGTCAAGTAGCTAGGTAGATGATACGGAAGACTGTTGAGCTCAGAGGAGGTAGGGAGTAGAGCTGTAAGTTGGAGTCACGTTCAATGTTGATGGATATGGATGAGATTGTTTAAGAGTATGAATTAAGTCAGTAAAGGGGCTAGGTTTGAGCTTTGAGGAACTCCAACATATAATGGTCAACTAGAAGAAAGAGAAAAGCAGAGGCCAGAGAAGTAGGAAGAAAACCAGGGGAGTGTTGCATTATAGAAGCCAATGAGTGTTTGAGAAGGATGCAGTAGTTGACAGAGAGCTCTTTAGTACAAGTGAGAGAACCAGAAGCCAGGATTTGTCAGGTAATGCTAGTAATGGTAATAGAGAAAAGATAGACTTTGGGATTCCTGGCTTCTATGCTTTTGTTCTTCTCTCTACACCATGATGGCCAATAGGAAGATACAATGCAAAATGTTCTGTAGCACTGTATTTGGGAAAAAAAAATGAAAAAAGGCTGCTGATTATAGAACTTCTACTCTAGGAGCTAATATTTCTTATAGCACTGTAATCAAAAAACCTCTTGCTCTTCCAGTCTCACGGTGTAGCAGTCTCCCCACACAGAATGCTGGAACAGCATAGGAAGATTCTGGTTCCCTGTTATGATCAGTCTCAGCCCTTGTCAGGGCCTCGTTCCCACATGAGTATATGGGCAATGACTGACATGTTTATATCAGTTTATATCACACCAAGAAGCTGAGAATTCTAATTGCATTTGAACCTTGGGCAGAAGTGCTTAGTTCATGTATTGGTAAATCCTAACAGAGTAACACAGGTAACAGTTTAAGAATCTAATGGCTGTGTATCAGAGCTAGAGACCTACTATCTTGTATTTAGTCATTGTTTTCCAAGTATTTTGCACTGATTTTTTTTTTTTTTTGCATTGAGTGCCAATATCTAGAAAAACTTAAGCTCTGTAGAAATAAAAGTATATTTATATTTACTAATTAAGACTGTGGCAACAGGGAATTAATAGAAATACTCATTGTTTGGTATCAACATTTGTTCTTTAGTCATAGTATTAAAATACCGACATTTAATAACTTTGTATTAAGGATATAAGAAGTCATTAAGAATGGTTGGTTTTATAAGAATGCCATGTGTTGATAATTGCTGAGAAGCTGTATGATAGGTACACTGAGTTCATTATACTATTTTCTTTTGTATATGTTTGAAATTTTCCATAATAAGTTTCAAAAACACCATGAATTTTGAAAAAAACAGAATTTATAGTAAATTTATAGAATATTTTCAAATAATTACCAATGGTGACATTTAAAAGAAACTGTTTACCAATGATGCTATCTTATTTTTCATTTATTTATGATATTTATTCAAATTGTTCTCTTGAAATGTTTCATACATTACATTTGAGAATTAAATTGGTCATTATAACGATTACTTCGGAAACTGAATTGGAATCGTTTTGAATGAATTACTTCTGATCCTACAGCTTAGTCTAGGATTATTCAGACTACTACTGTAATCAAAAAACCTCAAAAATTTGAAAATATTCTAGGATGATTTATAAATATATGGGGGAAAGGCGGATCCCTTAATGATTACATTGAAAAATGACTTTTTAAAATCACTGAAACAGGTTCCATGGAGATCAGGAATGTTATTACCAGGATGACCTACGAGTATTATCTAGTCTTACCAAAAAGGAACACATGAAAGGGAATGAGACCATGTTGGATTTTCGAACAAGTAAATTTGTTCTGCGTATTTCCCGTGACTCCTACCAACTCTTGAAGAGGCATCTTCAGGAGAAACAGAACAATCAGATATGGAACATAGTTCAGGAGCACCTCTACATTGACATCTTTGATGGGATGCCGCGTAGTAAGCAGCAGATAGATGCGATGGTGGGAAGTTTGGCAGGAGAGGCTAAACGAGAGGCAAACAAGTCAAAGGTATGGGAATAAACCTAAGAACCCTGTAATGCAAACTGTGAAAAACTGTAGCATTTCCAGCTCAATAATTTACATGTTTCTTTTGTAGCTAGTTTGGGAATGGTTTTACTGCATAACTATGGTAGCAAGATTAAATTTCATGTTCTAAGGACAGGTGTGTGTTAGGATTGGGAATGGTTGTGTTTAACAGAACCCTGACACAGTAGCTAAAACACAGTTGTCCCCCTCCCCAATAAAACCAAATCCAGAGGAAGGCCCCCTGTGTTGATGTAGGGGCTCCACAGTGCCATCAAGGACCCTGGTTCCTTCAGTATTTCTGTTCCACCCTCTTTAGAATGTGACTTTCTTCTTTGTGCTCATAGGATGATTGTTGCAACTGCATTTCAGGAAGAAAAGGGAGGACAAAGTTCGGGGCCCCGCTGAATCTTTCCCTTTTTATCAGGAAAGCAGTATTTTTCTCTAAAACCCTGCCCAGTATATTTCTTCTTCTTCTTTTTTTTTTTTTTTTTTAATTTTTTTTTTTTAATTGTGATTTGGTGAAAATTTACAGAGCAAATTCACTTTCCATACAGCAGTTCCCGTACACTTTGTCTCATGACATTGACCACCATTTACCACAATGCAACAGCTCCCCTCCCACTTCCTCCCAATAGTTACCTCTTCCCTGTGTCTATCCCTCCATGCACTCCTGCCCCTTGAGCTGTCTCCCTGTGCATAAGCAGCCATTCTTTCTCCCATGATTGTTCTCTCCAAGGAGTGTATCTACTTCAAGTAAATGTTCAACTCATATGCCTATCTTTTGTTTGGCTGGAAGCCACAGGTGTAGGTTCAATTCCAGACCTGAAAGGCAGCTAGGGGCCATAGTTTCAGTGGTTCCACCAGGCTCTATCAGACCAGCAAAACCTGGTCCCCCCCCCTTTTTTCTTCTCCAGATGATTTTGAGTTTTGTTCCACATTGTTCTCCCTCTCTATCCAGAATCTCCTACATAGATCCTCTTCCAAGTGGTTGACAGTGATAGCCGGGAACCATCTAGTTCTTCTGGTCTCATAGTTGTATAGGCTGCAGATCAGATTGTGTACCAGTCGCTAGGACTAATTGTTTCCATGAATTCTTGGTTTTCTTCATTCTTCTCTGCTCTGGACGAGGAGAGACCCATCATTGCATCTAGATGGCAGCTTGCAAGCTTTTAAGATCCCAGTCACTACTCGCCAAAGTAGGAGGTGGAACAATGTTTTGTGTAGTATGTTATGCCAATTGAGCTTAATGTCCCCTGTGACTATGGTCCCGAGCCCACAGGTTCAACTACTCGGTCCCTCTGGGTAGCTGGCTGTGACCAAGAAGTGACTACAACCTTGCCCCTTGTCAGCTCTACTATACACGTGGGAATTCAGATCATACAAATAAAACTTATAGGACCATTGTCTGCCAACCCTATACATGGTCTTGGGTACCCTCCCACTTCATAGACATACCTACTAGTTCAGCCTGTCACCCATCTATCTACCCGTATACCCACGTTTGCCTTCATTGACAATGCAATACTGTATGTGCAAAAGGGTTCATCTTTATTGTCTGTACCTCCCATGTAACTTTCTATGTCTTTCTCTTCCTCTGCCCAGTATATTTCTGTGTACATCTTTTAGTCAGAATTATATGCCATTCCTAGCTGCAAGGGAGACTGGGAACAGAGTGATTTAACTGAGCACAGGAGCCTGGGAACAGAAATAATTTAATTGTTGCTGTTCCAACAAAATCAGGGTTCTGTTAGTAAGGGAAAAGGGGAGAATGGCAGTGGGGTAGACAAGTACAGAATCTGCCACAGGGCATAAATTAATATATTATAATTGGGATTCATTCTATGAAGATGTAAAAAGTATGTATTAGTGAGCAAAAAATTAATTAAAAAAATATTGCCTCTTTTGACTGGTAGGTATTCTTTGGTTTATTAAAAGAACCAGAAATTGAGGTGCCCTTGGATGATGAGGATGAAGAAGGAGAAAATGAAGAAGGAAAACCTAAAAAGAAAAAGCCTAAAAAAGATAGTATTGGATCCAAAAGCAAAAAACAAGATCCCAATGCTCCACCTCAAAACAGGTGAGGGGAAAACTTCAGAACTTGGGTGGAGGTGTGAGATGATGTTATAGGGGGCTCAAGGTCATTCTCCTTCAAAGGGTAATGTCCAGGCTGCTTTTCTTTCACAGAATCCCTCTTCCTGAGTTGAAAGATTCAGATAAGTTAGATAAGATAATGAATATGAAGGAAACTACCAAACGAGTTCGCCTTGGCCCAGACTGCTTACCTTCTATTTGTTTCTATACATTCCTCAATGCTTATCAGGTTGGTAAAATAATTGGGCAGTTTCTGCCGGGAGAGTCATGTGAAATGGTGATTTACCATTAAATCAAACTTAGTATGTTAACTAAAATGTACTTATTTAAACTCTTGATATAAATATAAACACAGTATTTAGGAAAAGAGATTGGATGCTGCTCAGGATAGACAGAGGCAGTGTTGAAGAGACCTTTAGCCACTTGCAGGTCCCTAACTCCTACTTACACCTGACCTCTATTTCACTGAGAATTCTGTTAGCCTTTGAGGAATAGGAAACTGTGATTCATCTCTATTGAACTTAGTTTAAATACTTGATAATTTTTATATTAAAAATTTTACATGTCCCTATAGATTCTTTGTAATGAGATGCTGAGGATATATTTAGTAAAGTGCAACAGTGATTAACATTTGCTTTCTGTCACGTTCGAAATTTGGAGAGCAAAAAAGGGGTAAATGATGACATATTCTTAAAAGAAGTGCTTTCAGATAGTGGATTTTTAACCTAAAAGAATCATAGGAGAATGAATCTCAAATGATTTCTCTCTCTTTTTTACATCCTTGTCTTTTTTAAAAAAAATACCGTAGTACGTTTTTGGTGAAAGTTTACACAGCAGATTAGGTTCCCATTTCAACAATTTCTACTCAAATTACTCCGTGACATTGGTTACATTCTTAACAATGTTTGAACATTCTCTTTATTTCCTTTCTGGTTGTTCTGTTTCTAAAAAAAAAAAAAAAAAACTCACTGCCATCAAGTCGGATCCA
>NW_006921651.1:3307364-3308589 GCF_000298275.1 Orycteropus afer afer | reverse complement strand
CGACTCATAGCAACCCCTCCTTGGGTTTCCGAGGCAGTATCACTACAGAAGTAGGATTGCCCAACCTTCCTTCCGAGGAGTGGCTGGTGGGAAAGGGTAGAAAGGATTATTTAATAAATGGCATTGATGGCCACTGGTAGTTGTGAGTTAGAATCCTAACTCTTTACACCAAAACAAAGATTTACATGTAAATCATGAAACCAATCAGCTCTAGAGGAGAACATGGGCAAATAGTTCAATCATCTCAGAGAAATGAAAATCTTTATTAAAGAATGTGAAAACCAAAGAAAGAAACTCAACCTCACAGTAAGTCAGAGAAATACAAAATGAGACCAATATTTAACCATCAGATTGACAAAGTTAGAAATATGATTATAAACAGTATTAGTAAAAATTGGGGGGAAACAGGCATTCTCTTTCTGTTGTCTGGAGTAAATGGGTCCAATCTCCTAAAGTGCAATTTGGTAATATCTATCAAATTGTAAAATGAATATACCATTTTATCTAGAAAAAAAGTTTTTTTCTTCAGGAATTCTCCTTATAGAAACATCATACTGCATGGTCACTGAAACACTGCTTACAAAGAAAATAAAATTGGAAAAATAGCTAAAAGTCCATTTATAGGAGTGTGATAAATTAGAGGAAATATAATGTGGGTACATCCTCATGTATTTGTTAAATTTAAAACAAGTCATATTTCTGAACATTACAGAGTACATCAATGGTTCTCAAAAAAAAAAACAAAAACGGTTCTTGGTCCTGTAGACCAGAATAATTATCACTGCTGGAAATTTGTTAAAAATTCTCAGGCCCTAGATCATGGACTGCCAGAAAAATGAACAAATTTGTCTTGGAAGAAGTACAGCCAGAATGCTCCTTAGAAGTGAAGATTGCAAAATTTCATCTCATTACTCTGGACATGTTAGCAGGAGGTACCAGTCCCTGAAAAGGACATCATGCTTGGGAAGGAGAGGGTCAGTGAAAAAGAGGAAGACCCTCAATGAGATGGATTAATACAGTGGCTGCAGCAGTGGGCTCAAACACAGCAATGATTGTGAAGATGGTGTAGGATCAGGCAGCGTTTCATTCTGTTGTACGTGGGGTCACTGAGTTGAAGTCAACTACACAGTACCTGACAACCACCACCACCTTGAGCTTATTGAATCAGAAATTGGGGGGGGGGGGTCTAACAATGTTTTAATAAGCCTTCTGTTGTTGTTGTTTT
>NW_006921651.1:3296046-3307264 GCF_000298275.1 Orycteropus afer afer | reverse complement strand
GGTATCACTACGGAAGTAGATTGCCCAACCCTCCTTCTGAGGAGTGACTGGTGGGTTTGAACCGCCAGCCTTCTGGTTAGCAGTCAAATGCCTTAGGCACTATGCCACCAGAGCTCCCTGTCAGAGTGACAATCTCTGGCAATATTTTTCTCTCACATATAAAAAATTTTATACAATGATAATGGTTTATATTTATGGGTGTGTGTGTGTGTGGTGTAGTGGATCATTTTTTTTATGGCCTTTTTTTGCCATGGTTTTGTAACTCCCATCAAACAAGTGAGTGGGTCAATGCAAGTGAAGTGGTGGAACCCTCCCTAATGAGGGGGTTTGCTAGACTTAAAGAGAGCCAATCACAGAGCAGAGGGGGGAACCTCATGAATATCAAGAAATGGGAACAGTTCTTGACCTAGGGTCAAGGGTCCTTGACCTTGTGCTTGAAGATTCCTAGAACCAGGAGACCAAGAGCGCCGTAACACCAAAGAACGCAAGCAGAGGCAGCAGAAACAGGAGACCTATAGGAGATGGGGCAGTGGATGTGCCAATTCATGGAGGGAGAGCTGAGAACCTTTGGGCAGGCAGCTTACTGGCAAAGTAGGGTGCCTCTGGATGCTTACTGGTGGAGGTAAAGAGCTTTGTTAACACAGGCCTGAGTAAGGAAAAAGCCGGGCTGGACCAAGAGGCCTGAGGGGCTGGAGGCTGAGGGAGAGGGAGAGGACTGCCTACAGGCCCAGCTGAGAAAAGGCTGTCCTGTCCTGACTGAAGAACTATACCCTGAGTCTTTCCTGGTCTAAGTTATAACCTGTTACTTCCCTAATAAATCCCATAATCGTAAACATTATAATCTTGAGTATTATCTGTGCATTCTGTGTGGCCACTGCAACGAATTATCAAACCCAGCAAAGAAGTAGAGAGTGCCGTGGAGGGACAATTGGTGTCAGAATTGGTAAAAAGGTTAGAGAGAGGAGGTATGTATCTGACCTCCTCATAGTAAGCCTTGGGCTGTTGATTTGACTCTCTATCCTCTTTGTGAAGTCAGAAGTGGTCAGTTGCCCTACTATGCCTTTTTGATGGGGGTGGGATAGGGTGGGGTAACCTAAAACCATGACTGAGTTACAAATTTTAAAGTGTCAACTTCTTACCATTTATGTTGCTTTCACAGCTGGAGTTTTTTTAGACCTTAACTTGAAGTATAGGACAAGCAAAGCAATGCTTCCATATGTGGCCAGTACACACTGAAAAGAAAGGGAAAGATAAACAGTAAGAGAATTACTGTCACACCTACAGTATTTTAAATGTAACTGCTGAAAGGTATTATTAATACTTACATTCATTCTACCTGTGAGAGTATAAGAGTTGAAATATTTTTTAATACCAGTGAACTGGAATTGAGCATCACTTTCTGCACCTGCCATGATTTCAATCTTTAAAAAAAGAAAGAAAGCAACAATAAATTGGTTTGGATTCCATTAAAAGAAAGTAAGTTTGTTCTTTTTAATTAAATACTTGAAAAGTCATTACATAAAAATATGGTAAATTTTATTATGTTTCACCCAACACAATAGTAGCAAAGATGGTAGAAAAGCCTTGGTGATAAAGAGAAACTTTCAGAAGCAGGACTTCATGTTGGTTGCTATTACGAGAACACTCCAGAATATAGTCTCTGGAATGTAAGCCAAATCATTCAGCATGGGAAGGGAACAGAGTAGTCATTGTTAAATCTACCTTGTGACCCAATATAGTGCAATGTTTTCATTCCTGGCTCTATCTACACTGTGGTGCACTGTACATTGTATTCATCAGTTTTAAGATCAATTGAGACTCATGTTGGAGCTTGTTATACTTTAAGATTCTTCACAAGGTTGACCACTAACCAAAGAGCTCAACTTGGAAAGTTGTAAACCTACTTTTACAATTTTCTCTGTTATAAATAATTTAGGATCCCCATGGGAAAGGGTTGTTGTTGTTGTTGTTGTTGTTTGCCATCGAGTCGGCCCCGACTCATAGCAACCCCTCCTTGGGTTTCTGAGGCGGTATCACTACGGAAGTAGATAGGCCAATCTTCCTTCTGGCTAGTTCTGTTTCTAGTAACCTAGTTTTCCCTTCTCATCTTTTTTCTTAAGGTAATTGTTGACCGTTGGGTCTCATACAGATGACTTTTTAAAGGAGCACAGTACTCACGGGTAATGGTCTTTATTATGTGAGTCACTTTGTTAGTCAGAGGATAGTTTTAGTTCAAAGTTTAAAGAATATCTTGTGGCGATAGTCTCAGAGTCAAGTAATCTCTTATTAAGGTAAAGAATGATCATTAGGTATTCTCTAAACTGTGATTGTCATTATTTTTCTTGAAATTCTTTAATGGGAAACATTTTTTATTGCCAGGGCCTTACTGCAGTAGATGTCACTGATGATTCTAGTCTGATTGCTGGAGGTTTTGCAGATTCAACTGTTAGAGTGTGGTCTGTGACACCCAAAAAGCTTCGCAGTGTGAAACAAGCTGCAGGTAAATGAGATGACCTGTCAGGATTTAATTTATTAGTTTTTACCAGCCTTGACTCCGTGGAATATACATAAGAGCTTGTGATCTTAGCAGAAATTTACTTGACTTCACTTTAACTCAAGCTGCAAACATTCCCAAAAGAAAGCACATTAGGATGGCAGGTGACTGGGGTGCTAGATTAGCTTCATTTCTATGGCCCTCAGTTCTCACCTATAAAATGAGAGAGTATGCTAGAAAATTCCTTGAAGTTAAAAACCTAATTCCTTAGGAATTTTCAAAGATCTTTAAATTAAATAAATAGTGGGAGAGTAAATTCTATTTTAGCCAAACAACGACATAAAAAAAGGTCTAATGAATTTAGGATTTCACTTTTAAAAAGTTTCTTGCTAACTGTATCATTTAAACAATACATTTTAGAGAATTTTGGTATTTTCATAGTTTTCATTTCTGTGCAACACTGGTATAGAGGACAAACTTGAATTTCAGTTCTGGTTTTAACATTGAGTAACTCTGTGTACCTAGCAAAGTATTACCTGTTTTGAACTTCAGTTTCCTCTCCTGTACAACTAGGATATTATCACCTAATTTAGAGGTATTTAGAACTGTTCAAATGTTAGTTCCTCCCCTGAACTGTGATGTGATTAAACTGTATTGATGAATGTACCTTTAAAAATCAGTATTTGTGGACCATTTTAGATCTTAGCCTCATAGACAAAGAATCTGATGATGTCTTAGAAAGAATCATGGATGAGAAAACAGCAAGTGAGTTGAAGATTTTGTATGGTCACAGTGGGCCTGTCTATGGAGCCAGCTTCAGTCCGGATAGGTAAAATACAGTAAAAATTAAATGCCACATTATGTTGCAATTCTATAAAAGTTAAATACTGTAAACATTATATGCAAATACTGGGAAAAAATGTTTTAGAAAAATCTCATGGTTACCTGTCATTGATTATCTTTTAGAATCTTGCTATTTGCTAATTTTATCTTGGGATACTGGTATACAGAATGGCAACTTAAATGTATACCCGAATTTGTAGAATCAAGGTGTACAACTTCAGGGTTTACTGGTTTGAAAAATTAGTGTTAGTTTTGCATAACTATAATACCTTTTCTCATTACCCCTTGGTAGTCATATTTTTAAGAACTGTGCATTTTTCCTCTATACCTTTTTTTGTGTGTGATTTGGGTGAAAATTTACAGAGCAAATTCTTTCCATACAGCAGTTCACATACACTTTGTCTCATGACATTGACTACAATTTACCACAATGCAACAGCTCCCCTCCCACTTCTTCCCGATAGCTACCTCTTCCCTGTGTCCATCCCTCCATGCACTCCTGCCCCCTGAGCTGTCTCCCTGTGCATACCCAGCCCTTCTGTTCTCCTGTGATTGTTCTCTCCAAGGAGTGTATCTACCTCAGGTAAATGTTCAACTTCTATGCCTGTGTTTTGTTTGGCTGGAAGCTACAGGTGTGGGTTTAATTCCAGACCTGAAGGGCAGCTAGGGGCCATAGTCTCAGTGATTCTACCAGGCTCTATCAGAGCAGCAAACCTGTCCCTCTCCCCCTCCCCCGCTTTTTTTTTCCCCCTGAATGATTTTTGACTTTTGTTCCACATCGTTCTTCCTCTCTATCCAGGATCTCCTACATAGATTCCCCTCCAAGTGTTTGACAGTGATAGCCGGGCACCATCTAGTTCTTCTGTAGACCATACCTTTTTATAATCTAACTTTATTCAGTAGACTGTCAAAACCAAACCTACTGCTATCAAATTGCTTCTCTCATAGCAACCGTATAGGTTTGAACCGCTGACCTTTTGCTTGGCAACTGAATGCCTTAACCACTGCACTACTAGACCTCCTTGTAGACTGTCAGGGCTAAAATTAATTGGATTAGTACTTGCAACTTTTTTTTTTTTTTAATACTATTTTATTGTGTTTTTGGTGAAAATTTACACAACAAGTTAGAAATACTTTCAGCTCTTGATCTCTACGTGAATTCTGTGTATATTATTAAAAGTGAGATGTAGCATGTAAGCTATTTTTAATACATTCAGATATATGGAGCAACTGGGCAGGTAACCAGGAGCTCTGGTGGCATAATTTCTATTATGACTGCTAACCGGAAGGCTGGTGGTTCAAACCCGTCAGCCACTCCTCAGAAGGAAGGTTGGGCAATCTACTTCCGTAGAGATACCACCTTGGAAACCCAAAGGGGGGGGTCGCTATGAGTCAGATCCGACTTGACGACAGTGAGTTTTAGTGGGCATGTAACCAAGTTATTCTGGGAATCAAATATATGACCTTCTTTTTCCTTAGGAACTACCTGCTTTCCTCTTCGGAAGATGGGACTGTTAGACTATGGAGTCTTCAAACATTCACTTGCTTGGTGGGATATAAAGGACACAACTACCCTGTATGGGACACACAGTTTTCTCCATATGGATATTATTTTGTATCAGGAGGTCATGACCGAGTAGCTCGGTAAGGGCGCTATAATTTTACAACTGAGTCTGCTCAATGAACAGAATGTTTTCTCATTGGGAATGACAAACTCTAAACTCATTTTCATTTCCATTATTTGGGGACCAACTTTTTGAGAATGCTAACCAGTCAAGGTTACATAAACAAGGATATTGCTTTCTTGATTTTCTTCTTGTCTCAAGTTACACAGAATTTAGTGCTCCATATTTGAAAATGAATTGGAACAAGAATATTACTATGTCTGCAATTGTCTGTGCCAAGAGTCCTGCTTTTCTTTTTCAATTTAGTTTATTACCATGACTCCCCTTTCATGGTTAACCTTGTTTTCCACTACATTTTGAGTACCTTTGTTTCCTAGACATATCCTTAGTTTAGGATAAAGTAATTCAAGTTAGAAACTAGTATATGGTGGCCAAAACTAAGAGGAAATTCTTTTCTATGGTTTAGACAAGGAGTTGGGGTGGAAGAGGAGGGAAGGTTCCTATAGGGAATTAAATATATATATATATTCTTTTTACTGGATCAATTCTGGAACTATTTAGTCTCAATCATTCATCTTCCACTTAGTCAACTAGTGAGCCAGCATTTGACATAGATGCTTCCGTATTTATTTTCAGATAGAACTTTGAGATTTCATAGTTACTAATTATCATCTTTTTTTTTCAATAACTTGTGAAAAAGGCTCTGGGCTACAGACCACTATCAGCCTTTAAGGATATTTGCTGGACATCTTGCTGATGTAAACTGTACCAGATTCCATCCAAACTCTAATTATGTTGCTACGGGCTCTGCAGACAGAACTGTGCGGCTTTGGGATGTCCTGAATGGAAACTGTGTAAGAATCTTCACTGGACACAAGGTAATTTTCACCTTTGTTATTCCAGTATGCAAAATTGCTTTCAAGATAAAACTATTTTTTAAGTTAACAAGCAGCACTTACATTTTAAAGATACTATTCATACCACTAAGGAGCTCTGGTAGCATAATGCCTAAGGCACTTGACTGCTAACCAGAAGGCTGGAAGTTCAATCCCACCAGCCACTCCTCGGAATGAAGGTTGGATAGTAGTGATACCACCTCAGAAACCCAAGGAGGGGTCGCTATGAGTTGGGGCCGACTCAACAGCACATAACAACAACATTCGTACCACTAAACTTTAAAATTCTTATTGTATGTATTTAGCCCTGTGTTGATTATTTTCATTGACTTTTTTCTAGGGACCAATTCATTCCTTGACATTTTCTCCCAATGGGAGATTCCTGGCTACAGGAGCAACAGATGGCAGAGTACTCCTTTGGGATATTGGACATGGTTTGATGGTTGGAGAATTAAAAGGCCACACAGATACAGTCTGTTCACTCAGATTTAGTAGAGATGGTGAAATTTTAGCATCAGGTAAATGACTAGAAATGGCTTTGCAATAAAGGGTATATGGTATGCTAAAAGAAACACTGGGCGCTGAATTGTAGATGTGGGTGTTGTGTTGGCTATGTATCGGTGCATATATTTTTTACCATAATTTTAAAAAGTCCTATTTTAGATTTAAGGAGCCCTGGTAGTGCAGTGATTAAGTGCTCGGCTGCTCGGCTGCTCATGGAAAATCTGGAGGTTCAGGCTAAGAAAGCTGTGGCAATCTGTGGCCCTAAGATTATAGCCTTGGAAACCCTACAGGGCAGTTCTGTTCTGTCCTGTTGGGTTGCTGAGTTGTAGTCGGTGGCAGCAGCTTATTTTAGGTTTTGCCTCCCTGTTGCTATTACTCTACATGTATACTGACTTCTCAGATTAAACTACTGCCTGAAATACCCCCTTAGAAAGAACAGTTGTTTATCAAGTTTAGATTTTTTTCACCAAATATGTAAACACAGTTATTTAATAAAATGTCAAAATTTAAATGTAGTGAAGGCTACTAAATGGTTTTCCTTGGCTGTCCCCTTAGGTTCAATGGATAATACTGTCCGATTATGGGATGCTATCAAAGCATTTGAAGATTTAGAGACTGACGACTTTACTACAGCCACTGGACATATAAATTTACCTGAGAATTCACAGGAGTTATTGTTGGGAACATATATGACCAAATCAACACCAGTTGTACACCTCCATTTTACTCGAAGAAACTTGGTTCTAGCTGCAGGAGCTTACAGTCCACAATAAACCATCGGTACTAAAGACCTTTTGGAAGCTACTGTTTGAAAAAGGGAGACTAAAAGCAAATACCTCAGTGATAAATATTTAAGCTACAAAGAATGTTTTGTCTATATGGATCTGGAAGTATGCTGCTTGGAACATCTGAACAGGACAGTTCCACATTTCTATAGCAACCACAATTAACTAATTTCCGTTAGCTGAATAGGAGGTATTATGTTCGTGGAGGGGACATTTATGGTGCTTTGGATTGTGTGGAAACTATGCATATTCTGTTCAAATGCTACTTTAATTTATTATGTTTTTGGGAAAAAAAAAATCAAGTGGTTTCAATTCATCCTGCGTTGAAAGATTCAAATTGAGTCATATAATTAATACCATCTTAAATTTTAGCTGAAGAATTCTACGAGCCAGTATGTGTCTGCTGTAAAAATGTAGTTCCTGTATGGCATTCAAGTGCGACGTTAAGTAGATCGACTAACATTCACGATTAGCAGAATGTATGTGACTGGGTAGGGTGAACTACATTTCCTTTCTAAGAAGTAGAAAAAGTACAACCATCTACTGACATCTAAATTTATACCTATTGGTAATGAGTGTACATAAATACTCTATAAACCAGGTTTTCATGTTCTACTTCAGCTAACAGATACATACAACCTAGTACACTTGAAGTCAGACAGACATTTCAGTTGCTTACCTCCAGTACTGAGCCTTGCTTTGATAAACTAAAAGATTTAGACCAAGTCACTGCCAGTTTTTTGCCTTTGTTTCATTTTGTACAGTTTTTATATTTTTGATACCTTGTAAATAAAAACAACCAGCTTTTCCAGGTTCATAATTTATTGTACAAATTGAGCATCACATTATGAATTGACATTAGTTTCTCCAGGCATGAGGTTCAGCTAGAGTAGAATCCTGTAAAAACAAACAAAATGGTTCAGACAGAATGTATTCAACACTTTTAAAACAGTCAACAAGCACTATGATGAGACTATCCATGAACCCCCTGAAAGTGAGTGCAAAGTTTATATAATTACATTCCAAAGGACTCAGTAACCCAAAAAAGTTAAGATGTTACTTGTTAAATTGTAAATTAGTACAATTTAACCTAATTCTCTACCTTTAAAAAAAAATAGCTGCCAACAATTCAGTATGATCTTAAATGCCTACTATTGGAAATAGAATGTAACTAGTGAAACAGTAAAAAACAGATATGAAAGATATTTCATATCTGAGTTACTATTTCTCTTTTTTTTTTTGGTAATGGGAATACAAAAAAGCTGGGAAGCATCTACTATAGAAAATTGCACAAAACACTACCCGATTGTCAGGCATATGCCATGGTTCACTGCATTCTGGGATATGCAGTCCTCTAAGGTAAACAGTTTCAGAGTTTGGAAAAGCTCTTTAAGCACAGAAGAAAAGTTTTCTGTCTCTGAAGGAGATATACATTAGATATAAGAATTGGATTTTGGGCTTTTCATGTATCACCTATTGCCAACACGAAAGCTGTTTATTTACTCCCCTTAAAGATGGGCAAATGGAGTTTAGAGTAACGATAGTGAAAATGAAGTCTATGGAGAATTACGCAAAAGATACAATGATTACTTACTGATAAGCTAAGAGCCACAAATTATTTTTACTTATCAAATTAGCAAAAATCAGAAATTGGTATTGCTCCACATTGACTAAAGGAAAAGAGACACACAGACTTTTACACAGCTGGGTATACTACAACCCTTGGGAAGGCACTTTAACCTAAAAAAATCAGAGATACCATACTTCTTGCTCAAAAGTGTTCAATGTAACTGTATAGAAAATTCTAATAGACAGATTTTGTCTGTAAAGGAAATGGTTCTTAGATCCATAAACACTCATGTACTTATAACAAGAACACGGTTGTTATAAGACATACAATCGAAGACAAGATCACAGCCATTATAAATTAAAATATGTTTGGGGGGGTGGGGAAACCAAACTTTTCACAAAAATCGTCAGGGTGGTTTGTTGTGTTTGCCATCGGGTCAGATCTGACTCATAGTGACTCCTCCTTGGGTTTCCAAGGCGGTATCACTACGGAAGTAGATTGCCCAACCCTCCTTCTGAGGAGTGACTGGTGGGTTTGAACCGCCAGCCTTCTGGTTAGCAGTCAAATGCCTTAGGCACTATGCCACCAGAGCTCCCTGTCAGAGTGACAATCTCTGGCAATATTTTTCTCTCACATATAAAAAATTTTATACAATGATAATGGTTTATATTTATGGGTGTGTGTGTGTGTGGTGTAGTGGATCATTTTTTTTATGGCCTTTTTTTGCCATGGTTTTGTAACTCCCATCAAACAAGTGAGTGGGTCAATGCAAGTGAAGTGGTGGAACCCTCCCTAATGAGGGGGTTTGCTAGACTTAAAGAGAGCCAATCACAGAGCAGAGGGGGGAACCTCATGAATATCAAGAAATGGGAACAGTTCTTGACCTAGGGTCAAGGGTCCTTGACCTTGTGCTTGAAGATTCCTAGAACCAGGAGACCAAGAGCGCCGTAACACCAAAGAACGCAAGCAGAGGCAGCAGAAACAGGAGACCTATAGGAGATGGGGCAGTGGATGTGCCAATTCATGGAGGGAGAGCTGAGAACCTTTGGGCAGGCAGCTTACTGGCAAAGTAGGGTGCCTCTGGATGCTTACTGGTGGAGGTAAAGAGCTTTGTTAACACAGGCCTGAGTAAGGAAAAAGCCGGGCTGGACCAAGAGGCCTGAGGGGCTGGAGGCTGAGGGAGAGGGAGAGGACTGCCTACAGGCCCAGCTGAGAAAAGGCTGTCCTGTCCTGACTGAAGAACTATACCCTGAGTCTTTCCTGGTCTAAGTTATAACCTGTTACTTCCCTAATAAATCCCATAATCGTAAACATTATAATCTTGAGTATTATCTGTGCATTCTGTGTGGCCACTGCAACGAATTATCAAACCCAGCAAAGAAGTAGAGAGTGCCGTGGAGGGACAATTGGTGTCAGAATTGGTAAAAAGGTTAGAGAGAGGAGGTATGTATCTGACCTCCTCATAGTAAGCCTTGGGCTGTTGATTTGACTCTCTATCCTCTTTGTGAAGTCAGAAGTGGTCAGTTGCCCTACTATGCCTTTTTGATGGGGGTGGGATAGGGTGGGGTAACCTAAAACCATGACTGAGTTACAAATTTTAAAGTGTCAACTTCTTACCATTTATGTTGCTTTCACAGCTGGAGTTTTTTTAGACCTTAACTTGAAGTATAGGACAAGCAAAGCAATGCTTCCATATGTGGCCAGTACACACTGAAAAGAAAGGGAAAGATAAACAGTAAGAGAATTACTGTCACACCTACAGTATTTTAAATGTAACTGCTGAAAGGTATTATTAATACTTACATTCATTCTACCTGTGAGAGTATAAGAGTTGAAATATTTTTTAATACCAGTGAACTGGAATTGAGCATCACTTTCTGCACCTGCCATGATTTCAATCTTTAAAAAAAGAAAGAAAGCAACAATAAATTGGTTTGGATTCCATTAAAAGAAAGTAAGTTTGTTCTTTTTAATTAAATACTTGAAAAGTCATTACATAAAAATATGGTAAATTTTATTATGTTTCACCCAACACAATAGTAGCAAAGATGGTAGAAAAGCCTTGGTGATAAAGAGAAACTTTCAGAAGCAGGACTTCATGTTGGTTGCTATTACGAGAACACTCCAGAATATAGTCTCTGGAATGTAAGCCAAATCATTCAGCATGGGAAGGGAACAGAGTAGTCATTGTTAAATCTACCTTGTGACCCAATATAGTGCAATGTTTTCATTCCTGGCTCTATCTACACTGTGGTGCACTGTACATTGTATTCATCAGTTTTAAGATCAATTGAGACTCATGTTGGAGCTTGTTATACTTTAAGATTCTTCACAAGGTTGACCACTAACCAAAGAGCTCAACTTGGAAAGTTGTAAACCTACTTTTACAATTTTCTCTGTTATAAATAATTTAGGATCCCCATGGGAAAGGGTTGTTGTTGTTGTTGTTGTTGTTTGCCATCGAGTCGGCCCCGACTCATAGCAACCCCTCCTTGGGTTTC
>NW_006921651.1:3279526-3295156 GCF_000298275.1 Orycteropus afer afer | reverse complement strand
GCCCCATCTTCCTTCCAAGGAGTGGCTGGTGGGTTTGAACTGCCAGCCTTCTGGTTAGCAGTCAAGTGCCTTAGGCACTACACTACCAGAGCTCCCAATAAGCCTTCTAGGTGGTTCTAATGCAAGATAAAGTTTGAAAACGATTGCAGTAATAGAGACAGAGGATCAAATCTTATTAGTAATTTTATTTTAAAAATCTGGAAGAATACATACACAACTTTTAAGAGGGGTTATTTCTGTAATATCCGTGTATTTTACAAAGACATGTATTTCTTTTTAATAAAAAGCAGCAAAAATATATTCAAAGGTTACCAGAACAACAGTAGAAAATTCGTATGCATGACCGCCTATCTACCACGACCGACGCCACGCCGAGTCGATTGGCAACATAGACGAGCCGGTCGAGGTCCGGTCGAGGTCGGTAGGCAGTGGCAGTGACTCAGCTGGCTGTGGATGAAATGGAAGAGGAAGCTCTGCAAGGAAGCCATTGCTATGGAAACTAGCACTACCCCTCAGTTTACCATTCAAAGGAAACCATAGGCATTTATGTGTATAGAATTGGCAATGATAATTTGAGATAATGATCTTAATTTTAAACACAGTTTCAAGAAGGTTCTTGGAGCAATGAAGGAAATCCAAATTTCTCTGGGACCCTCTATTTTAAGAGGTCTGAGCCAGGCCAACTCAAGAGGAAAATTCTCCATTGAAAGAAATCTTTACAATATACCTTTTATATTAACTGTTTCATTTTACACAACACATTAAAGACATACTTTTTCCCCCAATTCACCTTTTTGATACATTTTTGATGATATTAAGTAGGTTTCCAGGAGAAAAGGGCTTTGTCAAATTAACTGATAACCCCATTAGTGACTCTCCATTACTTTGTGTCTAACAAAAATTTTTAGAGGATGTAGTGTTCAACTGGAACAGTTTAAATTCCCCTCTACTTTACACACTATTGATGCTTGTGATATTTCACAGATTAATTATGACTGAAGGGAAGGGGATAGTTAGTATAGAAACTGAAATTTAGCTGGAGGAAGGCTTTTGAGAAGCTGAGATGGAATAGGAAGTGGTGTGTTGCTGGTGAGGTAAATGATGGGCGGAAAGTCTGGAAACACTTGGGTCTGTACCCTTTACTGTACGTTACTTTAGGGTAAAGATCAGGAAACTCTTGTGTTAGAACTCACTTTGTGGAATAACTGAAGTGAGATAAGGGCTTCCAATTGGTTCTTCTCAGTTCAGTCACAGCTGACAAAGCCAAACCTGAACGGATCTGAATTTTCAAAATGTGGGTGTACCAGAGATAACCAAATGTGAGCAACCAACTCTCGACTGGTCAAGTGGGAAACAATGGTGCCAGCCCAAAGATGGTGGCAACGTGATAATCCAATCTCCTGCATCAGGCTCCATAAAGGGCTCACTATGCCTCTTCCGTGTTTCCCATTCTAGAGCTTTGAGCTGTAATTTTTCCCATTCTGATTATTATTCCAGTATACACATATTTTGGAAATTTGGGTCTGTTCCAATTCTACTGCAACAGCCATGACTGAATCGATTAGAATCCCTGACTTAAATTCTTTCCTTTGAGTCACGTGACTTTAGAAAGACATATTAATGGAGAAAATCATTTAAGACATTTATAATTGTGATTGAATATTCCTAAATGTAGCCTGTCAGAAAGTGTAAGAGGGGAGGTGGTAATTGCTGGTGAAGGGGATGTAATTAACCTTTTCATGCTTCTCTCCAACAGTAAAATGGGTAATTCAGAAAAGGCCCAATGTGATAAGCTGCTCTTGTGACTTTCTCTGTTTCTCAGTAGTTTTCTAACCGGACACCTACCTGGAACGGTGAGATCAGGAGATAGAGGAGGCAAAGACAGAGCCGCTTAGGTAAGTACCAGAAGCAGCCTCTTGCAACTTCAAGGAGCTTGCTTACAGCTCTGGTCTGTCTACAGGAAAGAAAGGCTTTCCCGCCGACCGTACACAGACTGAAATCTAAGTGCCTGGGGAAATGCAAGGCCGCGCCACGCTCACTGCTGCTTTGACAAAAGCTTGCGGTGCACCTAAAGGTAGCCTGGCTGACCAGCCTTCTAAGCACAGCTCAGTGGCAACAAACAGCTGTGGGCATACAGAAGAATTGCTGTTAATTTGGCTAGAGATGGAATCAGAAGCCCGAATCTTTGTCCAGTATTACGTCATTGGTGACCTTGGGGGACTGACTACCTGCGCGGCGGGCAGTTTTCTCTACTGGAAAATGCAACCTAAGGGCTTTAAGGAGCTGTGGGAGACTTCGCGGGCACCTGTCTGTCTTGCCCCAACGCTTCCCACCACTGCCCGCCCCACTGCACCCACGCCTCTTTCTCTCTCCTTATTCTCCACCGCTCTCGCCTCCAAAAATCGAAGGCCTCACAGTGTTTCCCGGCCCAGGAACGGTCAGATTGTCGGCCAGTCCTGCAAAGCAGAGGCGTGAGGTTCGAGTCCGGGGTCCCTCTCCAAACCTACCTTGCAAGAGCCACAAATTACACAGCCTGTGTCCTTCAACGTACGCAGCAAACCCTCGGCCCAGCCGGAAGATGTCAACTCCCCAGCACCCGTTCAACCGGGTACGGATATTCGGCCTTCTGCGTCGATTGGCTGCGGCTAGAAACTCTTTCTTTCCGCTTCCTGCCTCCAAATCCCCTGCCCAGCGAAGTAGGATGTAACCGATTAACGGAAGTAGGCAGTTGAGCCCGCCCACTCTTCCGGTAGCACAGTGTTGAGGTGGTTTGCTGGTCTCCGCGTGTGTGATAAGGAGGCGTGGGTTCCGAAATTGAGAGGTTCTTGCGTCGCAGGGCTGGTGAGTGAGGGCCAGGTGGGAGGAAGGGAACCTTGTGACTTCCAGCTTTGCTCCGGGTCGCGGTCCTCCAGATCCTACTATACACTCACCGTACCGGGCCACCTGGGTCCCATTCGAAGCTGGCTCTATACCTGGAAAGCAGCTCAACTCCCTTCTCTGCCGCTGACTGGCTTTAAATGCTCCTTGAATCCGCAGTTTCCTTTCCTCTGAACGAGACTAAAGTACAAATTCCCAGCAAACTGACCCACCTACATTTTACTTTAAATCCTAGCTTCCTTGGTCATCACCTCTTCTATAGTCTGAACCCCTGTATATTTTTCTTCTTAAGTGTGTCTCAGGACCAACTTTTCATATTTTCGGTTCTCACTGATACCTAGTTCTGATTCTCATGGTTTCTGTACTCCAAAAGAATCTTAATTGGCTGTCGTCAACCTATTCTTCCTATCCATTCTATGTTATTAGGTGCCCTTGAGTCGGTTCCAACTCAGCGACCCTGTAGAACAGAGTAGAATTGCCCCCATAGGATTTCCAAAGCTGTAAATCTTTAGGGAAGCAGACTACCCGTCTTTTTCCTTGGGAGTGGCTGGTGGGTTCCAAGCGCCTACCTTTTCGTTAGCAGCCAAATGCTGTAACTACTGAACCACCACAGCCCCTTATGTACCATCTGTATTGAGTACCATCCAGTTGGCACTGACTCCCAGCAACCTCATGTATAACAGAACAAAATATTTCCCAATCCTACGCCGGCCTCACAGTATTTGCTATGGTTGAGCAGATCTTTGCAGCCACTATGTCAGTCCACCTTGTTGAGGGTCTTCACTTTTTTGGCTGACCACATTACTAAGCGTGATATCCTTCTCCAGGGACTGGTCCCTTCTGACAACATGACCAAAGTAGGTGAGATGAAGTCTGGCCATTCTTGATTCTGAGGAGCATTCCAGCTGTACTTCTTCCAGGACAGATTTGTTCATTCATGAAGTCCATGGTATTTTCAGTATTCTCAGTGCCATCTGTGGTGTCCAGTATATTTAATTACTCTCAATTACTATTTTGTTCCTTCCCCTAGCTAGTTAAGGCTCTGATTTGCCAAAGTAAAGAAAAACTACTCATGCCTAATTCAAAATCTTCCACAAAACTTGTCCTTTAAAATTTAACTCCAATTGTATTTTATTCTGTCCGTAGTCTAGCAGAGCATTTCTTCAAAGAAAGGAAATAGCGTGCCTTTCAATAATTGTTCGACAGGCACGTTACTGGTATTTATTGAATGGACTGGCTTTTCCTGTTACTATGTCTTTTTGCTATTGTGAATAGTTTTGCGATGAACATGGGTGTACATATACCTATTCATGTCCTGCCTCTCACTTGTTTAGCATATATACCTCGTAATGGGATTGCTGGATCAAATGGGATTTCTATTTCCCACTTTTTAAGGGATTGCCATACCGATTTCCACAGTGTGTATCATTTTACAGTCCCACCAGCAGTGTATGAGAGTACTAATCTCTTCACATCCGCGTCAGCATTTGTTATTTTCTCTCTTGTTGAACTTTCTGTTAATGCTGGGGTGGGATGGAATCTCATGGTTGTTTTGATTTGCATCTTTCTAATGGCTAATGATCACAAACATTTCTTCATGTGTTTGCCGGCTGCCTGGATACCTTCTTTGATGACGTGCCTGTTAATGTCTTCTGGCCATTTTTTAATTGGATTGTTTGTCTTTTTGAAAATTATTTGTATATTTCTTTTATCTTAAAAGTATACAACTTCTTTGATGGTAGGGAATTATGTATTTGCTTGTTTCTGACCTAACTGCCTTATACATCATAGCTGCTCAATGAATATTACATTGAATCTATAACTTCTATTACTGAAAGAAGGTCTGTGGACTTGTGGTTTTGCAGCCTTTGGAAGGCTGAATTATGGATGATTTGGGGCCTGACATCTAAATTATGTCCTTGTCCAGAGTGCTGTCTAGCACATTCAGCTAGAAAGCTGTAACTCTTGGCAATGATGATAGCCTTTCAGAAATCTGCCCCTAAGGCTACATCTCACTGTTACTCTTTGCATTGTTTTTAGGAGACGCAACCATGACAACCCTGGAAGAAAATTTCCCCCGAGGGGGTACAAGAAAGGCTCACAAATCAGAGAAAGCTTTCCAGCAGTCAGTTGAACAAGATAACTTATTTGATGTAAGTGGTGTGCTTCTTTGGTGAGACTCATGAAGCTTTCTCTCTGGTGTCCTTATGAAGAATTCTCATGTTTGAGGATGTGTTATCTTCCATATACGTAATATTTTTAAAGTCCACTTCTGCAATTTAAACATGTTAGAGAGGCCACACTACCATGAGTTTATTTCTTTTGAAGCATGGCATTTAGTGTTTGAGTTTGAAGTGCTGTTACTCCTTATTCTTAGGAACTCTGTACTGTGTTGATTAAGGATGGAGAGAAAGTGGTTTGGTCATTGCGTTTTGTTACGTGTAACAGCATAGTCATAATTTGCATTAGCATCCAAGGACTTCAGTTAGAATAGAAAACCAGAACCCAAACTCACTACCATGGAGTCATTTCCAACTCATAGCAACCGCCTTTGGGTTTCCAAGGTGGTAAATCTTTACGAAAGTAGATCGCCCAGTCTTCCTTCTGCAGAGTGGCTGGTGGGTTTGAACCTCCAACCTTTCTGGTTAGCAGTCAGATGCCCTAGGCACTATGCCACCAGAGCTCCTTCAGCTAGAATAGACTGCCCTCTAAATGCTAGAGGGAATGAAGCTAATATTTGATTATATGGCCTTATGCCTGTGTTATATAATCTTTCCAGCTGTATTAAGAAGTAGAGATCACCTTTCTATGGTCAGGAACTGAGACTGAGGCTCAGAGAGGTTATGTAATTTAGCTAGAACCACACTGCTTGTTATGGTGGCATCCTGAGTGTAACTCAGGTCTCTGTGAGTCTAACTTCCATTTTCATGCACTGTTCCACATTACTTTTCATGTTGGGAAACTCTAGTGTCTGTCCCAACTAAGGGATGAAATGAAGAACATTGGAGAAAAGGAGCTTTTGAGAATACGAAAGAGGCTCAGACCTTGGGCAAAGGGAGAATTGTGGGCAGAATAAGAGACTTTAAATTGAAGCAGGAAGTCAGGAGCAATTGGGAGTGGGCTGGGGTAGAGTGGAAGAATATGTAAAGCAAGGTGATGGATGTCCTGAAATTGGAGGGAAGGCTAGAATTTTTTTTTTTTTTTTTTTCATTCTTTTGCATCTTTGTTGGGTCTTCCTTCTTTTAGATTTCTACTGAAGAAGAATCCATCAAACGGAAAAAGAGCCAAAAAGGGCCAGCAAAAACAAAAAAGTTGAAAATTGAAAAGAAAGAAGACATCAAGCCTGTAAAAGAGAAATTTGAAATACTTAGAGTTGAGGTTTGTTGAGACTTGTATTTTCCTTTTAACAAACTACCTCAGTTGTTTATGTCTATGTATGTTCTCTCCTTTCCTTCCTTTGTTCATTTCATTTTTGTCTGTGAAGTCTCTTGCAGCTGGTACTAAGAATTAAGCCTTGTTTTCTTCAGTTATTAACCACCACCTGGACTCATGCTTTTTCTAACCTAGTGTGGCTTACAGAGACCCTGGTGAGGCATTGTGCCCTCATGGAACTTGTGGCTTGATAATGTCAGTGTTTTAGTAGAAAATACCTTCTAGTGCCCAGTGCTATTATAACACTATTGTATTATTTTAATAGTGCCAGCAGTCAGATATTTCACATGAGCATTGACATATATAAAACCCATTGTTGGGGAGTCAGTTTGAACTCATAACAATCCTTTAGGACAGAGTAAAACTGCCCCATACAGTTTCCAAAGCTGTAATCTTTAGACTGCCACATAGTTTTCCTCCGGAGTGGCTGGTGGGACCAAACCACCAATCTTTCTCTTGGCAGCCAGGTGCTTAGCCACTGTACCACCAGAGCTCCCTAATGGCATACATCCACATATATATGTTGTTGTTGTTGTCAGGTGCCATTGAATCGGCTTACTCCTGGTGACCCTGTGTACAACAGAATAAAACACTGCCCAGTCCTGTGCCAGCCCCACAATCCTTGCTATATCTGAGCCCATCTTTGCAGCCACTGCATTCTTCCATCTCATTGAGGGCCTTCCCCTTTTTTGATGACCCTCCACTTTACCAAGCATGATATCTTTCTCCAGGGAATGGTTCCTTCTGACAGCATGACCAAAGTAGTGAGATGAAGTCTGGCCATTCTTACTTCTAGGGAGAATTCTGACCTCACTTCTTCCAGGACAGATTTGTTAGGTCTCTTGGCCGTCCATGGTACTTTGAGTATTCTTCACCAACATCACATTCAAAAGCATCAACTCTTCTTTGGTCTTCCTTATTCATTGTCCAACCTTCACAGATATATAAGGTGATTGAAAATACTGTGGCTCGGGTTAGGTGCACCTCAGTCTTCAAAGAGACATCTTTGCTCTTCAGCGCTTTGAAGAGGTCTTTTGCAGCAGATTTATTTATTTATTTTCTTTTATGAAATTTCGGTGAGTTTTAGATCAAAGGTGACACTAAAAGTCAGAGTCCCTAACCTCCCAATCACTGTTCACTCCCTTATTGTACACATTTCTCTTTGTTTCCTCTAGTCTCTGTGTGAGGGGATGCGGCTTTTGGGTTGTGTGAAAGAGGTAAATGACCTGGAACTGGTGATTAGTCTCCCCAATGGCCTCCAGGGCTTTGTGCAAGCGACTGAAATCTGTGATGCCTACACTAAAATGCTGAACGAGCAAGTGGCTCAAGAAGAACCTCTAAAGGTATGGGAAACCCTGATGAGATCTGTGCCTGGAGTAAGTAGTACACAGACAGATGTAAAATTACAACTTTGTGAAGTGCTAAGAAGGAAGGGGATGAAGTGCCATGAGAATTTATTATAAATAAAGGATATTAAGGAACCTTGATGACATAGCTGTTCAGTGTTCATCTGTTAACAGAAAGGTCAGTGGTTCAAACTTTTCAGCTGCACTGTGGGAGAAGGATGTGGCAGTCTTCTTCTGTAAAGACTTATAGCCTTAGAAACCCTGTGGGGCAGTTCTGCTCTGTTCTGTAGTCTCGCTATACGTCAGAATCCACAGTAATGGGTTTGATTTTGATTTAGGGGGCCCTAGTGGCATAGTAGCTCTGGTAGCATAGTGCCTAAGGCACTTGACTGCTCACCAGAAGGCTGGCGGTTCAAACCCACCAGCCACTCCTCGGAAGGAAGGTTGGGCAATCCTACTTCCGTAGTGATACTGCCTCGGAAACCCAAGGAGGGGTCGCTATGAGTCGGGGCCGACTTGACGGCAAATAACAGCAACAACAACAGTGGCATAGTGGTTAAGCACTGGGCTGTTAACTGATAGGATTGTGGTTTGAGACCACCCAGCTGCTCTGCTGCAGAAAGACCTGGTAATCTGATCCCGTAGAGATTAAGATTTAGAAAACCGTGTGGGACAATTCTGCAGTGTCACATGGAGTCACATGTGGGTTGAGAATCGACTCAATGGCACCCAACAGTAAAAACAATTTAGTCTGGGGAGCCAGGAAAGACTTCCATGAGGAAGTGATGTGTTGAGCTGAGATTTGAAGGATGAGAGTTTACTAGATAAAAAAGAAAGAGTTCAGGCAGACAGAGCTTGGTGTGTAGCAGAGAGAAGGGAAGTATAGAGAGAGCAGAGAGAACAAAGCGTTGCATGGAATGGGTTGAGAGCTAGGTAGAATCTAGACCATCTATAGCTCTGTAGACAATGTTAAGGATTAGTTTTTAATTCTATAGTCAATAGGAAGCCCTTGAAATATTCTAGTTGGGGTGGGTAACACATAGCACAGCAAATATGTAATGTATAGGAATGAGTAGTTGCTTGGAGACAGGAGGCTGTCGTAGTAGCCCAGCCTCTGAGGATGATGGAGCATGGATTCAGGAAGTAACAAGGACTGAGAAAGTAAAGTCAGTGCTTGCTGATAGTGAAGCAGAGCAAATCCAGGATGAGTCTAGGTTTCTGATGTGCATGACTTGACAATAGATAATCTGTCCTAGGGAGCTCTGGTGGCATAGTGCCTAAGGCATTTGATTGCTAACCAGAAGGCTGGTGGTTCAAATCCACCAGCCACTCCATAGAAGGGAGATTGGGCAATCTGCTTCTGTAGAGATACTGCCTTGAAAGCCCAAGGAAGGGTCGCTATGAGTCAAATCGACTTGACAGCAGTGAGTTTGGTTTTTTTGTTTAATCTGTCCTGAGATCAGGGGAGATGATCATGGTTTTTTATTTTTTGATATATTGAGTTTAAGTACAATGGAGAAATGATACTAGAGCTCATAGAAGTCTGGGCTAGAGACAAAAATGTGTGAGACTTCTTCATATAGGTGGTAGTTGAAGCTATGATGGGAGAAGAAGTTGCTTAATAGTAATGAATAGAGTGAGAAGAGACTAAAGGACCGAACCAGTAGCAAATACTGTAATTTTCATTGCTGAATAGACAAGTGTTTCTGTCAAAGGAAACAGAAGTGGTCAAAGATACAGAGAAGAACACCATAAGTGAGGGCCTTGGAAGCTAGAGAAGGAAATGTTTAAAGGAAGAAGGAGCAGTCAATAGTGTTAGATTCTATTTAAAAGTTAAGTGAGTGAACTGGAGAATGGACCAGTGGATTTACAACATGAAGATCATTTACAGGTTGTATTGGGAGATGAAGTAGTGACTGAGAAGTGTGGAAATCAGACTGGAGGAAGCTGAACAGCAAGTAAAAGAAGAAATGACAACTGTACATATATATATATATACACATATGTATATATACACACACACACACATACATACATAAACATACACAAAGAATATATGTACATAGGCAAAGAAAAATGCCTATGTATGTATATATACACATACATACACACACACAGATATATACATACATATATATACACACATATATACGTATATACACGTGTGTGTATATGTACACGCACACACACATATATATGTAAATATGTATGTAACTCTTCTGATAAGTCATTTTATATTCTTTGGAGATATGCTGAAATTCCAGACTATGACTTGGCCACAGACCAATCTTTTTTGTGGGAGAATGACTGAATTTCTCCTTCATCTACCTTTGAGATTTCTTTGGGACCTGAAGATGAGATACCACTGAGCCAAGGCAGGGCAATGAGTCCTTGGTTCAGGGGAAAGGTATGTATTAGGTCTTTCTCATTTGTATTTGGCAGGACCTGGTCCGTTTGCCTGAGCTTTTCTCACCTGGTATGCTCGTGAGATGTGTTATAAGCAGTGTGGGTGTCACAGAGAAGGGCAAAAAGAGTGTCAAGCTGTCTCTGAACCCCAGGAATGTCAACAGAGTGCTGAGTGCTGAGGCCCTGAAGCCTGGCATGGTGAGTATCTGTGGTCAGGGAATTGGAGCAGGCAACATGCCTTCTCACTGCCCTGCTTGCTGGCAAGTTTGCTCTCAATCCACCTTTTATTTTCAGCCTGAAAATTACAACCAGGGCTGGAAGTTTTTCTGGAGGGAAGGTCTCTGGTGTTCTTAATGGAAATTGAAGACTTGAACCTAAACCTAAACACATCAACTTAGAGGGAAGCAGGGGAAAGTCCAAGATTCACTGGTGGCAAAGAAAATAGCCTCTAGGGAACCTTAGCAGAGGAATTTTTAGGAACCTTGGCAGCAGCAAGAAGGAATTCCTTTTGGTACCTTCCTTGTCAACACTTCTTTGTAGATGAAGTCTTTTTTTAAAGGCCATCTGGTATTTGTAAAGAATGGTTGTGTATTACTCCCTTGAGAGCAGGAGACAGGGTAGAGAGGGCAATTAATCTACAAGCTATTGTAATGGATATCCTGCTACTTCATGACCAGTCCTATGGAGATTCAGGAAGAGTTAGTGCTAGCTCAGAACTTTCAGGTCCAATAGGTATGAAATAATAAAACTATAGTCATAATAGGTACTCTTGTAATTAAGAGGAAGGAGAGCAACGTGACCTTGTATGTTTGGCTAGAAGCAGTGATAATTGTATTTGGGATGAACCCTGAACATTAGATAGGATTTAGTTGGGCAGAAAGGAGAATAAAAGTGAGGCAGTTTTTAGGAAATTGCAAGTGTTGAGAGCATGCTATATAGGAGGTGCTGCTTTAGGCATTTACATGATTAAATTCTCCAGCAACCCTGTGAGGGAGGCTCTTACACCTTGGAGAAAATGGACTCAGCCAATTTTAATTGACTTAACCTTATACAAACTGACTAGCATCAGAGCCAGATTGGAATACCATGCTGCGTTCAGTGAAATGTGAAGGAGGTTGGCCACCTTTTTCTGATGTCTTGGAGATGCTTAGAGAGGACAAGATAAGAGCTAGAGTGATAGTTCTGGATTCTCTAGATAGTCATGGGTCTGGCAGTGACCTTGCAGGACCATCTGATTCATCCCTTTCTATATAACATAAAAAATCTTTCCTCTCTTTCAAAAATTCTCCAAGGGAGAGAGCCCTCTCTGTCATTGTTCACCTCTGTATAACATACCTCATAGTCTAGGAACCTTCAAGCCCTGAGACAATTAAAGTTGATGTGTGTAAGGGAGAGTATGTGGAGATTGATGGTGGGAGCATTCACATTAGGTAGTGCTCAGTTGTGTGTCTCATTACTTTTGATTTTTGAACTTTGAGTAGGCTTTCTCTTCTCTCAGCACCTCACAGGCACTGTGTCTAGCCTGGAAGACCATGGCTACCTAGTGGATATTGGTGTTAGTGGGAACAGAGCTTTCCTGCCACTGCAGAAGGCCCAGGAGGACAGCCGACAGAAGAACAAAGGTGAGGGGAAAAGAGGGACCAGGTCATGGCAGTGAGATGATACGTGTGGGGGTTATATTTAAATGCCACTTTGGTGAGTGAAATGAGGAATCAGCGTTTAGTCCTAGCAGTTAGGAAAGGAAGATGTGTGATGGTCAGAGTCCTAGCTGTTAGGAAAGGAGGATGTGTGATGGTCAGAGAGTGGTAGGCTCTCACAAGGATCTTTGGGACCAGTTTCAGTTTTTCTTACCCACAAGAGTCCACTGAAATTCGAGCCCCCATGACATCTGAGCCAGCACTCTCCTGGCTTGCTGGGATTTTCATAATTTTGAAGAGTAGTTGATTTTAGGTCAGTTAGGGTAACTTCACTCCTTTCTTGTAATTGGCTCCTTAGAGATTGGGAATATGGGGCAAATCAGATGACAACTAGACCATGAATCTCTTTAGTTATTGCTTGGGTCCAAGTTAAAAGTCTTTCTCATAGAGATATTTTTTCCTTTTGGGGCCTGGGCTTTCAGGTGCTAAACTGAAGGTGGGTCAGTACCTGAACTGCATCATTGAAGAGGTGAAAGGCAGTGGAGGAGTTGTTCATCTGTCTGTTGGTCATTCAGAGGTTTCTACTGCCATTGCTACTGAGGAGCAAAACTGGACCCTTCATAACTTGCTACCAGGGCTGGTGGTCAAAAGCCAAGTGCAGAAGGTAAACTGTTCATTGCTACTACTGTTTTCTAAAATACAGTTTTTATTAAAGTAGGATGTCTACATACTCTGAAACTGAGCTGTCCAGTAGGGTAGCCTCTAGTCACTTAAGGCACTTGAGTGCTTGAAATATAGTTAGTGCCACATACTGTAATAATTATATTTTGGATATATTAGGTTACATAAAGTATATCAGGAGCTCTGGTGGTGTAGTGTCTAAGACATTTGACTGCTAACTAGAAGGCTGGCAGTTCAAACCAGCCACTCCCCGGAAGGAAGACTGGGCAATCTACTTCCGTAGAGATACCGCCTCGGAAACCCAAGGATGGGTCGCTATGAGTTGGGACTGACTCCACAGCAGTGAGTTTGTTTTTTTTTTGGTAAAGTACATCATTAAAATAAATTTTACCAGTTTTTTTATGATTTTTAAAAATGTGGCTACTAGAAAACTTAAACTTGTACCTTATATTTCTATCAGACAGTATGGATCTAAAAGTTCAAATGGTGTTAAAAGGCTCATAATGAAGAGATAGCTCACCTCTCCTAACCCTAATATGTAGCCTTTAGCTGACCTTTCAAAATTGACCTTCCTATTACTAAGTGTATGCTTCTGCTGGTATCTGTTGATTTATCAATTTTAGGCATTGAGTTTTGTTTTGTTTCTTAATTTTATTGTGATTTGGGTGAATGTTTACCGAGCACATTTTAACATGTACAATTCAGTGGCATCAAGTTCATTCACAATTGTGTGTAACCATCAGCATTATCTGTTTCTGAAATTTTTCATCAACCCAAATAGAAACTTTATTATGACTCTTTCTTATTTTTTTTTTTAATTTTTATTGTGGCTTGGGTGAAAGTTTACAGAGCAAATGCATTTTCCATGCAGCAGTTCACACACACTTTGTCTCATCACATCAGTTGCAATTTCCCACAGTGCAACAGCTCTCTTCCCACTTCCTCTCCAGTCACATCTTCCCTGTATCCTTCTCTCCCATGCACTCCTGTCCCCTGAGTTGTCTCCCTATGCATACACAGCCCTCCTACTCTCCCATGATCGATCTCTCCAACGAGTAAATCTACCTAATGTAAATGTTCAGCTCATACACCTGTCTTTTGTTTGGCTGGAAGCCACAGGAGTGGGTTTAATTCCAGACCTGAAGGGCAGCTAGGGGCCATAGTCTCAGTGGTTCCACCAGGCTCTATCAGACCAGCAAACCTGGTCTTTTTTTTCTTTTAATGATTGTGAGTTTTGTTCCACACTGTTCTCCCACTCTGTCCTGGAGCTCCTACATAGATCTCCCTCTGAATGGTTGACATTGGTAGCCAGGCACCATCTAGTTCTCCCGGTCTCAGTCATATAGGCTGAGGATCACATGGTGTACCAGTTCCTTGGACGAATTGTTTCCATGCGTCTTTGGTTTTCTTCATTGTTCTTTGCTCTGGATGAGGAGAGAGGCCCATTGTTGCATCTAGATGGCCACTTGCAAGCTTTTAAGGTCCCAGTTGCTACTCACCAAAGTAGGATGTGGAACACTGTTTTTGTGTAGTATGTTATGTCAATTGAGCTTGATGTCCTGTGCAACCATGGTCCGGAGCCCCCAGATCCAACTACTCACTCCCCTGGGTAGCTGGCTGTAGCCAAAAAATGACTACAACCTTGTCTCTTGTCAGCTCTACTATATACTTGGAAATTCTTACAGAACATACACAGTTGTAGAAACATTGTCTGTCAACCCTATATCTGGTCATGGGCACACTCCCCCCTGCATAGACATACCTAATCGTTCAGCCTATCCACCCATCTATCCTCCCATGCCATCACTGACAATGCAGTACGGTGTGTGTAAAAGGCTTAATCTTTGTTCTCTGTTCCTCCCATGCACCTCTCTATGTCTTCCTCTTCCTCAGTGCCACTGTGTTGGTCACTCACATTTGGTACCTTTAATACTTGTATTATGGCTGTTTCTTGAACAACTTCTTTTTTTCGGAGTTGATAATCACCTTTATTTTTGTCGTGTGTTAAATTCTTACCTGTCACAAATAGTTTAGGTTCAGTGCGCCACCCTTATCAGTGTCTCCCACCTGGAAAAGGTGAGACCCCTCCTGAAACCCAAGTTCCCAGAGGCCAGCCAAAGGCCAGCCTTGTAAGCAGGCCCTTCTGAGGATCTCAGTCTTAGATCTGCTGTGTTAACTCTTTTCTGCACACCTATGATATCTGAAAATAACTTTATTCTTCTCTCACATGTAATTGATAGTTAAGTTGGGTATGGAAGTCTAAGTGAGAGTAACTCAGAATTTTGAAATCATCACTCAATTATCATCAGACCTCTGTTGCTATTGAAAAGTTGGTATTTTTATTTCTTTTGCATAATATATATATATATATATGTTTTTTTTTCCCCTAAGAGTTTAAGGATCTTATTTATCCCTTCTATGTTGAATTCATATATCGCTGGGTCATATGGTAACTCTGGTTTGACTTAGAGGAACTGCCAAATTGTTTTCCAAGTTGGTTGTGCTGTTTTATGTTTCTACCAGTGATGTATGAGGGTTCCAGTTTTGCCACATTCTCAACCACCACTTGTTATTATCTAGCCTTCTTCTTCTTTTTTTTTTTAAATTGTGATTTGGGTGAAGATTTATAGAGCAAATTCACTTTCCATACAGCAGTTCACATACACTTCGTCTCATGACATTGATCACAGTTTACCACAATGCAACAGCTCCCCTCCCACTTCCTCCCCATAGTTACCTCTTCCCTGTGTCCACCCCTCCGTGCACTCCTGCCCCCTGAGCTGTCTCCCTGTGCGTAAGCAGCACTTCTTTCTCCCATGATTGTTCTCTCCAAGGAGAGTATCTACTTGAGGTAAATGTTCAACTCATATGCCTATCTTTTGTTTGTCTGGAAACCACGGGTGTGAGTTCAATTCCACACCTGAAAGGCAGCTAGGGGCCACAGTCTCAGTGGTTCCACCAGGCTCTATCGGACCAGCAAACCTGGTCCCCCCCTTTTTTTTTCCCCCAAATGATTTTGAGTTTTGTACCACATTGTTCTCCCTCTCTATCAAGGATCTCTTAGATAGATCCCCTTCCAAGTGGATGACAGTGGTAGCCGGGCACCATCTAGTTCTTCTGGTCTCATAGTCTTATAGGCTGCAGATCGGATGGTGTACCATTCTCTAGGACTAATTGTTTCCATGAATTTTCGTTTTCTTCATTCTTCTTTGCTCTGGACGAGGAGAGACCCATCGTAGCATCTAGATGGC